>NW_020271380.1:3140663-3555290 GCF_002803265.2 Melanaphis sacchari | reverse complement strand
ACAAATACTATAGATTAGATACGGGAAGCTCTTGTAGGAAACCGCCTGGCAGTCATAGCGCTCCAAACATGTGATTGCCTATTCAGCCCCTTTACATTATCACTTAAATGTACTTGAGTTAACTAATACAAATAATTTGGGCCATAAACAATAAACGCATTTATTATTGTAAAAATCAGCAGATATAATACATTTGAAATTAATCTATAGTATGTTATTAAAAACATAATATGATATCAATATTCGATCAATACTGAAATACTGAATAATATTATTGATGTCAGACAACTATTCAAAGTCATTAAATGTAATATATTGTTGTGTATTTTTAAGTTATTTTTATAATTTATAATAAAATATTTCTTACTCATGGGAGAAAACCTTTATTGTGCTTTGCATTCAATAATATAGGTAAAGAAATTTGGAATTTCATATCATGATTTCCAAGTGATAAAACAGTACTTTTGAGATTTTAACTTATTTTAAATTCAGGTAACTAATTACAACTTACTTATAAAATTATTATATAGATGAAGTCAATGGGTGAACTAACCTCAGATACATATAATTGTTAAAGTTTGAAGAAAAGGGGTGAATTCAGTAAAATATAATAATATGTTCACACACTTTAAAAATGAAGACTATTCACATTGGAAACAATATTGATAGAATGTCTTTATTATGAGTATATTTAAGATAATTATCATGCCCTGTTAGATAATTATTCACAAGATTCAAATCAATAATTTGAATTATTTAATTATCAGGTTATTGCTATAAAGGTGCTGATCTTATGGTTGGGTCTTACCTACTTGATAAAAGACTGTGTTGACAAGCAGGATACAACATCAATATTGCGCCAAATACTTTTGAGTCCTTTTATTAATAGAAATGCTGAATAACACAAATCGTATATAAATAAGAGTTCTAATGTCCTTAAAATATGACTATTACCAAATCATCAAAACAATTTTTCTTAAGTAGGACCGTGTCAACAAATCAAAGTATTAAGTCAAAGTTACATAAATTAAAAGAAAAACATTTATGGCGCAATTTGTAGATTACCGCTTTCTAAAATTAATGATAATTGTTTAAAACATTTTTAAATTAACAATACTGAGTACTTATTTTTAATTTTAATTCTGTCAGATAAAGTTTACAAGCAACCTTGAAGATACTTATAGTTTAATATCCAAATCTTCAATTAGTTCAATTACTCTGAAAATAATATAATAATGATGAAGATCTGGTAGAATTTATTAACTCTACTTGTGTTTAAAATTACTATTTTAACTAATTTGTTATTTTATATTTAGTTCACATCTGGTTGAAGAGAACATACCATATATAAATTAATTCAACTTCAAAATGTTAAGGATCCAACAAGTAAAACATCATCTATTAAATACTTTAAGTTTTATATATAGTCTTGTAGCTTTTATTAGAATGGATAACTTCTAGTACTAGCTTAATACTTGTTTCTTACTGTAACCTTTAACTACTGTTTTGCGTCTAGTCTGCGCTAGTTACATCCACTTGCCCAACAAAGACTCCACAAGCATGTTTCCTGTTTTGAAATTAATGTAGCATTCACCGCCACTGCTTTAGTATTAACTGGTCACCGAAAATTTTAATTTTTCGCAGGTTATTAAGTAATTTTCTAGCTTTATTAATTATTTATATTAATATTTTACATCTATTTAATTACCGTTTCATAGAGTTATATATAATGTCTAATCGCTCCTGAAGTACTACTTGCAACTGATTCATTCAATTAGTATAAGGTAAGTAGAACCATTCCATATCAATTAAAAACAATTAACTCTTTATTTTGTATGTGTACAACTGACAATGGCATAGAAATTTCACTGCATATATTACATAGTACAATAGCTTACTGAATACACTTTAAGTGTAGTACGCTAACACAACAGAAACATTAGTGATAAAAGAGAGTAATATGATATTATAGTTTGGCCTTAATCCTTTTTACTCAACATAACTTTATCCTTATATTTATATTGTTACTATTGTTAAATTATGAAGATACTAGAAATGAACAGCAATACGTAACTGAACGAAGCATACCAGGTAATGATCTTATAAAACCAAATTATCCTCGATCAAATAAATGTGTTTTTAAGAATATACGACTTCCAGACGAAGCGATTTAATTATTAAAAAAAATTGCTCTAAAATTTTATATAAATATGTCATACATAAATCAATTCTATATAATATCAATGCTTGCGTATTATCAAGGCTTATAAGAATAAAAAAAATATTAATTGATTTACATTTATAACATTAACATTTTGTACATTGACATTTTATTTATTAATATATTGATATATATATATATATATAAAAAATATAAAATATAATTTTAAAGTATTTTTTTAGAAACAATTATATATGTTTGGTTAAAATTCGTATATTCTTGAAAGCGTATATTCTATCAAAAACAATTTGTTCTTGAAAAAACGTTCTTTTGTAATTATAGGTTTCATTATTTAGATTATTAATTAATAATAAAAACCGATAAATTCCTTATGCATTACATAAAAAAAATCTACATCACTACTGTCCGACATGTACTTGTATTTAACATGTATTTCGACGGATGCAATTATTATTCTAGGCCACTTTTATATACGACTATATAGATATCTGTAGTCGTGTTTTTATATGTACAGATACACAGTTCTACGTCCTCCTTCTAATACAGTATTTTCCTACTACCTGTGGGACGATCCCCTCAGAGGGGCATGTAGATATTAATGAGCCAGTGAGGAGTTATAACTTATAAGTAGGGTTAGGATGTTTATGACTTTTGCATATTTTTTCTTTTAGTCGTACACATTACAAACCCAGTAATAAATTCGTTTTATATGGCTTAGAATCAGATATATTCAATTTTATTTTGCATATTTTTGAATATTTAGGAATTTTTATCAATAAATGCATATTCTGCCAAAAAATTGTAAATAAATGCATATTTTGTCCAAAAAATAACTTAAATATAATATAAACATCAATATTTACCTATAGATTGGCATTGTTGGTTTCATGACTAATAAAAACGAGAAAAACGTGTAGTTTAAATTATTAACTTATCTTTATTACTTATTTATCTTTACTATAATTATATGTTTATTAATCAACATAATCATGTTTATGAACGATGATCGCAATAGTGTGGTGATGCCTATATTTTTAATTTCAAAAATCTCATATTTGTATTTAAGTCTAAAGTTATAAAAATAGTATTGTAAATTGATTAGGAATAGATTTTGGATTAGTACCTAATAAACTAATTTTAAAAAGATATTTAATTTTTTTTAAATGCATATTTTGATATTTATCGTGCATATTTGCATGTATTTTTTAGTGTTTTTAAGGTCATAAACATCCTAACCCTACTTATAAGCAATCATTACGAAGTAAATTTTTATTTATTAAATTATTTTTATTATACAATGTAGGGAAAAATGAAAAATGAATAACAGTTGGTTATCGGGTACCTATCGATAAAGATTACACGTATTAATTATTATTCTATTATTTACTATTATTCATATTTTATAAATATTATTATCAATAAAAATATAGACATTCCGAATATTGAATAGTTTGTTGTTAAATACATACAAAACTAATAATTTTTTTTTCAATTTATAGGAGGAGGAGAATAAGATTTTTAAAAATCTACAAAGGGGCATGGGATAAAAGAGATTGGGACCACTGGTCTAATGTTCTTGATAGTATTTTACAAATTACAAACAGTACAATTAATTAACGCAATACGTAATCCATATGGTGTGACATCACGGAAACGCCGATCGTGACCACTAAAAAAACTAAAATAAAAAATTACTAATAACTATAGTTTGCCGATGTTTATTTTTCATAGTTATTAATAATTTATATTTAATAATTAACTTTTATTATTAGGTATTATTAATATTATTATATAGTAGTGTAGTGTGTGCTGCAAGTTCTCTCCACTTTCGAATGTAATTTTATAATTATAATCATATTTTTATTTTAAAATACATAAGGTACTTCTAATGCCTACCTTTTACTTTCAAAATGTTAGAAGAAGAACTTATAGTTTTAATGAAACAATAACTATCTATAATATTTCAATAAATTCATATTTGGAAGAAAAAGCTTAATTGGAAATAATGAATGAAAATAAGTTACTTTAAAAGTAATATAAATCTATATATATTATTTAAAAATTAATATTTGTTTTCTCTGTCTTCTATAGATTCAAAAACTATTGGAGAGGTTTAAATAATATATTATGTCATTTGTATACATTTTTTGAAACTTTAGAACAGGGTTTGGTCGAGGCTTATTACTAAAGAAATACTCAAAAGATTTTGACAAAAAAATAATTGATAATATTTCAACTGAAGCAAAACAGAAATTATAGATATATGATAGATTAAAATAATAAATAATCGGCCATTATCGATATTATTAGTGGGGGTTATATTTTGTACGTATTGCATGAATATCCACAATGTTTGTACAATTGGTACCAAATTTTACACAAATATTATTATTAATTTAATTAGTAACTATTAAAATGTTTATTCTAAGAATAATATATCAATATTAGGTAATTTGATATATGTAATTTTTACTGGACCCGATTTATTGTATACTTTTTTGACGACTTATATACATTCTCTTCTTACATCTGCAAACCAGCATCAGTGCACTATACTCCATATAATTAAAATGGTGGAAAATGTAGGTAGCCGCTTTACTGTACAGTCAAAGGTATCGAGCGTACTTCGTCATTACTCATTGAGTAACTATAAGTTACTGTAATGTATGTGTAAAATTTGAAATCAATCATTGCATACAAACGAAAAACTATTCAGATCAAAGACGGTCTACACGAGCATACGAGTATATAAATATATTTTCCATTTTCCATTATATGTAGTAATTTATTTTAATTTAATAGAATGAAAAGTAATATAATATGATAAATATAATATATTTTTATTTTAATTTCATCAAAATTTAAACTTCAGACTAAAATATATTTGTGGGATCACGTTCAATTTTTTTTTATTAATACCAGTAATAAAAAAATATGGGGAACCTTGAATTAAATTTTCAAATCTTACACCTAGATTTGTATACTTAATTTATTTTGAATTATAAAATATAGAATATTTTATCCATTATTGATCATAATATTAATTCATTCTGTGTGATATAGGCACAATACCTATCATAAGTACTTAAAAATAAGTCAAAATTGAGTCATCCTATTATAGAAGTTAGTTACTTTCGCATAGATACGAGTTCGTCAAATTCGATCTGCGCCAAAAAAACTATAAAAAATTGTTAAACGCGTTTTCGTTGCACACATCACTACATCAGTTCAATTGTATACGCTACAGATTCAGTCCTTATAGAATATATATCGATAAATATAATCCATAATGTAAAACTTTGTTAAACAATTAAGTATTTTAAGAATGAGCAACCCATATGTACGTTACACTAATAAATAAATAATAAATAAAGGGATAATGGGATACAAGATGAGGGTCATAAAAAAAAACTTGGCTCCAAGATCGTGTATATAATAATAACGTAATAGTGTGCCACTATAATATACATCACACATACGCATATAATATGATATTATGTATAAATGTAAAATTCCAATGGTGGGCAAGTTTAATATTCAAACCAAATAACTAAATAAAAACGGTATATTCACGGTCATAGTCAATAGGTACTCTGTATCTATAAACCCTCACCTATGAAGTATCGCTGTTGCAAACAACGTCAATTATTCAAACTCTTTTATACGTTCATTCAATTCCATTTAAGCGAAACACAAATGTTCAATCATCTATTCACATTTTTCCGGCGTCAATGGTCAATGCGTATTCGTAGTGTTATATTTTATGTAGAAAATAAGATTTATTCCACAAGTGGTAAAGTTACGGTAACGTATGCTATTGAAAATTGTAATACCGGTCATGTGAGAATGTGTAAATGATTTATAACCTTTCGTTGTTGGGAATAATTTATATTATAAATCATAATTAATAATATCTGAGTGGCTGGATACCAAGCAAATAAAATGGTCAATTAACTATTTTTTTAATATATATTATATAGTTATGCACATTATATATTATTATCATTGTGTATGTAATAACTAATAAATATAATGTAATGGGCAATGGTTTTCTTGTTTGTAATATGTAGGTACCAAATGGAATGTATAGTTATTATTTAGTTTTATTAAATAAACAAAAAATATATTTTTAAAAGATTACTTACTGAATAAAACGGGTACGTCTAAACTCCAATCAGGGATTCAACAGTAGGCACCTAAACGGTAGGTAGGTGGCTGCTATATTTAAATCGGTTACACGGCGTGCGCGGAAATGAGAACTTACGGTGTAAGACTTGAGATCTCATTCGTACGGCGAGCGAAACGACGTTATTTACTGGCCGGTTCGTTCACTATAATTCAAATGAAATAAAAATGCTCGTCCGTCCCCGACACATGCACGTAAAATATTAATGTTTAACGCGCAAAACGGGTTCGCGCCCAACGACGACGGTTATTAACGTACGCGGTGTTCCGTAAACCGATAGGTATCAGAAATGCGCACGCGGGGCCGCGGTACACGGTCGAACAACTGTCCAATGTCGACTGGTAACCGGTGGCGAGTGGTGACTGGCGACTGCGACTACCGCGAACCGAAACTAAATAATAGCCGGCGATAAAAAAGTTTCAGACGTCGGGCACAATGCACATTGCACATACGGCAAACCGGACAAATGTAGCGCCCGGCTAGTCACTGGCCGACCGCGGACGCTTTCGTCTGCACTGTCTGCAGTCTGCTACGGTATGGTTCTGCTGATTCGATCGTATATAACATTTTAATTGTCACATTAAAAAATTATATTATTATTATTATACAATGAGCTGTTTTTATTTCTGTCTGTCCTCTCCGTTGCTCCCACACTCGTTCTATCCCCACACCTCTCACTGCACGCCCTTTCGCTATCACTCTCACTCTGCACTCCGCGGCCGTGTCTTTCCCCGTACATTATTGTTATGTGATCTGCGCACGTTAAATATTTTTGTAAATAAGCCGACTGATTGAGCGTTTCGGTTCACAACATTATAAGTATATCCGTCAAACTCTAGGCGAATACAATAATATGCACACGGTGCGAGGATAAACATGCAATAGCGATACGCACGTCCAACAACTACTCCGGAATCTAACACAAAACGTGTATATACGGTTTACTATTTAAATCGCATTATATCTACACGCGTATTATAATTTTATATTTCTAAATAATACACAATTCCATTAATTTCCTATAATTGTTTAACTTGTACGATGTACGTTGTCATAATATTTAACCACACATAGCCAATATTGTCACTTGTCAGTACTAATTTATTATATTTTTACGAATTAACACAAATAACTTAAAATATATTGGAATTTGGATACAAGAAATGACAAACAAATACGTGAGCGACATTAAATTTTTCAACATTTGTTGCATTTCACCAACACGTTTTTCAAATTTTGATAAAATAAGAAAAAACTAAAATACTATAAAAATCTATTAAACATGTAACAGACAATTTCAATACATTATAATTTATAATATCTAAAAATATTTTTTTAACAAAGTTTCATATTAATAACTTCAAAATCATCAAGAACCAAACGAAAATATTTAAGAAATATTATTTCAGATAATTAGTTTTGAAACTAATGAGATTCAATAAAATATTTTAGAATTAAGTTGATTATAAAAAATAAAATTTCTTTAAATTTTAGTTTTAAATAATTAAAAATTTGTCATAAATTATTGGAATTAAGGGAGCAATGAAGAATTTGGGTCAAAAATAACGCCTATCATATTGATTATGGAATGGTCCTTGATAGTGTTTTTAGGGTTCCGTACTTCAAAAGAAAAAAACGGAACCCTTATAACATCACTTTGTTGTCCGTCCGTCCGTCCGTCTGTCAAGAGCGTTTTTCTCAGGAACGCGTGGAGGTATCAAACTGAAATTTGTATATGATACTCAGGTCTACTGTCCCTGGAAGTTGTAGAAAAATCAACCTTCTAAGCCAACGCAATCAAAAGATACAGCCATTTAGGCCGCAAATTTCCGCAAATTTTCGAAACTCGCACGGGAATCAAAACCTACAGGGTACTTCCTGTGAACTTAGAATCTTGAAGTTTCGTACGAAGTCACGTCTTATAGTACAGATATAGGAAAAATTACGAAAACCGTAAATTTTTAGTTTCATCATATAAAAAAAAAATATTTTTGAAAAATATTTTTGACAATTTTGAAAATTTCAAAGTTACTACTCCTTATCTCATGAACGCGATGAGGTATTAAATTAAAATTCATACTAAATACTTAAGTCTATAATACCTTTAAACTGTAACAAAATCAAACTTTTATGTCAACGCAATCGAAAGAAATAATAACAATTTAAGCCGCATATTTTCAAACTCGCGACTACTTGCGAGGGCAAGTAGTCTTGTCAAGCTTGCCCTTGTTATATTATAAAATAAATGATAGATGTTAATATAAAATGAAGGATTACTGGAACGATAAAGATACCTTTGTCATTAATTTATGATCCTCCAGCTTTCCATATTTTTATGTTATAAATTTCATTTTGCAATAAAAATAAAAAAAACTTTTACTTATATACCTACAGGTTTGTACGGAACCCTCGGTGCGCGAGTCCAACTCGCACTTGCCCGGTTTTTTTTTATTCCAATGTTGATGGTGTTACGTCCTGACTTGGTTGATTCATACATCAACACAGAAACGAACACGTGATGTATTAAGCGTAGAATTTCTTTATTTAATGTTGAACTTTGATACAAAAGTACAATATTTGTAAGATATAAGGTGATTAGTGAGTGGTGTTACGACCTGCCTCCAAATGTCTTCCCTAGCCGTCTGCTGAGCTCTTGTCCCCAATTTCCTTATATATGATCAGTTTAAAAAAAGTGGTGTCAAGATGGTGACGATTTTGTTTATACGAGAAGTCTCGTAATAAGATTTATATTCTTGACATTTCGTCTCCCTATCCGGGTTTTCGCCTTCTTCAAGAAATGAGTAACGTGTGTATATATTTAAATGGCTAAATTAAAGAAGACAATGTTTGGCGGTATTTGTATTGGCCTCACATCGCTTGCATTATTGATTATAATTTATAATATACGTGTCGCCGCACACCGTACAATATATTATGTTACAAGACAAATTTATATATATGTGTCCTAGGCTTGTAACAACGGTAACTTTATTTTTTGTCTTTTTTTGGCTAAATATTATGAAACTGGTTTTTTCAGAAGAAAAGCGAAATCCGGTTTTTTAAACAATGATATGAGCTTGTTTAAAGAATTTTTTATAGTATATTATGTTGGATAGAGTTGGTATTTGTATAGGTATTAGGTACTGTTACAGCGAATAATGAAGGCATGAAGCCATTTGCGTATTATTGAAATATTTTATTTCATTGGAGATATCATTGATAAAGATTAAAAAGAGTGCTACAAAGATAGTAAAGTCTTGTGGAACTCCGTTTTCTTCGCAAAACTTATCAGAGAGAGTGTTTGATGTTTGAACTTGAAAAGTGCGGTGACTGAAGAAGTTTGTGATGAATTCGAGCATATTTTCCTTAGCAATGATTTTGATGAATTTATTCATTATTCTGGGTCTCTGTGTCATATTACCATATCGTATTACAATATCAGATCGTATCATCCCTAAGCTTTGCTTATTACAAAAGTATGAATTTCATTTTTTATAGTTAACAAATTATTGATGATATTTTTGTTTCTTCAAAAACAAATTTGTTCGAGAGTGATGTGATTAAAGTTTTTAAGATACCATATTATACTAGACGACAATTAATCATTTTTTCAAAAAGTTTACGTATTTGTTAAGTGTTAAAAAGATAAATAGGCCAGTAACTTTCAATTTGGAATTCGTTTTTGTTAGGCTTGATAATGGGAATAGCATGACCATGTCCAAATGCTGGGAAATATGTTGGTTTTCTAAATTGTGTTGAATGTGTTATGTGGCTAAAAGGTAGTTAGGTACCGCTGTTTTTTGATGATTTTTAATTCAAGAATAAGGAATCTCATTAGGCTCGGAACTTTTACTTTTACAGTCTTGAACATTATAACTATAGGTATTATTAGAAGATATACCTAAAATTTTTATTTGTTTAAATATATTATACATCTATAAGATATTATTAACTGCAGTTCATAAATGTAATAGATTTTTAAGCAAACATTTCTGTATCTTAAATTAACTTTTTTTAAATAACTTTGATTTCAAAAAGTTTTTCTATCTTCAAAATTTATTTATTAAAAATGAATTAAGTTTTAGTTTATACATGATGTACCTATCATGTTTTTTAACAGTGTATCTACAGTTTTATTAAAATCCATATATTCTAATATCATTCTAAATCACATAATGGATTTTTAGTAAATTATCTCTTTAGATATATATATATATTCATAATCCTATATAATTAAAATATAAAAAGTAATTTAAAATAATTTACCTATTTTTAATTATTTATCTAAAATTTTAAAATAATTTATGGTTTATATTTATTAAATTTTGTAATTCCGAGAAAATTAAAAAAAATACAATAATTTAAATGATATTTATGAAAACCTAACTTATTTACGAGAAAAAGATAACTAATGGCTTTAATAATAAAACCGATAATTAAAATTAATTATAATTATCTTCTAAGAATTGTTGAATTTTACTTAAAATTTTTAAAATAGATAACATGAATAATTAATCACTATAGATTATATTATTATTTTATAGTACTGATTAAATTCATAGACTTAAAAATTTTACTTAATACTTAAATATACAAATGAATGAACGCTTTAATATTTTCTGATTTTGGACTAGAAGTTAGAACATTATAAACTGAAGCAATCTATATAGGCTAATTCACTACATATATAAGTACAAATTGTACTGTAGGTACCTACTATTGATAGCATAGAGCTCTAAACCCAAAATAACACCAGTAGAGTTTTTAAATAATATTATATAGCAACCATTTATCAAATATTATTTTAAATAATTGAATAGGTGTAAAGAATAAGCAGAAAAAAAATAAATATGAAGTAGGCTTTTTAAATTTTTAGTTTTTTTTTCCATTTATAATACTAGGGAGTAGTGACACTTGATTTTTATAAGACCATATGAACTTTTAGTGTACAGAATACCTACATAAATATATATGTGTATTATTTTATTTATTCTTCAAGAAGATATGTGTAGTGATTCCTAGTCTGTATACAATATTGTACATCATTAATATTATAATCAATTTGAATAATTGAATGTTACTGCATATAGGAAATATTATATGTAATCTATATATATACACTTAGTCGACAATCAACATATTTTTTGTGAAAACTAATATTACCTATAATATTATAATAAGTTATGAATAATTAGTAATGACTAATGATTTATATTTGTTTAACAGTCTAAATCATTAAAAAAAAAAACAATATTTTTTTTTTTAATGCTTAAATTAGTGTATAATATATAAGGTAAAATAAGTTTTCTTTACAGAAATGTAAGTCTAGTTATTAATTTATTTATTGTAATTGTAGAGGTAGAACATAAATTCACAAAAAAAGAATACAGGTTAGTCATGATTATTGATTACCATTCAAAAATCAGGGTTCCAAAGAAACGAATTCCTTTTTAAAGGATGTTAAGGGTGGTACATTGAACTGATTCTTTTTTTTATAAAAAAAAGGAACAAGAAACTAAAGTAAGTCCTTTTTTCAAGGAAAAAGAACTAAATTCTTTCCATTCCTTTCAATTTATACAAATATAAAAATAATCAAAATTAGCTCAATCTCAATAATGAATATGCTTATATTAGCGTAATTTATTCATGGTAAATTTTAATATTTTTAACAACTTATAAACATATGAATTGTTTCATATTTTCTTTCTGTAAATGTCAATTTAAAATTTTTGCTAAGTCAAAAAGTTTGAACAACTGGTATAATTTTATTCATAAATTCTTCATTTACCAATTACAAAATATTTAAAATACAATATGGTTACTGTGTTTTTTATAATTGATCAAAATTAAAACCTTAATGAAATTCATCAGAGTAGTGAAAAATGGAAGGCACTGGTATAATAACTAAATATGAGATAAGTCCTAATATTTCAAAAACTCGTTTTTAATACAAAAATGTTCAGGAAAAATTCTCTATCGATTGGTACAACAATCAGATACGTCCAATCATTATTATAGGAGATATAGTTATGAAACCATTTTACATTTTTCTTTCGGTAAATATAACCATGTACCTATATCTAAACGTATCCGTAAAAACATTATACATCAATTTTTATTTTTCATTAGGCGCAATGGCCGCAATGACAAAATATGTCCTGACGTAACTGGTTATTGCTTTTAAAAATTCTGTTAGAGTTCAGATATTGTGTCCAGTACAATAAATAGGTATAAAAAGATAGTTTTTTTATTAAATATATTTTATTAAATAAATTGCACTGTAACAAACTAAGATGGTTTTAATTATAACGTTTCTATTTGTGTTTACAACAATGGATTTACTCGTAAAATATATTTTTTTCCTCAAGCGATTTTTGGAATTTTATTGTAAATAAAAAACAAATAACTGTAGGTATTTGTAATTTTTACCAAATGTTTATTTTAATATTTCCTTTATTATTCAATATAACTTTCTAAACATTTTAAATCTTCTTAAGCTATTTATAATTTAACATATTTTTTTTTTTATAAATGTCAATAAAAAAATATTTGTTGGGTCAAAAAAACTTGAAAATTAAATATAATAGATTCTATATATTATGATATATTATGTTTTCATTATAGCTATTAAAGAATATTAAAGATATAATATATTTATATATAAATATATATTATATTCACATTTTTATTTTATTATCATTTGAAGTTAAGAGGACGTCGTGGTCGTACCCGCATATGTTATCTCCGTCTTACAAATGCGTAACATAGCAAATATTACGTTCAGAAGATCACGGTTAACTCCTTTAAATTGAAAACTAGAGTGAATTGACCTCTTTTGAAATTTAAAAGTGAGATTATTATCTAGGGCATCTCATAGGCTTTTTATTATATTTTAATTTTAAAGCGAGTTATGTGTGTTTTAAGACGTGCAAGCAATTTACAATTTTAAAATACTCATAACTTGCTTTAAAATTAAAATATAATAAAAAGCCTATGAGATGCCCTAGATAATAATCTCACTTTTAAATTTCAAAAGAGGTCAATTCATTCTAATTTTCAAGCTGAAGGAGCTAAACGTGATCTTCTGAGAGTACTATTTGCCATGTTACGCATTTGTAAGACGGAGACAACATATGCGGGTACGACGTCCTCTTAAAATTATGACAAAATTTTATTTTCTAACATAAAAATTATAATTTTAGATATTTTGTTGTAATTTAAAAATATTTTCTGCGGGCACTTAAAATTTTTAATGTATATATATTTTATACATACAATGGTATTTTAAAGAGCAATGTTTTTGGCAAAGATTAATTTAATCTATATTTTATTACTAATAGTAAATAAATTACTTTTATAGTAATATAAAATATAAATATATCATGAGATATAATTACTAATTAGTAATATAGGCTTACAGTATGTCTTCACTAGGAATTATTTATCGACTAGGTATCGTATATTCATTGTCATTGAATTCAAATTCAAATTTAACACATAATATATTATATAGTGAATTACTTTTAAATGACGAAATGTACTTGATACCTAATTATGTATATAAAAAGCAATTACCTACTTTAGCATATTTTTTGTTATTTTTTTCTGAGTATATTTATATTCTTTTTGTTTGTCTTGGCATAGTTTCATTTATTGAATTATAATCAATTTATATTTTTTATTTTATTATTGAGAGTATTATTTTTTATGGTTTTAGTGGTACTGACTCCAACGATTTCATTCATATTATTGTTATTGAGAAATTCATAATGATATGTATTGTACTAGCTGCAGTGATCCGTACTGGATAAGTTCTTTGTTCGATATTTATGTAATTTATATTCTATTGCGCATGGTATCAGATATTTTTTTGTAAATATACTATTTTTTTTTTTTTTTTAATTTAATAGATAATTTTTTCAACATATCAAATGTTTTTCCAAAGTCATACATTTATAATAAATATAAATAAACACGAATACACAGTTACTGAGTCAATAAAGGGAATAACTCAGTAATAAAAATTGATTGGTAAGGAATGTTAGTAGTTTGTTATATGTTAAAGTGTCGGGTATCCGCATGTGACAAATGATTGTTATATTGTAAATTGTAATATTCCCGACCTTGGTGAGTTCTAAATTATTATCATGAAGACTGTTGTTAAATCTGTTGATCTACATCATGTTTTTGAAAATGTTAGAATGTTGGTTGGTATAATGTATGCCCGTGTGACGTGTGATTTGGTTTTATGTGAAAAGTTTTCATATTTTGATCGATATGAATGTGACAGGCTATATTTTTTGTAATTTTTAGTATGTCGTTTTGATAGTGTTTATATATATATATATGTGTGTGTTTTTATGCATATCCGTTTCGTGTTCACTTCTTTTGTAATGGAATTTATGAAGGGTAAGTTTTTATGAATATGAATAATATTTTTTGGGGATTTTGTTGTGTTTATTATATTATGTTTCTTTACTGGGATTCAAAATGTATTTTTTATTTTGGTATTATTCATATTACACAATACGATGAATGCTCTGTAGCCTTCCATGTGAATAATACCTGTGATATTGTATCGTTATATTATATATACCCATGTACAGAGTGATTCACATAACACATTATACGTGTTCACTTCAATTTGGTGTGTGTAATGGAAATACAAACTTTTGTTTTTAAAATGACGACTCTTCACTGTCATTTGAAATATAAAAAATATACTAAGATATAGCTTATTATACGACTGCTGCATATTATATTAACTACTATATTATGTTTTGTACATAACATTGAGTATACTATTGGCATACATTATGATGACAAGTTACAATTATTTGTTTAACGTTAATCGTTAAAATATTTAGTGTATTAAATTGTGTCTTTTTTGAGCTTTTTAAAATAGCTTTTAAACAAACAAGAAACAGAAAATAAAACATAATATAATGTGAAAATTATTGTAGCTATACATCTGATTTTAAAAACTAGTGTACAAATTAGTTTGCTTTCTGTTATCAAAATTTGGAAAGTGTATAATGTATTAATGTGTATACTGTATCTATATGTATCTATTATATAGCATACAGATAACCACGCATTCCGTGTCGACAAACTATCAATGGGTGTTACGGTTTAATGGTTATGCACTTATGCGGGAATTTCGTAACTCGACAATATTCTATTATTTGAGTTTAATTTACAAATTAAATTTTCGATTACCCGCTGTGGTTAAAAGTGTACATAATAAACAATGGTGTAGCCAGGAATTTTAGGTTAAGACAAGGACTTCTCGTTGATAAATGTCAAAATGTCAGATAGCCAATGTAGGTTATAATATTATAATAAACAAAAAAAGGCCGTTCAAATGAAAATTAAAAAAAAAACTTTAAAATGAACAAATACAGTAAAAATAAAATTATATCATTATATCAATTTGCAAAACATAAAAGTTATAATTTTAATACTTATAAATTAAAATAGCTAAGACATAATATTATATGCAATATGTTTAGTTATAAGTAGGGTTAAGATGTTTACAACTTACATATGTAATAATATAAAATAGCATTATAATATTTTATATATTAGGATTCGATTATAAGCCTTTAAATTAATCACAAAACAGTATATTACCTTTCTTCTTTCTAACAGCGTCTTCTCTATTGATGTTTTGAGTACGTTGTAAGGTAACCAGTGTGCATTAAAAAATTACGATACTTTTTTTATTTATGTAAACTTATTAACTTTATTATAATTTTTTCAATAATACATGAATTATTTAATATATATTTAATTTTAACTATTAACAACTTTAACACTTACGTCTTCTTGTATATTCGATCTGCGGAGTCTTTTACTCTCGCTTGTGATCGTCTATACAAGAAGACGGTAAGGACTAACACAGTGGTGTGACCGGCGGTAATCGGTCTTTTTATAATTAATATCCTATATGTGTGTTATCTATGTTTTTATAATTTTTTTTTTTTAATAAGCAACTTATAAGTTATCTTAACTATTTTATTATATTGTATATATTATGTAAATATTTAATTATGATTGCTTTATGCTTAGATGCACATCATTACACATATTTTTCTTTTAGTCGTGCAAATTGCAAACCCAGTAATAAATTTGTTTTGTGTGATATAGAATCAGATACATTCAATTTTATTTTGCATATTTTTGCATAATTAGAGATTTTTATGAATAAATGCATATTTTGCCAAAAAATAATTTAAATATTAAAAACATCGATATATCGTAAACTCATATCAATCTATTATAAACAATTATCAGTATCTTATCGCAGATTAATTCATAGTAAGTTCATTGTACTTGTGATATTTATTAGATTATACACGAAAAATTAAAGTAGGTATCGTAGTAACGTATAAAACGTTAAATACGCGTATAATAACCTTGGCTTATATTATTAACTTATTATTATTACTTACTTATCTTTACTATAATTCAACGTTTTTAATCAAGATTACGGCCCATAACCGCGATAGAGTGATGATCCTATAGGACATAATGGCTTACATTATAAAATCTTTAGTTTAGTGTATGTTGCACCATGGGTATTGTGTATACTGCAGTGTTTTGAATTATTTTAGTAGCGTTTTATTCTCACTAAAAATTCTAAAAGTTAAATGTTCCAGTACTACTCTTGAGTACAAAAATTTCTTTTAATGATTTACTAAAATTTTAAAAACTAATATTTTTGTATATTTGTATTTAAATTTAAAGTTATAAATAAAATTGGATATTAGTTTAGAATAAATTTTTGACTAGTAATAAAATTTTAAAATTACATATTTAATTTTTTAAGGGTATAATTGCATGCATTTTTTAGTGTTTTTAAAGTCATAAACATCCTAACTCTATAGTTATATAAGTTACAATTTACAACTTATAACTGCATTAATCTAAATAAATTTTTCTATTTATTGCCAAACGAATTTTACAACAAGTTCCTATCACTACAGACTGATATCCAAGATTTTATTTAGTACTTTAATAAGTAGTAGGTACATACTTATAACTTAGACTTTATTAATACTTGATAGGTTAACTGATGCAGTGAGTTATTAATAATTATGCCAATTTATTGCTAATATGAAATAATCAAATGTTTCAATATTTCTTTAGTCATGATTTTTTTAAATCTTAATTTACAGAATTAAATGATTTGGGATGTTTATATGTAATTGTAATAAATTTATCAGTAATCTTACGTGGAATACGAAATTGTGGTTATTATAATAGCAATCTATCATTGTACTCAAATTTCAAAAAAAAATTTCTATTTTCAAGTAAAGTTTATGAAAATTATTTTATCGGTAGTATATAAAGAATATTTTTTGTTATTCATATGTTAATTTTAATTTTTTTAAAACCTTAATATAATAAATTAAGACAATTTTATAATACTGATAAATTGATAACTGATAATAAATATACCAATATGCTTGGTTAATTAAATTAACAGAATTTGATATATAGGTAGGTACTCAGATGACACTATGGTAGATACTTTTTAAAAATGTAGGTTAGATATTCGTCACTAACTATGGCAACACTCATTTATCAACGCATTGGTTACCAACTATAATTACTATTTGAATGACTGCTGCAGAATGCCTGTAGCTTTGTAATGGATTCGCGCTCTTGCTCAATATGTACACAATTTACAAATCAGTGGTTGCAGGTCATCAAAAGAAACGCGTCACTTTGATAATACTTAAATGATACGCTTGTAAAACGAAAATAACACAGTGATCATTACGTCCACTCAACTTGAATAAACTATACGAGAAGAGTGCCTACTATGTACTATCTATAAATTAAAATAAAAATAATTTAGCAAACATGTATCAATATAACAATATATTATACATTATAAAGTATAAAAAACGGCGCAGCTTATTTTTTTTTTTAATTTGATATGAAAAAAAAGGTCATTTAATAGGTTTAATTGTGACTTGTAGGGAGTGATAAATGCCTCATTTTTAATACATATGCATTGTCCACTGAACACAAATAATTTATTTGGTATTAATCATTTGCAAATTTTGAAATGTACCATTATCACGGTATTTTTTCATATAGCATGCGCTAACATTGTAATACCGCGTATCACAATTTATTTATTTAACGAGGAACGGCGATGAGCCACTTTTAGAAAGTTGAATGAAGTAGAATTACCTATTGAAAATAAGTTTATCAAACCACTTTGTTATAACAATAATGAATACATTTTGAGTAGAGCAAGGCTATGAAGGACTATGCTACTTTGCCATAAATGCTACTGCAGTTATGGGTAAATAGAATTTTATATAACCAACTGGTTTGATATAACATTGTATTTAATTGGTATTTATTTTCTACAGTTATAAGTTATAACATGTTTTAAGCCTTTAAGGTAATGAAAAGGTGTTAAATTTAGTTTTATACCATCGTATACAAGTAATGAATTAGAAATTAAACTTAACTTGACAAAGATCACGCGTACGAGAAATTTTTACTTATAAAAATAAAAAATACATTTTATTTTCTATTCTTTATGATCCCTTTGGAATCTTTTTGATTTTATTGAATGAAATCGTTACTATTTAAAAACATTTATATAAATTAAAAAATTATTACCTATTACGATATTGGTTTAAAATAAAAAAATATAGAGTCGAGTTTTTACTACATTTTGTGTCCATGCATGACGGCTGTCGAGTAGTTATTAATCTTTAATCTGTATCTTAAAGTATCTTTACTATTCTTTGCTTTAGTTAATTTTTTATAACTTTATTTCCTTAAAAACCATAGACTTAATGGCTATTTTGTACTCTAAAATAAAAATACGGAATACATGAAAATATAGTCTATTATAAGTTTCATGTATTAAACGGTCACAGCTGTACTTTTACTTTTTTGAAAAATATATTTATATATGCATTATTTTAGAACATGGTTCAATATAAATTGTATGGCTCGTAAAACAACACACTCATACATGTGCATGATGAATCATGTATGTATAAGTGTATTTTTCATAAACATTTTTTTATTATCCCTATCAATAATGTCCATTAACAGACTAACATCCGACGGTTTGTGATTTATAAGTTATTACTTATTATTTAGTAATCAGTACTCTCTTACTGGGTTTAATTAATAAGTTTGATATTCGGTTCTTTGCAGAGTATTTTCATCTACTTTCAATTTTCATATTTTTATTTGTTGAAAAACATAATTTTGAAATAAAAATGAAAATATTCAAGTATCTGTATCAATAATAAAAATTGATAAGTAATTATAAATTATATTTAAAAAAAAATATTTAGGCTTAAGTGAGTTACTTATGTGTTGTAATAGAGAAAAATATTTATTATAATTTAGACACCTTCCTTTTCTTGTCTACCAACTTAGAATACGAAAAAATAGTTTTCAAATAATTAATTTAATAACATAATATTTATTTTAAAGTTTGAATGTTATAGTAATATACATATTACATATACTTATTATAAAATATTATTAAATAATGTATTTCAAATTTCAATGATAGGTTGTTAAAATCTTTTTTCTTTTTCATACTATAATAGTTTATAGTATTCTTAGAATATTGAATAGACTATAATATAGTTGTGGATCGTACGACTGAGCAATCAGCATATGGCGTAATGGGCCATTTCAATAAACTTCCAAATACAGTAGGTAAAAAAAATAAATCTGAGACGTGACTTGGCGTTCATATTTTTGTTTTATTTTTCAGTAGCCGTCGTAATAAAATATTATTGAACAAATTAACAACTGACCCGACATTTATTGACTTATTTTAGAAGGCAAAAAACAAAAAGATTGATTTAATGCAGTGTTTATTAACAAGTAAACCACAAAGTTTATTAGATGACAAATAACTTATATAAGATACAAACATTTTTGACGTATCTAGTTTACAAAAACTTATAGATATTTCTTATTTGATATAACTTTTATGATGAATAAAAATAAGTTGTTTTTTATTGAAATATTTTACATATTTTATTTTAACAATTAAAATTAAATATTATCTATTATTTTTTTTTTTTTAATCGTGTGTCGCATAGTATGAAATATTTTAAGGTGTGTCACCGTAATATTTAAGTTGAAAAATACTAATTTAATGTAGCCAATGTAGGTATAAAAAACAAAATTATTCTGTGACATGGCAGATAAACATTAAATATATTTTGTGCATGCACGAGTATACTATATTTTCTTTTGTTAATAAACTTTTTTGTCTAATTAGTTTTTGTATTATTAATTGGAAGATTAGTTATGTTTCAAATATATTTTATTTTTTATTACATGGGTACTTTTGACAATATGGATAAAATAAAATAAAAGAGGGTTCAGGGGCCGTAATACTATTTTGTCAATATTTGTCCGACTTAAAGGCTCAAGCCTTGTCACTGATAATAATACTAAATTAAATAATATTTTGACTCAATTATCATAAGTTTAATGTAACTATATATTGTGCTAAATATATAATTATAGCACAGAATAATATTAATATTTTATTCTGTGACACTCGTATTCGTTGTATACCAAATACCAATAATTGAAAAGGAAAAACAAAAAAAAATATTTATGAAATATACAATGTATGAGTCGTGGTCAAAATAATGTAATTTTCTAAAAACGCAAAGAATTTGAATACCATATACTACGCGGTTTAAATAGCAACCTTTGCGACTGCAGCGCAGCCTGTGACTATTTAATTGTGCAACTCATTTCGAACTATTATCAGAAAGGGAGTTTCGTCTACTTGTCTACTTCTTAGATCTAAAGTCTACTTTACTTTATTCTTGTTTCCATTATCAAAAGTATTATCAGTTATCACAAAACGATATCAGTAGTTCAGTACTCGTAATAATAAATGTAAATATGTACTATTGCATATTATAAAATCTTACAAAAACAAGTTATTAGAAGTTACATTTAAGTTGAAAAATTTTAAACAGTAAACTTTTAAGATTAATATCAATGAATTACAACTATAAGTTATAACATTTTATAACTTACTAACATAACCTGCATATTAAATATTGTTTTAGCATTAATTATATTGAGTTTGGTGTTTTATTGAAATTAAAATGGGTTTAGACAATGAAAACCCAACTTTATTTGAAAAAAGCGAAGAGAGAAAAGTTAGTGAAAAAGATTTGGATGACAATGAAGCTGAAGAGTTTGATTCAAGGGAAATCTTTGGTAAATTAGTTTTATTAATTATGAATAATACACTGTTGCTAATACGATTGAACTATTGTAATTTTTTTCTTAAAAATATTAGATTTGATTAGAGGAATTACAGATCCAGAACATCCACTGTCTCTTGAAGAATTAAGAGTTGTTGATCAAAGTTTAATTGAGGTAACTGTTTCCTAAACTATATAAAATAATAATCCAATATTATGTATATATTTATAAGTTTAATTATTCAGTAACTTTTTTTGTTTTTAATCATTTTAAAATTGTAATTGACTCATTAAATTCTTTAAGTTTGCATGTTCTATACGTTCTATATGTCTTTACTGAGCTGTATGATATTTACAATCATTAAATAATAATTCTAAATTAGTTAAAACCAATATTATTCTTTAACTATAATCTTTTATTTTTAAGTATTACTATAAAATATTATTCAAATTCATCATTATTATTTATGAAACATAAAAACAATCATTTTTATGTGTGTATAATTGTCTATTTTCAAACATTTATATTTAAAGACTTCTTAAGACTTGATTGTTATTAGTGTTACAGACTCATTTGATTGCTAACTTTGAGAAATAATAATTATTAATAAAAAATGATTTCAATAATAATCTTTTATTTATAACCTAAAATTTATTGATATTAGTATTTGTTAGTTTAAATCTGCTTTTTGAAAATGCATTTTTGACAATTTCAAAGAATTCTTGTGCATTATGATAAATGTATAAAATATGACAGTTCTTTATTCTAAAATTTTAACATTAATTGTTTATTGATAAATCACACCATCAACTTTATTTATGACCCATAATAGTTGAGACAGTTGAGTATAGTTTTATATTCAATATATAAGTTATAAAATTGATTAATCTAAAAGTTTTATCCAAGTTATGTACTTCATAATTTATAAAATTATAAACCCATTTGATGACAGCATGGTTCTTAAGTTAGAGACCATATTTTTGTTGACAGACATTGTGAATACTGAATGTATATTATTTTCTAAATACTTGTTATCTGTGTATGTATTTAAATGTTCTTAAACAAAAAATGTATAAACAATAGTTTCATAAATTGAGCAATATTGATGAATGACATCCAAGTTGGGAGTGTCTTTGCACTAAAACATTATGTTTCTCTGTAATGTGTTACATAGAAATTTTTTTTTTTTGTTGTTAAGTTTAATATTTATGTATACAACAGAACTATACCGGAAGTTAAAAGTTTTATTATATTATTAATAATTTTATGTTTAACATGTAATTCTAAAATATATTTTTATGTTTAGGTTGAAGATAGTATCAATACAGTAAAAGTATTATTTACACCAACTATCCCTCATTGCAGTATGGCTACATTAATTGGATTATCCATTAAAGTTCGACTTTTATGGTGTCTACCACCGCGGTTTAAAATATCTGTTTCCATAACACCGGGTACTCATGCATCTGAACACGCCATCAATAAGCAATTAGATGATAAAGAAAGAGTAGCTGCAGCTTTAGAAAATACACATCTATCAACAGTCTTAAATAAATGTATAGCTACTGCATAGATAATCTCTATTTTAGTCTTACAATTTTTCTTTGATCTAAATGATAAAATATGTATATGTATATAAATTTAGTTATTAGTCATTAATAAATCATATTTATTAATAGTATATTATACATAAAAACAAACGTTAACCATACTAATACAATAATATTCATTAATCATCTTTTTTGATGCCTTCTTTAACCATTTTAAAATTATATCCGAAGTTTTAATCTTCTATCAAAATAGCTTGCAAATTTTCAAGAATTTTATGAACTTTGTCATAGTTAAAATGTATAGGCTCTAAAAAAATATTTATAGAATTACGCCCATTTTTTAATTCTAATAACAAGTTATAAGGAATCTTATATTTAATATTCAAGTGTTATGACTGCAAAAACTTTTTTATTAACAATACTCAAAAAAAATTTTTTATACTTATAAATAGCTTAAAAAGAATCAAAATATTTTAAAATGTTAACATGCGAAGGAATTTCTAAGATAAACATTTATTGAATTTAACATGAAGTATATATGGTTTTAGTGTTACACAAAAAACAAACAAAATTAATTTTGTTGAAAACTTATTATGTAAGAATTCCTGTTTTTCACAATGTTTTTTAAAACCATTAGAAATTATTTGCTTTTGACCCTTTTTTTCATCCAAAAAATACCAGTTTGATTCATTTTTCTAACAGAAAAGTTTCTGAAGTTGAAAATTGAATCTTTTTTTCTGTTCCAAAAGGTGATAAACTGATAGCATAATAAAATATACATTGTAAAGAGTTAATAATTTAAAGAAAGTAAATTAAGCAAAAACGAAAATTTTCATGCAAAACCAATATTTTGGACGAAATAGATTTTTTTATATGATTTTAATTCAAAATAAAATAACTGTATACCTAAGCTTGTACTTTTCACTAAGTGCTCTTGTTATCAGTTTCTATTTATGTTTTAATTTTCAAAATATTTTGACTTTTTTAAAGCTACTTATAAATACTGGACATTTTTAACAATTTTACTTGTTTTTTTTTTGAATTAACACTAAAAAATAATTCATTGAGTCAAAATTCTTGAGTATATTATACAAGGTCTATACGAGATATTCTTATATCTGTATTTGTATATTAAAAATACGTACTACATAGATACATTGTTTTTTACAAGCCGAGAGTATTTTTTAGTAATTAATTTAAAATCTCTTCAATTTTTTTTAAAATTATTACTTCTTAAATAAGATAATCGTGGAGGTTATCGACATATAAATGACAAATATCAAGCAGAGCACTAGTGGTTATTGGTTACCTAACGATGACGAGGACGCGAGTTCAGTCAATACTCAATACTTCAACCACACAGAGTAAGAACATACCACATTTTGACATTACGCATTATACTATGAGAACCTATGCAATGACAACTGTTGGTATGCCTGCTGACGGTCGGCGACGATGTTGTAATAGCTTGCCCAGCTGCTGCCGCTAACATTATTGCGGTCTCTGACCACTGATAATGCCGATTGATATTTTGATAATGTTCTCGTCTTTTTGACTACATTTTTACTTTTTAGTCGTATCGCATTTCTTAGTACTTACTATGTACATAAACGAAGAATGAATAATATAGTATTGCGTTATTCATTATTAATATTATAATATTTTGTTTTTATGTTTTTTCACGCGCACACTGTACACGAAAATAACGACATACCTATTTATATGGTACCCAAACATTACAGTCTTCGTGTTGCATAAAATGAGGTAGACACCCGACGTACCCAATGCGTTTTACACAATTAAATTGCTGCCGCCGTGCACCGCAATTTGGTGCATGTTCGAAAATAACGCAAGCGATGTGTACTCTAATTTATATTACTCTAATTTTTTGATCAATACAGCAGTCGACAAAAACGCCTATCTGCGTCGTAAAGTTCTCAGTGGTACAAAAGACGGTGTTACCTGATCCGCCACCGCCGAACATACAGCAAATCAAATTGCCAAAATTATCCGTCATCCTACATCGGTTGGTTGCAATCTCAAAAAGAAATATCAGGTTGGCATATTCTGACTCCCATTTTTGTTCAATTTTGTTATTGTGTTTTGGCTAAGTTTTGTAGTAAAAATATCAGGGCACTTACAATTCAATTTAGTAAACTGGTTATAGTTATGAAATCAAAATTAAAAATGCTGTATTAATAATTTATATTGAAATATATTTTTTTTAAATTAAAATCTAAAAGTTAACAAAAAATATACTATATGTACAATAAGTAAATTATATAGGAGAAACCAGGAAATATAAGTAGAGAAGTCGCCCTGTAGCAGCACTTCGGGGATCATATGATAAAAAAATATTTTCCACATTTAGGAATAGCAAAACATGTTCTAATCTACATAGATTATTAATTCTATATAAGATAATTCATCAAGCACGCTTCTTATTTGCTTTTATCTTTGAATAGTGTACCTATTTATTCAAATTTTGATTACTTAATTTTTAGTTCACCTAGACTAGTATTTCGACTATCTTTACAGATTTTTATTTTGATCTTTATAACCATGTAAGGAAAAGTATCTTATTGTAATAAATACTTGTTTTAATTTAATGATTATCATCATATTTAATTCATATTTAATTGTAAATTGTTTAGCAGATAATGTTTTTGAACATTTTGTTACATATATAAATCAAATTTTAAATTACCAATATCTAATTTATTAAAATTTTCATATCATAGATGGTTTCTTAATAATGATTTTACATAAATTATAAAATATTGTAATATTTAAAAAATATATTTATTATACTCGGACAAATTTTACTATAATAAAGTAGTTTTTATTAAAAATTCTCAAAAAAATTCTCATATTTCTTTTATGTACTTCCTCTATAAAAAAAAAAGATGTAGAATACAATTTTTAAAAATATTACAGTTTTTCTTTTTATCTTATTATCTATAGTCATGTCCTTAATCAATATTTATCATTTAATAGTAAATAATGAATATTGTTTTATTATAATATTGTGAATACTGTATTTATAAAATCTTTTCCTTTTGTACTTGAAAAAGATTAATCCTAAAATTATAGACCTATTATTTTTTTAAATATTAATTGTAATAAATTAAAATTTGATTGGATTTTTGTTTTAAATATAGGCTTACTTAAGGTAAAAAATTAGGAAGTGCTAAAATAATGCAAGTTTTGTTGGATTCCTGAATAATATATAATGCTCATTCAATAAAAAAAATTGTTAAATAATTATTGTATTATGAATCAATCACTAATATTAATTATTAAGTGTAATAAATTATATCTTATACAAGATGTTTTAAATTTGATTACACAATTTATTTTTAAATCAAGTTAACATAAACATAAAAAACAATTTTCTAGTGTTTAATTTAACCCTAGAAGTTAAGCATACAATGTTGTCTATGATTTTAACTAACTAATGAATAATATGTTAAAAAATGTATGTCAATAAAAAGTTATTAATTTTCAGAATGGAGACTGACTGTAAATCAATTTCAAATCAAAAAAATGTGTCTACATCTAATCCAAATTATAATTGGAAGGATGTTACTTCAGAATTTTTCGATTCAATTAAAGGTATTATAATTATTATTGTCTTGCAGAATAAATATATCAATATTTTTGTAGGTTTTTTTTATGTTATGTCATTATTTTATAAGATATTTTATAGACATATTTAACTGAGTTAATATTTAAATTATTTATAATATTATAACTAATATGATTTCCATTAATCAATATTCTTTATATTTCTTAAATTAATTCATAAATTATATTATATTATTTATGAAATTGAATAATAGGAGATAAAATAGAAAAATTTTATTGTCAGTCATTAAATCTAGCTCCTTTCATTTTTTTATGTCTACAATAACTTTTGATTAAGATAACAGTTTTTATCAATATCTTAAGCTTTTTACCTATTATTTATGATTTATTGTAGTTAATATATATTGGGAAGTGTATTATTTTTGATGTTAAACTGGTAGATAAGTTTCTATAATTATAAATAAAACTAATTAATGTTTAATGGTAGGTAGCCATAATAATATAAAATAACATATTAGATACAGAAAAAAATAATCAATTATGAAAATTAACTATTGAATAAAATATATTCATTAAATATAGAAAGTCTGTTTTATGTTTAATTTTAATAACTGTATTCTAAAATATAATACACTTATTTTTATTTGAGATATTTGTAAGAACTACTCGGTCAACATTTTAACTATTAAATAAATATTAACTTTATTAAATCTATTGTACAAATAGTTCATATTAAAATTCATGAGAATGAGATATAATTAAATATTTATTGTTTTCTTACTTATATTTATTTTTAATATTTAAATATAAACTTTGTTTATTTCAGAGTTAGAATTAGGTGAACTTTTACATGGCTACTTTTTTGGTTTGTTTGATGCAATGTCAGCTATTGAAATAATGGATCCAAAAATGGATGCAGGGATGATGTGTAATCGTGAATCAAAAGCAATAAAAGTAAATTAATGTTTTATTATATAAATATGTTCATTAGTTAAATTATAAATCCGCGAAGAAATGACAAAATAGTTCAGTGTTAAAAACTTATTTTACCTATTAAATACAGTAAAACATGTTTGAAATGCTTCTACACTCGTTGACAGTATTGATGAAAAATTTTGTGCTTAATATTTTTTTTTTCAATTAGTTTTTTGGAAATAGTCTTAAACAGTTTGTATGTTTATTAAGTATATTTTAGTTGTATTAATAATATTAAAAAAAATTATAATTTGATGTATTCATGTTTATTATGAAATGTTATTACAGTTAGAGGATTTGAAATTAAAAGATCTTTCTGTGTCTGAACAAATATCAATAATAGATGTCACATTAGCTTGTCTTGTATCATGGCTTGAAGGGCATTCTTTAGCACAAACTGTTTTCACAAATCTATATTTCCAAAAGCCATATGAAATTGAAGTTGTTCCATTGAAAGCTTTTTGTATATGTATTTATAAAATTATTGAAGAAATTAGGGACTTTGCTAACAGGTTAGTAATTTTTATATCTTAAATTAATAAATAATATATTATGTACCACAAATAACAATAATACTAAGTGATCAAAGTTTAAAAAGTCGTAATTGCTGTATATATTTTTTAATACACACATAGAGCAATAACAAATAACACTGCTGTACATTTATTATGTGAAATATTTAATAATCTCATAATTATATCATATTATCGATTATCAGTCCCAATTATTTTAATGATTGTTTCTAAACTTTTTGAACACTATAAAATAAATTATTTAATAGTATATTATTGTATTCTACAGGGCACAAGTTTTTGAAGAAGAAGATTTTCAACCAGCACTTTATAACTATCATTATTTTAATGAGATTTCAGTCACTCGTGTGATTGGTATGATGAGAGAAGTTGATGAATCTATAAATCATAAATTAAAATTAAATGCAAATAGCGATGAAGTATAGTACATGAATTGTTTTAGTTATTTTATTATTTTAATTTTAAACAATTTTTTTTTTACAGAATGAATCCTATATTGCATTAAATACACGCATTAAGTTTGTTAGGCTTTTTTTTCAAATTTTACTTTCTTTTAATCGACGTGAGAATCATTCAAGTTCAATGGGAGAGACCCAGAGATTGTTAACTACTTGTGGATTATTGATTCCTTCTTTAATAAACACTGTGGATAAAGGAGTTCCCAAAGTTGGCCGTGAGAAAACAACAAATTATTCCAATTTCATGCTCTATTCTTTATATATATATATATTTTTTAGATTGGTATTATGATTTGGGCTTTGACCCACTAATAAATCAAAAATTGTTACCACCTACATTTCCTCGTTATACAAAAATTAAACCGGCTGATGAAGCTTATGTTTATTTTGATTTGTTGTTAACAAGACTGAAACAAATTTGTAAATTGACAAATTGTACAACTTTTATTAGTGCTTTGGTATGTTTTGGTATCATAATACACTAAATTATTAAATTAATATTGAATGTAATTTAATTCTGTGCATAATGTTTTTTTTTTTTAGGAATGTTTTATTGAACTTGGTCACAATAATCACTTGTGTATCGTATCTAGATCAATTATGCAAACTCTTTATTTTCCTCAACATAACAGAGTATTTGGTACTCAGGATTTTGAGGATTGTCTTAGAGAATGGGCTAAGACATTTATAGCACCACCATCACTTATACCACGTTTAAACATTTTATCTAACTCTCAAGTAATATTTATATTTGTACCTTTGTTATACAAATAAAATAAAAATGTATTTATTTTTTTAGGCTAAGGACTGTTTACATAATTTTTTTGATCATTGTACTCGTCCATTTGCTGGGTTGATTCAAATTTGTGGTCACAATAAAGCTAGACAAAGAGATAAATTAGCACATCTTATGGAAGATTTTTCAGCACTACAAGATGAGGTACATATTTAAAATCAAATAATTTCAATATTAATATTGTAATTTATTGATTATTTAATAATTTGTTTACTAAGTAACTGTTTAAAATTTATTATGTTATTTAATTATCAGTCTCAGAGGGTTGATGCTTTCTTGCACTCATTCTCATCAAAATTGGATCCACCTAGAGAGCATTTAGCTAGCTTTAGTACATGGATAATTTATCATACAATTAGAATTATGATAATGTACTTATTGTCTGGTTTTGAATTGGAATTGTATAGTCCTCATGAATATCAGTATATTTATTGGTAAAAAAATATTTTAAAAATTTGTAGTTTATTCTTTTATTTATTTATTAATAAATTGTTATTATTTTAGGTATTTATATCAATTTTTGTATGGTTGGTTAGTTTCTACATTAAATAGAGCTGATAATGTGTTGCTTGGCAGTGATTCACTAGTTGATTCTCAAAAAAATCGAACAAAAAGGAATAAGCCTAAAAAGAAAAAACCACATCCATATAGTCAAGAAATTGTTATGTGCCATGCAATGCAAAGTTTAACTGGTGCTTATTTCAAGGTATATTACTAAGTAATATATGCCATAGTGGTGACCCTTGGTTTCCAAAACAAATTTTCCCCATTCATTCCACTTTTTAACAGTAATACTCTAGTTCCATATACCTGTCGGTTATAGATTTTTCTTTAAACTATCTAGCCCGCTACTCTTTGCCCATCTACAACTCTACCCTCATACTCAGGGAGATTATTTTAAGTTATCCGAGTAAAAAAATGCATACATTTTATTATTATTTATTAGATATACGATTTTTTAAATATTTTAAGAAACAAAACTACAAAAAAATGTTTTAAGAAACTATTAAGATGATAGACATTATGAATTATATGTTTATACAAACTAAATTAGGTATATTTATTGTTTTTTAGACATTGATAGGATTTCAATTGGAAGGTAAAATCCGTACACCAAAACATGCAAAATTTGATAATGAAAAAGTTCGCTATGAACACAGATTTGCTGCATTCTCAGCAGTAGCTGTACCACCACCGTTTTCTTATAATGAATTTCAAATGACTAGATGCCAAATCCGTGATTCAGCATCAGGCGATTCTGGAATATTATATTTGAATAGTTGTGAGCTATTTCATCAAGCAAGGTGTTTTTTAGATACAATTGCACAACCACACTCGCAACAAGTAATTACCAAAATTATTTATTTTTTCATTGATTTATTAAATATTAAATTCTGTGTATTATTTTTAGGTACTTGATTTAATAAAAGTGTGTAAAACAAATTTTGTAACCATGAAGTTGCTAGCTAGTGGATATATGAGGGGACCAGATGTATCGTTGGACTTTGATTTCACAACTAATTCTCACTTTCCTATATTAAAGCTCAGCTAATCTTGAACAATATGTTTAGACTAAAAGATATTTAATTATTTAAAGACTGTTTGAATCCAAAATAATTAAACACAAAATAATTTAATCATTAAAATTGTACGTGGCATTTGTTTTTTTTTTTTTTTTTTGTATAAATGTGTTAAGATGTGTTGTGATGTAAAAAAAAAAACCCCTTTTTTGTCTAATATATTAATTAATATACATTATACATATTAATTAATATATGTAATATGTATATGAATATATAATGTGTGATACAAGAAAATTAATGCTTTTTCATTTAATTTTTTTTGATCAATCTTTTAATGTAAATATTACAGTATACTGTGAGGTCTATAATTGTTGGCACTTATATGTTACTATCAAGGCTTGATTACAAGTTTACTCTAGTTATGTAACCAGTGAAAATGGATCAACTTTCAATATCATATTGCCTTTTAAACAAACTTATAATAACATGTACAAAATATATTGGTCATTACTCATAATATTGCCTATACCACAATTAGTGGCATATTTATAGGGAATGGATCCCTTCACCAAGATATTTCAATAATTTATAAAAATATGTTGTTTTCATTCATATTTTTATGAATTATTAAATAAACATTTTAAACTTCTACCTAAAATAATTTAAACTTAAAATATCAATGTATAAAATCAGTATAACTTAAAATTTTTAATTAAAATATCTTAAATGACTTAATATAGAATAAAAGAATTATACTATAAAACTACTATTATTTTATAAGTTTTTATAATATAGTAAATTAATAATAAAATTAACTGTAGATTTTGAAAAATTAGAAAAAAAATAAAATTTTTAATCTGCAATATAAAAGAGACAAATATTAAATTAATAAATTATTTTTTAAATGTATAACTTCATTTTTATTAAACACAAAAATCTAAATGAAAAAAATTATTTTAAATTTTAAATCTAAAAAACAACTATATTAATAATTGTTTAGTAAATTAATTTGAGTTTTTATAATCTTTATTTAATTTTTTCTTTGTTAAAAAATTCAAATTATATGTTACACTTAACTTTTTTATTTGAATATCCTATTTAATTTTAATTGCTGGTAATGCTAGTAATTTAAACTTAAATTGATAGGTAAATTAAAATTTTTTATCATTTGATAATGAACATTATTAAATAGGAGTTATCTCCTAACTTACTAACAATAAGAAAAATTGACATGGATTTTTTTTATTAAATAAAATTAACCATGTTTTAAATGTTAATTAATAATAATATGGTAGGTATTATACTACCTAGTACCTACTTATACAAATTATAAAATATTTATATAATATTAGTCTTTTAAAATTTATAAAGAAAAATAAGAAAAACTAAAATTAACAATAAACCGCCTTATGATTGAGTATGTTCAGAAAATGTTCTTTTATAGTGTTTCATTCTGGATATCTAATACACCCTTCTCCCCATATTAGTGAAGTTAAATACAAGCTTAAATTGATCAAACTTTGGACAACAACATTTTTATATAATTACCAGGTGCATAACTAGGATTTTTTAAAGGGGGGTGTTCTAATTTAATATTTAAATAAACTTGGAAAAGAGTGGGCTAGGTTTATTATAATTATGTTAAGACAAATGGTCGGTTTATTAAATGAATATTGTGTAGTTCAAGAAAAAATGATGAATAAAACATTAAAGTGAAGTAGGTACCTTTATACACTTTGACGATAGGTAGGTACCAACTACCAATAGTACTATAATCTAGGTACTAATTCGGAGCTAATTCTATTTTAATATTCTTAATGATACAAGTATTTTAGTGTTTATAATATAATTGTCAATGTAAATATAGTAAAATGTTCAGTTACAACATCTATAGTTAAGTCATCGTTTAATTTGTTTAACTGCTTAATAATATATTTCGAGCTTAAAAATAGTGAGTATTACTTGATATCGGCCTACTTATTAAACATTAATACACAATGAAGATCTTTAATGGTGTATAAATCAAGTATACTTATATTCTTATATTATATCACTTGGTTAAATTTTTTTTTCCGTAATCCCTGGAATAGTTCTCCAAGATAGTCAAAAAACTAAAACAATAATGGATAAAAATGTTAAAAAGAAAAATTAAAAAAGTATAAAGTATATAAAAATATATTAAGCGCAAACGTGTAATAGTTATAAATTATGTAAGTAGTTATAAATAATTTGATTGTAAATAGGTATTTTATTATATTTATTAAATGCTGCTCATTTCATACCTATCGTTCTAAATATCTAAATATTTCATTTTTAATAAATTATTTATTTAAGTAAGAGTGCATAATATATTTTATAAAATTAACAATTTATCGCAATTATTGTCTATCAATCATAAAATTAATATCTTAATGGCTTAATTAATGAACTGTTTCTATATAAAAAAAGTTGTTTGTTTTTTTTTTAATGTACTATTTAAAACAACAATATTTTTATTTATAATTGTTTCTTATCCGAATATATTCTTATGTACATATTATACAAAACAGAAGATATATTTTTACATTTTTATAGTTCATAATAAATAACAATTATGTTTTCTATAGTATTTTTTTTTTACGTTATAAATATTTGTTCTGCGAACGTGGTCAATTATGATTTATTAGTTGGTGACATATCATTTTACAATCAAACACTAGTATTTGCATTACTTGAAAATGAAAGAAATGGTACAGATATGTTGCAGTTAATTGAAAATTTAATGGCACCATTGCCCAATAGTAATGTATTCGACGAAAAGCATTTTGTAAATAATGAATGTATCTTAAATTCTGAAACATTTATATATTCAGTAACAATAATATGCAAAAATTGCTGTCTTTCGTTATTTTATACTGCTGTGATCATGATATTGAGTTTTCCGTTTGATATTTACCAAATAATAAGAAATATATTCGATACCAAAAATAAATTAAATAGCATTTATGAAGTTTGAGATTCATCATAAATGCTGTTTACTCTATTTTTGTTACTATATATTTTTTGTGTTCAGGTAAATATCAAAATCATGAACACAATTAATTGTGAAAAAAAAATTAAATGAGCCTAAGACCATACATTGGTCAGGGCACGATGATTCCTGTTCGAAGCGATTAAGTTACCCAGCAGAACGATTATATTAATCCACCGAGGAGCTACGATTCGAACGCAATACGATGACTGAAACATGGTCAGTTCTTCCTGTCTTGTCCGCTCAACGGATAAGCTCGGATAAAAACATCAGGGCTACTTTTAAACGGGTCATCGTTCGGCACATCTGTGACTCATTGGATCTGCTGACAAATCTTACCTTGAAATGGGGACCGGGAAAAGTCCTAAGGTTTCAGGAACTAGACTATGTTCAAGGTCGGTAATACTGGTAATTCAATTGTACGAAAAATGGTCACAAAAGAACTCGTAACGGGATTATTTATCGGTACTACCGGACGATATGCCTTATTGGACTTCTCTTTGCACAATATCAAAATCGCCTACGCATCATTCGCTCCATACTTAGGAGTAATCCCGACGAACCTTTACGTCGGATGGACGGGATTTCTACGTAAATTATCCACTGCGGACAACCTAAATGCAATAGACCGCCGTTGGTTTTCGTAAGCTTACTAAATTGAGCGACTTTCCAAACAGGACGTAAGTTACTTGACTGTCAGAGATTTAAAATACCGTCTGGTAAAAGATGTCGTCTAGTCGCTATAAAGAATCGCGAGAGTCATTTGAGCGGAAAAGTATAACCAGCTTATAAATCAGCGAGTTGCTTCGAAATTTACATTTCGAAATCGACAACACAATGCACGATCTACATACTTCATAATTTTATTTTTTATGAATTAATATGTTGTATGGACATTTAAAAATTCTAAAATGAAATTTTGTATAATAGTATTTACATATAATTACTTGCATATTGTGATTAAGAATGTAAACGTTTATTCAATTATAAAAAAGTGTAATATCGACAATATAATACAATGTTTTTTTTATTGAAATTCAATTATTAATCTTAAGATGCTTTAATTATTGGTTTTAATGTTATTGCCAATATTATATTATAATATTATTTTTTTTTAATCATTATCATATATAGATAGTAATTGTCAGTAGCATATTAGAAACTTATATTTAGAATGGGAGTAGGGGAAAAATTGTACGTATATTAAATATATACATAATAAAATAATAAAATAAAATTAATTTTTCTTTTTTTCTTATTTATTTGTCCATCACTCAATCAATTTCAATAGTTAACTCTCAATGAATTGATAATAAGGCAAGGCCATCAAATCTTTTTTGAAGCAAATATAAATTTAAAATATTTAATATTGTTTTTATCTAATAATAGTCGTATATTTATCTATACAATTCGTAGTACACAAGGTTGACGAAAATATCTGAAACATTGTGTTTCTTAAGTAGTTTTAATTCTTTAAATGTGGAAAAAGATCGCTCAGCACATTATCTTTTAATCAAATTAAAATTGTCTTCTATAACGATTTTGAAATGATTATTTTATTATTTTAGGGAGGAGGGTGAAAATTCTCAGCCCACAACCCCAGAAAATATGCCACTAATGATTGTATTTAAATTAAAAAATATAAATCTTTTTCTATGTTATTTTATAGGTAGATATACTACTAAACTTATCCTGTAGCATATTGATGCTCGTATCGTTCGGATCGTTCTTTTGATGACTGCAGATTTTCTCGTTAACTATCTTATGCGAAAAAATACAGATAGGAAATTTATATTACAATTTATAAGTACCTGACGTTAAGAAAATTTATCGTTTTAGTGAGATTTACCAATATAAAATATAGTACCTATGAACCTTGGAACACTAACCAGGATACGTCATGTAGACTTGTATTGAAGTGTAAATAATAATGTAGTTTAATATTAAAGTAATACTGTTTACTAATTACTCACTCTGCTACACCAATAAAATATATAATATATATACATCAGAGTAAGTTATAAATTATTATAACAACATGTTATAATCATTGATTCAAGGAAATCGTATCAAATAGTTAGCACTTAAATATAGTGTTAGTGAATATAGATACTAGATATATGTTAATATGTAATGTGATTATATTATTTTTGTTTTAAGACTTGAGAGAACATACTCATATTCTTACTGTACTTCAATTATCGTAATTCGGGTCGAATAGGTATCTACAGTATACATTATTCGTATTATTATTATTATTATTATTATTATTATTATTATGGAGTGTCTGATAACATATTTACAATATCTCCCATTAGACGTAGGTAAACCGTGTCAGTACCTACCTATGCACTCCATCAAACGATTTATTTACACATATGATTAATTAATCAGTACATCTTGTATTCGAGTGTTCCGTTTTGCTTAATTATAATATTATAACAGCATTGTTTTCCAAATATTTTTCTTTATATTTTCTCTGTTATCCATTTTATAGTTTTTCGAATACAAAAACATTTGAATAATAAAACAATTATATTATGTAAAAAAAGCGGGATAATATCAAGTAAATACTTCAAATAAATCAAATAGTTACAATAATTTAAATCAATATTTTCAATGTAGATAATAATATAATACTCTCTATGAGATAAATAACGCGATGACGTGAGACAAGTTACGGAAGAAAAATGATAATGATAAGAATCATTAATGCGATGGTAAATTTCTATAATAGGTACATTTAGTTAATGATGAATCATTGCCTACAAAAAATTGGACTAAAAAGAGATAGTTTTTAGATCTATATTTCTAAAGAAATTTTAACATACGTTACCCTATTTTCTCGCCAATAACTTTATATACATTTTTTTGTAAATATTTATAGTAGGTATAGGTACATAATTAGTTTGAATTTGTTGATCCTTACTTAAAATTTGTTAGACACTAGTTCAGTGGTTCAATCATAAGAATCGATTTTATCATATAGTAATAAATAATTTATTTTTCAATTAGTACCCTTAAAAGTTTAGAAATATTATAATATACCTAGTAATTTTAATTTAATTTAATTTAATATTTATAGCCGGTTACTTTATATAAGTCAATACCAACGTACCATATGATAATGATGGTTGAAATATCTTAACATTAATTTAAAAATTTTAAACATTTCATTTTTGTGTATATAATTATATAGCAAATAATATAATAACGAAAAGTTTCAAATTCATAAAAATTATATTTTTGAATCATAAAATAAAAACTAAAATTATTATTTTTTTATTTATGTGAGTAAATTAGTAATTTTAAATAGGTAATTACGTTGAAATGTAAACTTAAACTTCATAAAAAATACTTATCATTAATTTAGTATTAATTTTCTAAGTCTTAGCTATGAAGTTTGAAAATTATATAAATGTTGCATATTTTTGTGATTTTGACGACTTTTATTGTTCTACTTAAAATCTGAACTGACTTAAACCACAGAACTATACTTAAGATAAACCAGAATTAATGAAGTGTTTGAAAGAAATTTAATGAAAATGATTTATAAACACAATATTAAGTATTATAATATAAATTATATATTTGCAATAAGGGGAAACTTGTAAAAATATATTATAAAACATAGTGTTTAATTATTAACAGATTTATCGTTTTATGTTTGAATGGGTATAGTTTCTTATAAGAATCTATAATTTTCAAATACTATCTAATGAAAAGTAATATTTCATTTACGTTGTTGATTTTTCGAGTAGGTATCCTATATACATATATAATTTTATGTTTTGAAAAATATATGAATATTGAATAGGTACCTAACTACACTTCTATGGATAGAATTGTACAGTTATAATTATAAAATAATATTATGCTACAATTATTCATGTTATTTGTGTATGATGTACCTATTCATCTCTTATAACCACGGAACAATATAAATTCACAATTTAAATATTTATTACATTTTATTATAAAGTTGTTCATCGATTAGCAACTATATTATTATTAACATATTTTTCAAATAGAACTTTTTTTTTTACCTAATATTAAAACTTATTAATAATTTCCAACGGTTTATCTGTCTTCCTAAGGCATGACTATGGTAGATACATACATGTATTTAATAAGTAATTACGTTTTAAATATTTTACGATTCTAATTTGGTTTTTACATGATGATCTAATACATTTTGAGAGAGACAAAAATATATTGCTTAGTCCTTACTATACATTTTAAATGTTATATGAATGTGAATTCCTCAATTATATTGACATGGTAAAAACGTATGTTATGATTTGTCACTAAAAGTAATGTATATATTTATATAAAGTATATTATACTCGGTATAAACTATAGAACTTTTACTTCTATATTCCGCCACATATTTATTGTAAAATACGACCAAATACTGTTTTCAGCGTAGAGATAAATGAAACAGCTAAAAAAATTACACGCTGCATCATACGATCTCGTATACTCTTTGTTCTATCCATAGGACCGGAGGAATCGAAAACAGATACGTACAATCGGCTGAAATCTATATAATATAATTTTCGACCTTTATGACAGTAATAAACGTGTATATAAAACGGTCAAAATCAAAAACCATTTTTGAATCAATTCTTAGTTATCTTACGTTATGAACAAGGGTCTTACATTAAAAATTATTTACATTTATTATTAATATATTTTTTAACTTACAATACTTATAAATCATTGTACCATACAATACAATATTATAGATATACCGTCTTTTATTTACGTTTACTGGTCACAGTTTTTTATAATTATTTATTTTTATAATTTATTAATGTTAGATTAGATAAAATGGGCATAGTATAAGTCAAAATAACAAGTCATATAGTAATATCTATAATAATATAATATAGCATGCATACATAATAATGAAATTTACATTTAAGTTCTAATATTTATGAATTTACAATCAAATTAACTACCAAAATAGAAGTTAATTGGAACTAAAATATGCTAGTCTCGTGTGCACTGAACCAAGAATTCATTATTTAGATAGAGAAACAATGAGGAGTAAGGAAAGGAGTTTTACAACGTAACGAGTAAGCCGTACTTGAAAATTCTGAAATTCATAAATTGAAAGAGAAAAAAGACGAGAATAATATCCAGTAGTATCATTGATGAGCTTATTAAAGAAGGATATGTATCATAACCTAACCAAATCCGGATGTTATTCCTGGTTAAATATATACATTTTTTAAATCCACTTGGATATGACGAGCTAACAATATAATTAAACATGCGATAGGTCTATAACCAATACTACGATAATCACATTGTATCTACTTTTTGAATATTTTTATATTTTTAAAAATTACTTACTTTACTATGAAGAAAATAATATATAATGATAATGATATAATAATATATAATAATAATGATATAATAATATATAATAATAATAATATAATAACATATTATGCTATATTATTATAACATTTAATATTATAATATGATTTTAAAAGCAAGATATAGATAAGTTTTTTGATGGAAGCAATACGCAACAACACTTATGTGGGTATATATAAAACAATTGTGAGTAAAATATCACTCGATGATAATGACGTCTGAAGCTCTATACTTCAAAAATTATTATAAATTAATTTACGTTCACAGGATAATCTACGTATTAACTGTCGCGTTTATTAAAATATATTCTACGAACTTATGACGTTTATATAATATTATTATTATTAGTACTGTGAAAATTATAACGAGGAACCAGAGATTAAACCGTTATCGCAGTTGCGATTTGTTTCACCTGATTTATGTTATTATAAAAAATGGACGCGTCGCGTGTACTTTTCGCATTCTTCTCGCGGAACAGCCGCTACCGACGCAGTTGAAAATAACGCACATAAATTATACGCTAGCTAAAGTAAACACGCGGTATATCGTCATATATTTTCTTGGATGTATTTTCGCATTTATATCCATCATACGGAAGTCCTGGCGCTTGAACGCCCCTGAAGCAACATTTTATTTTGTATAATATTCACACGGTTTCACTGTCAACGCCCAAAATGTTCAACAAAATATCTGTTAACCATCTGAAACTGGTAAGCACATCTCAACGTCGAATTATATGTAATAGTTATGTTAAGTGCAGCTTTCTAGAAAAAAAATATGAGTCTTGAAATATGGTTGTATATTGATTTTTGATTGTTATAATTTTAGAAACATAGTAGTATTTATTATTGTTATGGATGGGTTTTCAAAGATTCGAACATTAAAAAATTCAAAAACTTTGAAATTTGAGAAAAAATGAAGTTTTAATTTAAAACCAATATCTTAGACAGTTAGAATATAATCAAGCTCGAAATTTTCGTGTATAATACTAAAACAGATCAATTAAAATTTTTTATTTTCAAGTGTATGTTATGTTCAGTTTTGAAAATCCTAATATTATACATCAACGATGATCGGTTTATGTGATAATAATTATTGTATATTTTAGACTTAAGTTTTTAGTTTTAACACTTGAAATAAGTGGTATTTAATAACTATTAATTTTTTTTTTTAATTCGTTTTAAAACAATTTAAATTATTTATACTCTTAAATCGTATAGGTCAATTTATTTCACCATTATTTTATTTAAAATTAGAAATGGCTGAAAATATTTTTAATTGTTAAAAATTTGAAAAAATTCGGAGTATAGAACAAAAGTTTAAATATAATATATTAAGTTCGAGTTTGAACTTTTGAGAAATTTAATTCATTCCTTATTGGAATGTCAATGGCATTAGTTTAAAAGTCTATTCATAAACTATATAGTCGTTTTTCACATTGATAGAGTTATATTTATTAATTTCTTATTTTTATTTATACATTTTAATTTTTATACAGTTTTTCACGACCAGTGTCATGTCGTTTCAACAGTATATTATTGGTGGAGTATTTGGATTTTCCGCCGTCATACTGCCACAACTGAAACTACCCAATGCTCTCGTCAAAGTCGATGGTGACCAAGCGTCCTGGATAGGTATGTTATATGTATAAATGAATAGAAATCTCCAGTCTTCTAAAAAATGTAATTTTTTGACAACGGTTTATAATACATTTTTGAACCAAACTAATTATTATTCGTAAAATTCAAATTATTGTATGCACACGTATACTCTTTGTATTTTAAGATTGTAGTTAATAATATATTGTAATAATTGTACACTTTATAATCATTTATGTTATAAGTGCTAAATTCTTAGATAACTGCTTAGGAAATAATTATAAAAACAGTCAATTATTATAGGCAATGTTAAAAGTTTTATACCTCTAACATATTTATCAATACAAACTCTTAGTAATTTCAAGTTTTTACAGAATTCTGGTATACGTTTTTAATAATTACGAAAAAAAATAAAATAAATTCTGTTAAAAACTAGTAATTATAAATATATCTATTCGATTTTTTTTTTTTTTGATTATCTAATAAAGTATTGGCGACATTTTTAAAGTTTATCCTTTAAGTACAAATTAGATCCAATTTTCTATTTGAAACTTTTTTTGAAGATTATAAAAAAAATACACTTATTGTTTCTCTTAAAATCTAATATCATTTTCAGGGGCTAACCCACTGTAAGCTTCCCACTCCCAATCCACCACCTATGATTAATAATAAAACGTACTGCAGTACACAAATCCTTTCATTACTTGGAAATTACAAAATCAGTAGGTAGGTATATTAAAAAATATTTCATATACTCGTTTTATTATTTCTATGAAAAGATTGAATATATTTTTAAGATTATTCCATGATATTTTTTATTCTATACAAGTAAACGATTTCACTCGAGGAAAAAAAAAGTATAAAAGTCTTTTTAATTTAAATAATGTGAGCATCCTCATTAAAGATCAAAGAAATACAATAATATCTCTAATGCTTACCTTTTTGTATAATATATTGTGATATGTGGTGGATAATGTAAAATATATTATAAATAATATTATATAATGTGAAGTATGAACGGTTTTAATTTATTTTATAGCAAGTCTTCCGCTCTTGTTATGTCCCATTGGCTCGCTGGTGTTCGGTTATTTATCCGACAGATTCGGCCGGAAGCTATCACTACAACTTACGTACGTACCTTTGATGATCAGTTGGTTGCTGCTCAGCAACGCCGAGTGCTTGAAAGACATTTACATCGGTAGATTGTTAACCGGATTATCTACTGGTGAGTGTATTATCATAAAATAATATAATATAGACGACGATTATGTTAAAGTAATAATATATCGTAATGAAAATTTAAATAACCTGATAGTTGACGACTGACGAGTCTATAAAAAGAGATTGTGAATGGGTCATTACTAGTTCATTAGTGTAGGTAATTATTACGTTTTGGTTATAAATTGATTGGTTCGTTAATTTATTACAATTATATGAGTGAACAGAAATAATAATGCTAATAAGTAATAATTATAATATGTATTGTATTATATAAGTACCACTCAAAACAACAATAAGCTAAACGATTTTTAACGGAAATTCCGTGTAAATACTATCTATGTACCTATGCATAATAAATGAAGCATACCTGAATGTTTTTGAGTAATACATTTTTCATTCGGTTTTCTCTTTAGTCAAAAAAGATCAAAGAAGTCAAAGATTGATGATTGCTTCTTTCCCAATGTTATTCCACTAGTCTTTGACAAAGGCGTGCGCACGGGAGCAGAAGATACACATACACCTTAATATATCCCTGAACTTATTTTCGAGCATCTGTGACTGTCTAATATTAAAATATTATGGGTTGCAATAAATTTAATCGTATATATACAAATTATATATACTGCACAATGATCATTATAAATAAAAACAATTTTAATAAAATTTTTTTTTACAGGGGGGGGACGTCTCATTGAAATTTTAGATTTTTTTTCTTAAATAATAATTAGCGTAACACGATGCATATATAGTATATACATTATCGTTTTTTTTCTTTCGAACCTTGTTAGGTATAGATATATACTGATATAATGATATATACAATGAAAATTATGTAGTGGCGTCCTTATTTCTATGTACCATATTATAGTCTATAATAATGGTAGTGTGGACTTTAGATGTTTTGCGGTCTTTCGGGTTTATCGACGCGTTGTTATTAATTCACGTCAAACGAGCATGGATTTCCTTTCCGCGACAAACTCGAAATTGTTATACATGTGTATTCGTATGTAGTGCAACTTGGAGTCTATAGACGCATTGTAGCCTGTAGGTCATTAAGCAATAAATAAAATATAATATTATAATATCAAATTCACCTCTGGCCCGTCTATCGAAACAGCGTTATATTGTTCGGTGACGCATATATTAAATATATAGCCAAAACCCTATACATGTTGGAATGATACAAACCTCAAGTAGGGCGTACATGCACGTACCGAGATGACATATATGTACCTACATTATTTGTGTCCTATAATTTATAGGCGTGAATACATCCGTAATCCGACCCGTCGGATTATTTTATAATTGTTGTTACAAGACTTCTAATGGGTTATAAAATATTGTTGTACAGTCGAAACGTGAGAGATTTGCGGCAGGGTAATAGTGTACCATATAATAATTTATGATAACTATAACGGTATATTATATTGTTGTTTATTGTATAAGGGGGTTGAATGACACGTGTTGTTATACAAAACGCGATGATAAACTGATCGCGCAGTATTGCTGTGCTGATCAAAATAATTACAATGAAATTTAAACCGATTAGTGATTATTCACGTACGTCAGCTGTATCTGTTACGGGCAAAATATACAATTTGGACATTTTCTACAAAACCCAGGCGTTGAATAGAATGACCCATTTAAATTGGGCAATATAGATGACATAATATTTATTAGTAATAAAGTATTGTTAAAATATAATGAATACAAATGAATAATGAATAATTTATAACATTAGAAAATATAATTTTTTTAATTTTTGTATCACTTGTTTTTGAATGTACTGCTTCCGTGGAATTTTTTACTTGGTAAAAAATGAATTATTTGAACTTTTTTTTAACAAATCATTTAAATCTGCATTAAACTTTTTCATATTTTAATTATAAGTTAGTACACAGTTGAACTACACTATATAAATGATTCGTGGTTACTAAAAAATTAATTTTATGAGAATTAACCTCCTAGACCTCTAAAACGTTCCTTTAAAACCGATAAGAACAAACGAAAAAAACACACTAGCTAATTCAAATCTACAAATAATAATCAGTGCTTAATCTGGCTCTAATGTTTTGACTATAATTTACTATTAAATATCATAATATTATCTGTATTGACCGATATAAGATGCCCAAATTATTTACTTTGCCCGTAGCATAAATATTATACGAACGATTGGGGGGTAATGGGTGCCTGTAGAATTTTTTTTCCTAGAAATATTAAAATATGTAACCGATCTCTTAACCGGTATCAGTGTTATAGTTTTGTGTACCGTATTATTAAGAAAGTAAGCCGAGTACGGCTAGGAGATCACACGATCACACAATGTGTTTTATTGACTACCGATTCTGTTCTGGTATCAGAACGGATTTCATTCTGTGATTAAAAACGATGAAACGACTTGATAATTACAAAAAGTTTATCGAAAACACGTCGATAATTATAAATGGATTCGAGTTTGTAAACCGGAATAAAAAAATTATTTTTCGCCTTAAATAAAACAGAAGCAGAACGGTTAAAATAATATAATATATAAGTAAATGCGACGACCGTGCTTTTACCGACCATTTCGGTAAATTAATTACTGTCTAAAAGATTTTCACTTTACCCGTTAACGCCATCTAAAACCAACACAGTTCGATAAAATTGACTAACAAGGATACAGCTGCCCTACCGCGAGGTGTGTAAAAAGACGCAATAAAATAGTTTAATATTTAGTTTATAAGTAGAATAGGAAGTAAACGTGATGAATCGAGGAGGAGACTGAGAATTTTATTTCTTTGAACAGTTTTCACGCCGAAATAAAAGTATCGACGACCAAAATGATAATAATAATAAGAACAATATTGTTAAACTCGCATGTTTCGCGTGCTCCTGCAGGTACCGGCGGCGTGATCTACGTGTACATAGCCGAGACGAGCCCGACGGACAGCCGGCCGTTCTTCCTGTTGATCTACACGCTGTACGTGGGCCTGGGCCTGATGACGTCCGCGATTTTGGGCGTACTGTTCCACTGGCGCACGGTGGCCGCCGTGTACGCCGCGATGTGCGCGGTCGGCTTCGTCGCGCCGTTCTTCGTGCCGTCCACGCCGATGTGGCTGCGGTCCCGCGGCCGGGACGAGGAGGCCCGAAAGGTCGAGCGGTGGTTCGGGTTCGAGCCCGACCGCATCGACGACCTGCCCACGCTCCCGCCGCCGCCGTGCGCGGCCGCGGCCATGGCCACGCTGAGCCGGGCCGACTCGACGGTCGGCGCCGTCGTGGAAACCAACGCGAGCTGCTGGGCCACGTACACCGGGCCCACCGTCTGGAAGCCCGCGCTCGCCGCCCTGGCGTTCTTCTTCTGCCAGCAGGCGTCCGGGTTCTACGTGCTGCTGTTCTACTCGGTGGACGTGATGCGCGACTGCCGCATGTCCACCGACGGCATGACCGCGGCCGTGTACCTCTGCGCCGCCCGGCTGGCCGGCACCGTCGTCAGCCTCGTGTTCCAGTCGACGGCCAAGCGCACGCTCACCGCCTTCTCGGGGCTGGGCATGTGCGCGTCCATGTCCATCGTGGTCGGTTACCTGTACGCGTACAGCGGCGTTCCCGACCCGCCGGCCACCGACCTGCTGATCGTGCCGTTCCTGTTCTACGTGTTCTTCGCCATGTTCGCCGTGCTGCCGTTACCGTGGAGCGTGTGCGGCGAGATGTTCCCGATGGCCGTCAAGGGCACCATGAACGGCGTGCTGTACTCCTGCGGTTACGAGCTCATGTTCGCCGCCATTAAGGTGTACCCGATGGTGGTGACCGCTTTCGGCATCAAGGCCGTGTGGACGGCGTTCACGTGCATGTGCTTCGTCACCGCCCTGTTCGGCGCTTTCGTCCTGCCCGAGACCACCGGCAAGACGCTCAACGAGATTGTCGACGGGTTTAGGCCGTCCAGCGACAAGGCCCGCAGCAAGAAAACTATCAAGCCTCAAATACCATAAACCCCACAAACCCGACCCCACGCCACCGCGGCCGCTCTTAAGGTCTTATTTATTCGTCGTCGTCGTCAACGTAGTTGGGTTGGTCAAGTGGCTGGAATTTCGATCAATAAAGCTGGGTTCACTGCTACACGTCGTCCGTCGTGTCCTAGAGTCGAGCCCGGCCCAACTCGCGATGGATCGCGGTTAGTGATTGATACCACGACTACAACCGCGGCCGATACGATACAAGGAACGTGACGCGACAGACGACGTAGCTGCAGTAAGTCCGACTTAATAGTGTCCGAAATTTATTCATAGTACCTACACTATCATACTGCATATTGTAAATATTGAAAAATATAAATTTTGGCCGAGTCGCGGTACGTGAACACGACGATTGATGACGCGTCACCGCAATACTGATAAGATTGTACATTTTGTATCGTCACAACAACAGTAATACCTGAGTTATTGCCGATTTAAATAATTATCACTGTCCCATGTACCATATTCCTTATGTATATATATATTATATTTTCCTTTCCGATACCGGTTAGGTCAAGTGTGCATAATTTAACGTGTTGTACTCAGTACGACGCTTTGACCACATGTCCACATACGACTCATAATATGACATGTGTCGGTTGTTACGGAGTAACAATTTTATGATGACCCATTTTTACGACAGTTTAATGTTATAATATAAGTACTATAAGTCTATCATATATTATATCCGTGTAAATTATATTTACAGTGTATGTCATATATATTTTTAAGTATACTATTGGGATCGATTAGAAAACTAAAACATGATATCTCCTTAAGTTTAATAGTGTTTGTTAGTATTATATATAATTAGAATTATTGAAAAATTGTATATTTTTTGTAAAAACTGTATCATTGCAGGTAAATAAGATATTTCCTTATGTATAACTATGTCTACCCTATACACTCATGAAATTAGTAATATTGTTTCAATACTAAATGGTCTAAATGTGTTGAAAAAATTGATAAGAATAAATAAAAAAAAATATTTTTTTTAAACGTTTAGTGGTATTTTTTTTGTAGTAAGTAAAATGTATGTTTGCGTAATTAATGCGACGCGTGCAGTGTTTACTAATCGAGTATTAAATATAATTTAGTAATGCAATTAATATTTTTTATGTAAATTATAGCTTTTAACGAAACATAATATATTGATATTTACTGTAATAGGTATACGTATTGTGAATTTATATTGTATTATGTTAATATGTATTATGTATATATTATTAAAAAGGTGGTTTACGTGGCTTTGTGGCGGGACATCCCATACATATTGATTTTTGTATATGTATATTTACCTATATTGTACATAGAACTTCATTCAACTGGAAAGCACTTCAGCTTATTTTTCATCAGCTTGCTTTATAAGTTAAAAATACAGTTGATGCTACGGAAATTTTGTACAATACACCATTATTACAATTAGGTACTATGTATAATTTTTATAGATAAAGTATGTGAAAAAAATGACTTATTATTTATTAACATATTAATATTTTTTTGTAGTATAAATATTATGAAATAATCGGAAGCTACACTATACTGACATACTACTGTAGATTTTTTTTAAATATAAGTATCTGACGCATATTTATAAACATATCAATCTGTTTGGTAGGTAGGTTATAGGTACTTTATTTACGTCTGCAATTAAATTAAACATACATAATTTCTCATAATTTATGCTAATGGCAGCTGGTATTAAATAACGAAATATTAATAACATTTTAATTTGCAATACCTTTATTCGATTTAGGATTTCAAATAGTACCTTATACATTTTCACTCAAGATCATAAAAAATCATCAATAACACGGGACTGTTTTAAATTTATAATAAAAATGTAAATTATAGAATATTATTTATCGTATAATTACCATCTCGTTGTTAAATAATAAACTAGTATTTAGTTAAAAATTGCTTCTATAGAAAGATTCATTGTTGCGTGCATGCAGGGTTTAGTAAGGGTAATGACAAAAGTGATAATAGACATATCAATATAATAAATATAATCAATAACATATTCTTATTTGTCAGGTTTTATTTTATAGTATAATATTATGGTTGAACAGTGAACACTTTAATATAAGTGATAGTTGTAATTTACACAAGTCAAATTGAAATTTCGTATGTTTTATTTTTACAATTCGTATATTAGCAATATAAAATTCCAGCGAACACACAGCCAGAGAACAATATCATACTATAGTATATCTGTACACAATTAATAATATTATAATCGTTAGACGTTAATAGTTTTAAAAAATAAAATAAAAAAACTGCAGCACTGCGGCAGGTGTTGCAGCGACGGCGGGTATTGTACTACGGTATGTGAATAGAAATGTTTAGTCTTTGTTCGCATAATATTAATTTGACGTTCTTACAATCAATGTCGTTTAAAAACTTAAATCTTACGAAAAAAAAAAAATACAATAAAAATAGTACACATACAAAAAGAGGAACTTGGGCTGTTAAACACATTCACAAATACTTCAGATAATTATGCATGTGTGGCTCGAAGTTTGATCGCGTGATGTTGGGTTTGTTTTTAGGGGGGGGGGGAATTAGTAAAATGCTAACGGTAAAAAAACCGTGTTCGTATAGATCACCAAACGTACATTTTGAATGATACACATACTCACAAAAATCAAACTCAATTACACACACATATCATAATCAAAATCCTTATATAGGCGCATATCAAACAAATGCGTTAATAAAAAAAAAAAAAAAAAAATATAATAAAAATAATAATATAATAATAATAATGATAATAATAATAATAATAAATTATAGTTGGCACTGTGCGTGTATATAATACATACACGCAGACGAGCAGGGCGTACAACCGAACGTGAATGGTTTTAATGGATATGTTTGTATTGTTTCGACGTGATTTGATGATGATTGGACAGGGAAAAAAGGAATCAGCCATATAGAGTGATGCAAGAAAAAAAGGTTTCTGTCGGTGTCGCCACTGTCCACTGCAGCGCAAACATGCTCGTAAAAAACACAAACACAATGTGTGCACAGTGCACACATTATGTAGGTTAGTGTTTAAAATACCGAATAATATTATATAATAATTGTTGTGACAATACACAAGACAAAAAGGAATTAAACAGTTCTGTTTGTTGTTATCTCTCTCACTCTCTCTTTCTCTTACACCTAAACGATGTAATAGTCGTAGTGATGATAATGATGGTGTTCGTGTATGTGATGATGGATCTTCTTGGACGCCAATTTGGCGCGTTTGTACCGCTGATGATCGATGTTTTTGGTCTGCTCCTGAGCGGCAGTTGTGGCTGCAGTGGTGGCGGTGGCCGCCGCGGCAGAGTCCTTTGACTGTTGCGGGTTGCTGCCGCTGACTACCGCGGTGGCTCCTCGGTGATGTCGGGAGTGACCCGACGAATACTTGACTGCGTACTCCTCGGTCGTCGCACCGTTACTGTACAACTGCTGCTGCTGGCTTCTGACGTTCTTGAGGTGCTCGTACTGTCGGTGATGGTGCTGTTGCTGCTGGAGGCGGTGGTGGTGTTGGTGCGAAGGGATGTGCGCAACCGGTTCAAAGTCGTAAGGGCTCCACGCCACCTTGGCCGGAAGGGCTCCGGCAGTCTGGCGACGCTTCGTCCGCGGCCTATGGTAAACGACTTCCGGCTTGTTGGATTTTCTAAATATATAAAAAAAAATTGTTTTAATATAAATTTTAAGCACCGATTTGCATATATTTATCCTATAGTCGATCAACGAAAAATATATAGTCGGTATAATGTTCTCTGCAACGTTTCACGCCACGAACCTAGTGATTAAATTAGTGAAGAGGTGATTTTTTTTTAATGAACTGTGTGTAGTTCAGTGTTTGACACGACAAAATTAATATTTTAGCCAAATATGAGTATTATTTCTATTGTAAGGGGAAAACGCGTATCGTTAAATGTTAATAATACAAACGATGATAAAATAATATTTTTTACTTATATCGTATATGTTCATAGGTGCTGATATTAATAGGTATTTATAGCCTAAGTCCTACAGCGTAGGTAGCGGTAGGTATTACCAAATATTATGATAATTCAGTTATTGAAACTGAACGTAAATTTTTGGCATTACTGGGCTATAGGTTTTCGTCGTACTCAAGTCCTCTGTACAACGTTCACAACGAGGCTAAAGATATGTTTCAATTTCCAAGCCGGAAGAGGCGGCGAAATTTATATTACTTTAAATTTTAAACAGCTAAGTCTATAAATAATTATTTTATCTACTCCCTAGAAACACGTCCCCGTGGGTATATACGCGGACGGGCGTCATCTTTCGTCGTCACATGTGACGGTTCGTTTTGGAGAGTGTCAGATTTGGACCGAGTTCAATACACACGCACACACACACGCGCGCGCGCGTGCACATATTACGTAAATCGGTAAAACGTTTACAATACATTATTAAAGATAAGGTATACAATATTATTATAATCACCCGGCAATCTATATAGAGGTACACGCGAAATTCCTTTTTCGCGAACCGACGAACAGTTATTATGTATACAACATGCGTGTTGAATTTATATACCGGTCGGCCTCGCTCGAGTATTATAACTGTATACAATATATTATTATTGTACATGCGGCATACATATATTATAAATTATAATAAACGGACAACGAAGACGATGACAACGACGTTATGATTTTATTTATTTATTATCGCTGCCGCGGCCGCAAAGTTTATGCGCGTTATCTCTCCAGGCTTGTTTGAAGTTTTGATTTATTTATTATAATATGTAGGTACATTGGGCGATTATGTAAAACATACGCGTCACCGCGAATCGGAGTTTATAATTCAGTTGGACCGATCGATAACGTAATAAAATTCGCGTACGATGAAATACGAGTGATCCGATTTCCAAAAGTCCATCGATAACGGATAACTGTCGCAACCGGCAAATGCAAATTAAATTACGATAGATATATATATATGTATTATATTAATTTATTGTTTTTAGCTATTATGACACTCAATTGTATTCGTGCTATAATTTTTAAGTTTTATAACACACAAGTCAACCAGTTATGTTTTAACTTTTAAAACATATATTATACTCGATTTAATTTCGAACGTAACAATTAGGTTTAATGATACAAATATATAATAATTAAAAAACGGTGTTTATTCCAACCATATGTTTTTGTTTAAAGTGTTTGGACATGTTTAGTATTATTTATTATAGCCTATAGTTAATAATAATACAGTTATACATTTTGCATTAGAGACCGATTTTTAATTAATTACACGATTGTATATGGCATTACAAACCTTTGATTTTGAAAACTCAAGTTTTCCGCCAAACTTCTTTGTACCATTTCAATCAGTTGTTCGCGCCTGTATCGTTGTGCACCCAGCTTGGAGCTCCTGTGATGCGGCAACCAGGATCCTTTGACACCGTCGTAAACCAAAGGATAGCCCGATTGCTCCAACAGTGTCGCATCGTCGAACACCCCGGATTCGGCGGCGTCTATCTTGTTACGATGTCTGTCCGCCGAAGATTTGGTTTTACGCTCGCGGCTGCTTTGGTGGCCTCGGTACGGCGTACCAGTCGTTGTGCTGTCCACGACTACCGCCATCGATTGTCTGATATTAAGCGTCACTTTGACGGATCGCTGGCCACGCGACGAGAATTTCGACGTCGTACCGTACATAGACTCGAGTATTTTTCTAGCCAATCCTTCGACATCCTACAGTAGTGTACATATATAAATTGTTATTATACATGTCGACAACATGAAGATAAGCACAAAATTAAAAAAGGCATAAAAAATAATAATAATAATAATAATAATGGATTTGACGAGTTGCCAAGAACGACGGTGCTGGCTTCCCCAATGGGATTTCGAGAAATTACATATTACATTTAATATATATCACTATTAACTGACAATGTGTCTGTGAAACAGTGAAATGTGTCTTAATTGGAACATCAAAGGCAAACGGGTAAAAACAAAGAGATCCCGTTGTTGTCGCGCCTATGAGAAGTTTCACAGACAGTTTGAGTGAACTACTTTGATTGCATTGCCAAACATCAGAAGAAACGATTTGTTATTTTTAAATGCGTTCCATTTAAAACCTTTCAAGTCAGGGCAGTGGACTATTATATACCATAATGTGTTTATTATTTTGCGGGTATGTATAAAAACGTAATGTACCTATCGCGTGTAGATACATTTTATTTTTAGGTCGGAGTATACAATAGATTTTTTAAGTATATAAACAATATTTATCGTCATATATCCGGTATGATTTTTAGGAAGGGTTTTATGACCAGAATACAAAAAAACCACGTGTAAATGTAACCAGCAGATGAACCGAAAAAATAAATTTGGGGTTGGTTTGAACCCGGAATACCTACTAGCCACTCCCTGTAGAACACGTAACAACGTTGTATACCTACTGACATAAAATGTATTGGTACATATATTGACTTACGTGTTTGGTGATTTTCCCATGACCATCGGTGTCGGAAAAGGTGTACTGAAACTCGTGTTTGATAGGTATTCCGTCCAGCGACACGCAGCAGTCGTATACCTGCTTTAGGAAGAAATCCGTTACGATTTAAATACTTGAAATATTTAAAGCATTGTAATATTTAGTATGTATGAATGGAATACTCACGTCACTAAGTTGCTGTGGGGGCGATGGCGAAGTTTGTGAAGTAGGTGGTGGCGGCGGCAACATCGGACGCTGGTGTGGGGGTGCGGCGGCGTTAATTAATTCATCGTCAGCAATTACCGAGGAGGTATAAGCGTAATTGATGGTTTTCGAACTGGCCGAATCAATTAACGTTTCCATGCTACCAGTTTTCGAGTCCAGGATACCTGCAAAACGGGAAGTGGGGAAAAATGTCAATTAAAATCCACTTAAAGACATTAACATAATTTACAAATTTACGTGCGCGTACACACGATAATATATAGTATATGTATTAGAGAATGGCGGTTTTTCAATTAAAAATATTTAATAACTGGAATCTGGTATTACATCGCCGCCGCTACAACAGCAGGATACGGTGAAACGCATCAAAAAAGCAACAGCGGCGTGTACCTACGCTTTTGTTTTGTTTTTAATTTTTTTTCCGACATTTCCATTCTCACCCGTCCGGAGGAAACGTGACGTGATTTAGGGTAAAAACCAGTTCTTGTCTATTCGATCGAAATGCGTGGACGAGGGAGGGAAGAAGTCGGACAATACGACTGTAATGAGTGCGCGCGGTGTACCTACATATTATTACGTATTTTTATAATATATTCGCGGGATGGGAGAATTAGGCACCATCTACACGAAAAACGGAGAACGGAGCTGGACCTCGGTATGTACGATTGTACATAATTATGAATAATTATAATATTAATATAACATACCCCGAAACCCGACTGCTATATACATGTTTTTATTCCCTTACCCATAATATTATACGAGTCTCGTCACGCACGCGTAGCCACACGGGCATATAATATAATGTATGACTATCTGTAACGATATATTAATTTCGTTTTTAAAGAGTCTTGACACCATTTCGTCGTGGATTCGTGTGCTCATAATATTATAATATATTATTATTATAGTATGAGTATAGGAGAGACGAGAATGTATTATTAGGCAAGAAATAGGAATGCACGCGGTAAAAACGAAGAGCGATAGTAGGGGTGCGGGGGTTAGCTGGGGCAGAAAAAAAAGAGACAGATCGAGAGAGAGTGTGTGTGTGCGCGCGAGAGGAAAGACGACGACGACGACGACGATAATGTTATAGAGGCGCGCACACACACACACACACACACACACACACACACACACAAAGAACGTCCAACACGGCACACGGCAACAACAACACACACAAACGCGCGCGATCGAGGAAACGAAACCGGTTTGGTTGTCGGCGACGTAGACCGGAGGAGGCGAGAGCGGCGAACGTTTGATACGTACCGCCGAGCACATCCATCCATCCATCTTCTCTCCCACAGCCGAAGCCGCGCGGCGACCGATTCAACTCGCATCACACACACACACACACACACACACACACACACACACACACGAGCGCGCGCAGTTTCTACCGAATAAAAACATAACAGAACAATAGACCCACAAACTAGAATATAATATTATATTAGTACGTACACGGGTATTATATGGTGTGTGTATGTACATTTTTTCTCGACCATTTTCGTGCCTACTCTGGCTAGGCTATGACGACGACGATTGTTTTTTATTAGTGAGCATATAAAAAAATATTACCTATAACATCTCCGGTAAGTTCTAATAAACCCTACCGCGCAATTGATACGTGTACGTAAAACGCATAATGGGGAATCAGAAAAGGGGATGGCGGAGTTGTGTGCGCGACCTTCGTTGAAATCTTTTACTCTACTTAACCGTGATCTTTTTTTTCTTTTTTTTCTGAGCGGGAAGGGGAGGATAAGGGGAGTAAAATAGACGAAAAATATGTCTATGATACACTCGATCTCGATTATTATTATTACGATTTTTTTCGGAACCGGATTTCTATGCTAATAACACGTTTCCATAGTATTGTTCTGTCCCGCGCGCGCGAACGACGGCGTTACAATCATCTACGGGCAACGGACCGAATGTAAGTGTGAGTATGCGTGCGAGAGCGTGTGGGTCTGAGCGAGAGGGTGAGACCGCGCGCGCGTGTGTGTGAGAGAGAGTGAGCGAGAGACGAAACAACATGCGGCAACAACGTTTCAGAAGAGATCCTTGGTTGAGATATATAATCTTGGCCTTGACTCTTAGCTACAAAGAGTACCGACAAGGCGGAGCCGCCGACATAACATTAGTCGTCGGCCGGCTGGTCGGTAATATTCTTTTTTTTTCTTTTCCTTATATATATATATATATATATATGTGGCATATATAATATATATATATAAATTTTCCCCTTTGTATATTCGAACGCGCGCACAACACATGACACGTCATTATTTTATATTATATTATATACGTTTTTTTTTTTTTTCTGGAGGATAAAAACCGCTCGGACTTATCGTCGTCGCAGTCGTCAATCCCCGGAGAGATTGTAAAACGCGGTCGCGCACCCGCGTATGCGCGCGTCAGTGGCCGACCGAACAACTGAAAAAAGACCGCCGCGTTCGTGTATGTTATTATACGTCTTATACGGACACAGCCGTAGTGTTCGACCGACTAGGGAATAATAATAATACGTCTTGTTATTTCTCGTTGTGCCCTCACGAATTCCAAACTTAACTACCTACACACCCACCATCAAAAGAGAAATCGGACATACCCACGGCGCGATGGGTGCCAGCAGGGCCGGAGCTGACGCGATTTTCGTGAATTCGCAAACGCCGTTGTTATTGTTATCATTGCGATACGCATATGTCGGCCGACCGCGGTGTAAACACGGTAGCGATTAATTTTAGCGCTGACCGCGGCGGACGACTTACACGTGTTCGCGGCCGCCGCGAAGAATTGGCACCGAAACGGCACGCCGTCCTCACGACACCCACGTCCTTGAACCCGTTTAACAAATAACAATATTTATTATACAATGATATAATATGCAATTAAGTATCAAGCAATTATAATATTATAAAGTCCGATAACGCCAGACACAAACATTATGATATTATTATCATCGTTTTGAATAATATTAATAATAATAATAATAATAATAATAATTACGATCAACGCGCGCAGTGAATACGTGGCCCGTCCGATTGCAGAAGTATAATATACTATATTATGGTGAAGAGAAGGGGAAAAAAAGGACGCACGGAATGTGTGCGCCCCATGAGGCACAAGAATGCGGCGGACGACGAAAAGGGCCCGAAACGATTTCGGGAACTCGACCCCCGCGCCCCCCTCTTCTCGTAAATCCCCACCCCTGGACAAACCGAGTGGTTGGTGCCCGTGCACGCCGTCGGCACACCGTATCGGTTACAAACGGAGCGCGCACACACACACACACATTAACGCACACATGAAACGACTGTACGGCGGCGCGGAGAGACGACGATGACCGTTGTAACGTTGTTTATTGGGCCGGTTCTCGGAATGTCGGCAGATAAAAACCAAACGGTGCGCGCGAGGCCCGTCCGAGTTCCACGAAGTCCGGCCGACGATATGACCGGTGTCTCGCGCGGTTCACATGACGTGTATTACACAATACAAAAACACCGTTTACGCACACCGCGCACATGCGACGGGGGTAAAGGCCCAGGGTCCGTTTCAGTTAACGCAAGAGTCAAGAGTCCACGAGCGCCGCCACTCTCCGATGAACGATGCGTAAACGCGCGAGTGCGGAGACGAAGCACTGTCGTCGTCCACGTCTCCTCCCCGTTGTGGCGGCGGCGTGCTGCAGTGGATTTCCCGCCCGCTTCGGCTCAGCCCCTTTCGCCGCCCCGTGTTTTTCGTGCGCGCACACACCGGAGATAGGACAATGGACGTTCTATTGCGACCGGCAATAACAATAATACATAGCGCGGAGAAATTAAACACAAACACGAAAGCCGGCCGGTGGCAGACTTCCGGAGTGCTGGCCCGAGTGGAGGAGTTCTGGTCGTATGGGTGTGTGACAGGGGGAGGGGAGTGGAGGTAAGAGGGAGCCAGAGTGACGGGAAAAGAGAAAGAGGGAAAAAACACTATACATAATCTAAAACATGTAAACAAAAAGGCGTGGGTCGCCGTCACACACAAGGGGACCCGCCGGTATACATGCGGCGCTGCACCACCCACAAACATTCCGTGTTTGTTCCTCAGCTGTGTGTGCGTGTGCGTGTGTGAGTGTGCGTCTTCGGTGTAAACCCATGCCGGGACTTGGTTCACAATCGCGGGAGACCCGGGGCGCACGGCGTCACACAATGGTGCGAGCCAGCTGGATACCGCTGCAGCGGGAGCGATGGAAAACATTATATTATATTGTTGTTGTTGTTGTGTGCGAAAGGCGGCCAAGGGGGTGGTGGTGATGTCGGCGGTAGAAAGAAAGAAAAAAATCCCATTTCCAAGGAAACACGCGGGCCCCTCTGAATTCCTTTGCAGCAAGAGATGAAAAAAAAACCGCAGGTCTACGTGCCGTCTCTACAGCTCTTCTCTCTTGTATTGTTGTATAATAATAATAATAATAATAATAATAATATAACGCTGCGTGCACAATATGCAAGTATGCAACAGATCGATCACGCAAGTTATACGCGACGGAATCGAATTGATTCCACAAAAACCACACGTCCACACACACATAAATATATTATATCAATAATATATGTACCACACATACACACGGGCAGTACGACAAAGATCGCCGAGAAGTAGGAAAGTGGTAGAGGAGAGACACAGGCGCCTGTAGAGTGTTGGAGCTCTTTTTTTGATAATTTTTTCACATTATGTTCGAGAACTGTACGAAATAACGCGTCAGTTGCAATTTTTGCGGCAGTATCGGTGGCTTTTCGTCTCGTCCGTCACGCCGCACATGCATTGCGTTTAGTCTTCCGCGGCGGTAGTATAATAGTGGTTCATCGACCCTCGACGGCAATTTGCCGCCGACTCTTGGCGGCGATTGCGTGTCACAACAATCGTGCGCGCCAAATATACTCATTCGCCTTGTATATAATAATAATTGTACACGATATACACTGTGTTGTACAAATCGTGTAAAAAAATACGATGCAATATGTCGATACCTGTATAATACAGTAAATTATACTAAATTACTCGACGATAGAGTTACGTATTATCACACAGTTAAACGATATTGTAAACGGACCACCGGCGGTGTACTATCGGAACCTCGAGCGCGGGGCCTGACGATCTTCGTTTTCGGTTCCGCAGTATCCTGTATCATCATACAGAAATTGCATTTTTCGAGCCGCTTTTCCCGTATCCCGTTATGTAATGCTTTATTACTTCGATGACGAGATAATAAACAGAGCCGGCGGCGAAACAACCGTTAAACAAGAGTCGTAAAGCGAGTGGCTTAACGAGTATGGGGTATGCGCCTCATTGTAAATACCTACAAGAACGCTCAGTACGGGCGTCGCATGGATCGTCGCGAGAGACTACAATGAGTCTACTATACACCCGACCTTAAACGGGAACATCCCACGCGATTTCGGAAACACTAGACGACGGTAATAAAACAGTAGTAATAATGTTTACCTGTAGAATATTTTCGTATCCACTTTAGCCATTCCATTTTTTTGACCAGTCCCATGAAGAAGGTAACTGATGCGCGCACTGATTACAATAACCAAATGGAAAGTTAAAAAAAAAAAAAAACAAAAAATTTAACTGTTACAACAGTAAAAAGACTTCGTCAAAAGTCTTGAACGGAAAAAGAAACGAACACTCCTTTTAGATGTAATAAGTAAATAATAATAACGAACGTTAGAACCCGCGGCCAATGAGGACGTAATAACGTACACAACTCGCGACGAGCTGCGGACGCGCGGTGAACAACGCACGCACGTGATACTCGTTCGACTGCTGACGGGCGACTGCCGTAGTGCCGTTGCGGCGGCAGTGGCGTCGGCGCATCGGCAAGGCGACCGCCTATACGGTACGGCGTGACACACACTCGCTCATCCTTGGGGCCTCGTCGGACCGTCGCCGCCGTACGGAATACCTGCCAACCCTCCCGCTCCACACCGCCCGCCGACCCACAAATACACTGCGCTCGCCGTTCCGGGGGCCCCGCGCGACCGTTCTTTGAAACGATACCGCGCGCGCGCGCACACATGTGTGCGTAGGTACACATATACCTTGGTCTGTGTGCGTGTTATTTTCTCGGTCCATTATTACCCGGCACGTTTTATATACGTATAAAGGTACCTACCCATTCTTTTCTTCACTTTTACCATTATTATTTTTACGATTATTATATGTTACGCTCCTCGACACACACACACACACGCGCGCGCGGGCATGCATGCACGCACACACACACACACACACACACACACACACACGCACTATCCGGTATACCGCTGGGCATGACGTATGGCGGGCCGTGTGTGCGTGTGTCCGCGAGGTACCGACGGAACGACGGGACGACGACGATCATGCGCGCGGTAATTAGGAGTCGGGAGGTGCGATTATAATAATAATAATAATATTGTTGTGATATAATATTATTATTATTATTATTATTATGTAGAACGCGCGTTTTCATTCGGTGGTTCTCAATGCGTATATAGGTGTGCTTCAGCGATCGAGATAATCGACTCAAAAGTTGATTTCACACCATATTACGATGGGTACATACTTCATATACGTATCAAAAAAAAAAAAAAAAAAAAAAAAAAATAAAAAATAAAAAATAACCGGCCCGAGAGTAGAAGTATATTATAATAAATGTACATTGCAGCCGGTATAATTTGTTTATATTATTATTATTATTCATATATATCGCGAGTACTGACGAGTTATTGTGACCGAGCAAAATAATCGCGTGTAAGAAATCGTAGTCGATCCGGTTTCTGCAGGATGCTGTATGTTAATAATATAATATGTACATAATATTAAATATAAATACATATATGTATGTATACAAACTACAAAGTACCGAGTATATAATATTATTAGGACTTAGGAAGGACCGTACGGATATAATATTATCTACTATTTCAATATTCGGACTAGGAACTCGGATTATTTATAGCATTGTCTCGTAATTATTAAAAAATACACATACGAGTAGCGTTACGATCGTTTTATGCATAAAGGATTTCAAAATGTAAGTACATAATACGTGTATTGCAGCTGTCCAAAAAATACTCAAATTTTCAATTCAATATGTCTTTTCAGTTTTCTGGTAGAAAAATCTATAGTTGGTATTTAGGAAGCTTAAAATCAAAAATGCCTAGTATTTTTAAAATAATCAGGAAAACTCAAAAACTTATTCGATTTACTTATTTTGTACATAATTCAAAGACGAATAACCGTGAATTTAATACAAAGTTCCTTATAAGTTATTTTAATTGAAACTAAAAAATAATTTATCTTAAATCTACAATAATTTATTTTGATAGTTTACAGTTAGAATTTTGACAAATTTCTCAAAAAAAAAAAAAAAATAATACAATTATTTTGTGATTAGAACAATTCATATTTTTAATATGTATACCTAAGTTGAAAATGTAATACAAGGTTCCTAATAATTTTTTTGCACTATAACAGATATACTATAATTATGTAAACGAAATTTTTTTTATAGACATTTTAAGTTCAAATTTGTACAAAACAAAATATAACGATTTAAGTTATTTAATTATAATTCAAAAATATTTTCGGAGAGATATGAAGTTTTCTCGTACAGTTTAATAATATACTCAATGACATTTCCAAAACATTTTGATTTATTTTTTGCCATTTTTCTTTTTTATTACGGACCTATTTAAACCGTTTTACGGTAGTCAATAATAAAAATAATAAATGTTTTAATTAAATACTGTTATAATTTATAATAATTAAAGTTAATAATATTTAACAAATACAATGTTTTCATTAAAAATTAATTCAACAGTAATTGATTCTATAGCCGATAGGTATATAATTACTATAATACTATAATAAATTATTTTAAAATCACTTTAAATAAATGATAAAACATAGTTAATAATATTATAGCCCTACAGGTCCTTTTCTGTATTCATTTTTTACTCTTTGCATGCAAATTTCGTAAGTACGAGTAATAAATGATGAATTGCACTCGAAACCTATACTGTTAAGCAGAGTATTCTGAGTATTCATCTGATTCCATTCTTACTATTGTTATTATTTGCATGTATTTAGAGAGCATATTCCAGTATTTTTTAATGCTCAAGTTCTGAACCCTGTTTATGTTTATAATTTTAATATATATATATATAGAGAGTCATTAATATTATGTTTTATGGAAATAATCATTAATTCTCTATTTATCAAGTGTTTCCGGAGATTAATTTAATTTAAAAAAAAATTGTTCTTGGATTATCAAGAAAAAGGCGCATATTAATTCCATTGATTGTAGATAAATTATAGACTCCGTCGGGATTCGACTACTGTTTACCATATCAACATTTTGATTTTGCTTTAAATATGTTTAAAAATGTTAGAAAGCAGCCATAAGTAAACTACTAATATAATAAGCTATTAATAAGCTTTATTAATATTTTTAATAACAAAGGCATAATATTTTTAATTTTTTAGTTTTGAAAATAAGCGAAAGTTATAATACTAGTATTTATTATACACATTTTAAAATGTATAATATAATATTATATTTAATATAACTTTATCGACTATCGTCATTATGTTAACATGAGTATCAAATAAAAAATAAAAATATATAATTACTTGATTCTTCTTGGTTTTTTATATGATATGTAGGTATTTTCATCATAAATTAAATAATGTATGATTTTATTTTTACAGTACATTTTTTATTTATACATATTCAAAAGAATCTAAATATAGATACATAATTTTTTTAATATATTTAAAATTATTATACAAATTTTAACTAATAAATTAATATACACGTTGCACGTAATATATATAGAGCGTTTTCGTGAACTAGATCGACACTAATTAGTAATTTTAGGTGAGAAGTAATACAAAGAAAAGTCCACATTTTAATAAGAAGATTTTATCCTATAAAAATATAATACTTTAGTCAAAGATATTCAGATACATTTTATCATAAAAGTAAGAGAAATAATTATTATATAAACCTGTTATATATAGATATAGGACACATAGATTTATTATATTATTTCGTGTACTACGTTTCCATAAAATATTAATATGTATTTTATTAAATTTAAGATTCAATGGAATCAATAAATACTTACTACATAGTGTATAATCATAGTCATTCTATAAGCGGTATCGGACGGAATCAATAAAAACCTTATTTTAAAACAAAAATGTTCATAAATAAATCATAAGTCAATAAATCTTCCAACAAAGGTATTAAACTTAGTTTGAATCGATGCAAGAACACTAATAAATCTAGACTATTAATACATTGATTACTTATTATGCAATGTAAATATGTTCATTATAAAAATTTAAAATGTTTTCAAGCATTTTATTCTAAGGAATTTTTAGTCAAAATTATTTTAATAATAATTCGCATACACACCTAAGTATAATAAAGAATAGACTAGTTATAAAAACATAGAGATTAACGAGCATACACACATAGGTAATATGTATATTTATGATGATTAATGAAAAGTATTATGTATTGTAATATACCAATAGATATAGTTATACAGTAAGTTATCTTTAATATTTTGTATATTTTAAAAATATGATATACCTATGTATATAAGTACTTTATAAATGTATTAATTATTATTTAAATTTTTTATAGCTAATATTATTACTTATAATATTATATAGTATAAGAAAATATTAATGTGTTCTGTATTACTTGAATTCAATCAATTTAACTAATGAGCTATGATGATAGTTAAAAAATAATAATTTTCCAAGTACATACCATAATAATACCTAAATAGTAAATATATTACTTATTTTTAACAAGTTTAACGTTTAACATACAAGTACTTTTATGAATGATTGATTTTCTTAGAATTTTTTGATTAATGAATTCCAATTAAATTTTTATGTTTTTTATTTGTTTTCTTAATACACACTGTGTTATCATATAATTATATTTTAGTCGTAATAACATTAAATTTATCTAGTAATAACTAATATAATAATAATAGTACGTTGGTTGAATGGCATTATCTAAAAATTAAATATAATCAGTGCATCTTAAAAACATTTAAAAATAAATTAAACATTTATGTAGGAACCTATGAGAAATTCACTGATAATTATTTACGAGTATTATGATGTCTGAAACTATAATTTATGTGTTTTATTATGCGCTGTTTAGATTATAAGTAGAGGTATATTTTAGTGTGTCACAAACTTTTGGTAAAAAATACTTTGATCTTTAACTTTGAGAGTGGTTTCTGATACAGCAAATTTAATTTAATTGGTATTTTAGAGGGTTAAAATCAAAAAATTTCCACTGCTTTTCAAAACAATCTTGAAAAAATAAAACTTCTACGCAAACTCAATTTTCATCATTTTTAATCTTATCACCTAAGGTTGATTAATAATTGAGTATTTAATACAAATTTCCTCATAAGTTGTTCTATCAAAAACCTAAAAAATTCAAACTATCATAACAGTATAAAATAATGAAAATATGTATGAAGAAAATTGTGAACAAGAAATATACATATTTATTTTAAAATAGTTTAATTTTACTTTATTTAAAAACTTTAAAGAATATTTTAAAAATTGAAGTAAAAAAATTGTACATAGAAAATATACACTTATATTTTTCCGTTTCAGGTTTTAGATAAGAATTTAAGTACAAATTTCTTTTACACACGACGACGATATAATATAGTGTATATCCATATTATTTATATATAAATATATAATAGAAATAGAATCACTGCCACGTCTGAGTGGCGTGAAGAAATCGAAATAATAAATTACATACATACATAAGATATATATATATATATATATTTTCCAATCTTGTAGGTGCTGCAATATACGCGTGCATATAATGTGTACGTGTACCAGTGCCTCGATACTTATGTATTGCACGAAAACTGTAATTTTCTTTTATAATGTCCGTCTTAATTCGATGCACGATTACGAAATTAACGGGTGCGGCGTCGCTCACGGCAGGGGACTGGTTAAAGCTGTAGTTAATGGGGAAGGGGGGTGGTGAAGTGAAAGAGAGAAGGAAAAGGACAGAGGCTATTATTGAACGAAATCATTGGCAGCCGGGCAAGGTAGTAGTAGCTAATTCGTAAAGGGTTAGCAACATTGTCTTAAATTATGGGTTACACCACGCCGCCACTGCTGCCTAACCTACGTACCCAGCTCAATTATAATAATAACGTGACAGACGGATACACGTGATTCATGAAGAATATTATACATATTAGAAGGAAATGTTAAAATAAGGAAAACATTGATGCATAATATAAAAGGTGGCCTACCTTAAAAGTAATATACTAATAGAGAATAATATAATTTTAGTTCAAAAACGTATGTCACATACTGACTGCATGCGTATACATTTATAATGTAATATATATATATATGATTTAACTTTATATTTATTGTTTCAATAAATGTGTGTATTGTGTAATATAGTGTACATGTGTACTTAACAGCTTGTCATAGTCATACACTCTACAGTCTACAATCACAAAGGTATTCAAAATATGTTTTAGAATCTAGTTAAAAATGTTAAAATGACAAGAGTAAATTTTAATATTCGAGGAAAAAAATGGAAAAACGGGAATTATTACACAAACCAAACTTAATTGTTGACAAAGTTGATTTTGTTATTTTGGTGTACTCAAAAGCGAATAACTGAATAATGCTGAAATTTTTACTAAATGTTTATGTACGAATTTTCTATACATGATATAATTTTCAAAAATAACTCTTTGAATTTTTTATAGTCAATAGATATTTCACATATAAATATCGATAAAAAATGTTTTTTTCTGTCATAAACTTTAAAAATTACTATAGAAAAAATGTCTAAAGTACAAATTTTCATAAAATTTATTAGAGGAATCATTCCATAAAAAGTTTTTTGTATGTATAGTTTTTTTTTCAAAAAAAAATATTAATTATTTTAAAGTGTTTGATACTTATTTGTGTCCATTAGGTTTTATTATACTTCTTTATTTTTAAAAGTATAATTCGAATTTTGCTCATTTTTTATTATATTTATCAATTAAAAATGTACTACTAATTAATGCATGCACCCATGACATTTTTTATATTAACTAATATTTTATCTTTCATGTATTCCGTACCTGATTTTGAAAAAATCAACAAAATAAAGGAATGTTAATGCAATTGAATCGATTCAAAATTATAAGATTTTTTTTCGTGTCAGTAATTTATTATTATAAAGAAAAATGTTCGTGTCAAGTAATATATATTATGATTTCTCAAAACCAACATTCCTCGCAGTGGGGCATTTCACTCAGTGTGACGAAATCAATAACGTCCCAGGGTACCCGTCATTTATGTATCGAAATCGAATTCATGACTATAATATAATTTCGTGGGACGTTTTTACCTAAATGCTTAATGCGTTGTTGTTCTACGAATCATATTAAGTATTTTGTAAACAAAAAAAATAACGACAATTAAAAAATTCTTAAAATTTATCAAAATAATGAGGATTTTAAGCTGACTAATAAATAGTAAAAATAATTTTGGATAACTACTGGATTAGCTGATATTTTGGTTATATTCTAGTTATACATATAAATAATATTGTTGTAACAGTAATATGAACAATTTCATACAATTATGACATAATATAGGTATAACAATATATTAAACTTTCATTCATTGATAATCAATGAATCAGATTATCAAATTACATTGCCTTAAACATTTGGGTATACTAGAAAAATATCTATTATGTAAGTATAATATTATGTTGTCTTATTTTTAATCCCTAAATGTTTAAGTATTTTAGTGTTTGTTGTTAATTTTATTAACTTCCATTATTTTAATTTATATTCACTGATGTGAATTATGAACCATTATGTTATAAAAAAAAATCTATAAGGAGTTTTTGGATATTTACACAGTGTATATACAATTTAATTACTGCTACAGCAGTAATATAAAAATATGTCTTATAAGCGGTTATTGATATTTAAAAAAAAATGGTTAATGTCCGTCAATGTGTTAATAATTATATTATAAAATATATTGACAGTTGTTTATACTATGTTAAATTTTTAGAAATATAAGACATGAGCAGCCATGGCATTATATGCTTCGTTAATATTTTTTGTTTCTTTTGCGGTGCAATATAATCATTGTTGAAGTTTTAACTATATAAACACTATGCGTTATGTATTCCGAAGAATATTTGAATACAAAATGCCAGTAGTTTACATTATTATTTGATCTATATACAGCAGTAATCTCAATCTCAAGAACTATACATTTAGTCTATATAAGACCATAAAATGAAATATTTAGACAGATTAATTGAACGCATTTAGGAAACTTTTAATCGAGAATTCTCTAATTATCGAATCGATTCGGCGATAAATCAATAATAATAGACGCCAAACGATTAATATTTTAATATGGGTATCATACGCATTACACATATATTATGCTTACACACATCCAACGAAATACTTGTGGATACGGATGAATCTATCATATTATATTATGCAGCTGGTATATTATATACTCGGCCGGTAAACGATATCGAGGTCGGTTTACGTATATATATATATATAGGCGTGATAATAGTTACCGAGATAATTAACCGACTGAGAAGTGCGAAGGTATTTTTTATTATTTTGTTTTGTTTTGACGAGAAAAAAATTACAAATAACATCGTAACGCCAATTGTCCGCCGCTAAGATTTATAGACTGCCGTTTATAGCTCGGAGTCTATATAACGCCCTTATATTCACTGCGGTGCCCGGATACACCTTTAGTGCTAATCGTCCACAATTGAAATTGCCAGCTCGCTTCCACGCACTCGCACACAAAAGTCCTGTTTGTCGGCGCTTGACGCCGACCGCGCGTATACCCACGACCGTGCCCCACAATGCACACATACACACACTCAGGTGTACGGCTGCTACATTATGTTACAAACACCACCGGCTGCGTAGGACTTTTTTTTTTTTTTTAACTTTGTGTGTGATGTTTTCATTATTGCCGGTAATTACAGAGCGGCGCAACAACAAAAGACGCCGCGCGCGCGTACGTATTATATAATATATCATATAAGTAATATCCTCGTACTTGCGTGCACAATATATATATATATATATTTACGTATAATATTATATACACGCGGAGTAGATATATATATGCAACGCAGCACACACACACACTCGTACGCACACATATGCCAGAATTACAACGAGTCGCACCGACGGACATGCCCGTTGGCCATCGTCATCTCCGCTGCAGCGCCGCGTCCCCGCCGACCGACCACCGAAAGTTTTCAATAAAACGTTAAAAAAAAAATAAATTTTTTTTTAAAAACCGTCGTCGTCGTATCGTAATAACACGACGTACTGTTGGTGGTATATATAATATCATATACCGTAGCTCTACAACATATAAATACGTCGCATATAATGCAACTCTACGTAGTAATTTATCGTAAAGCGCCGCCACCGCCGCGTAGTGGGGATTATTTCGGACGACTACAAAGAAATTATACTTTTTTTTACACGCGCGCGCACACACACATGTATATAGGTATATGCGTGGGGTCAGACATTTTATAGACTTATTATATTATTATTATTAGTTTTTTTTTTTTTTTTAAATAATATTCGTTCTCGCTGTATACGATTTGCCACGTGTTACCGGTGACTGTCAAAGTGCCGCCGTCGCCGCCGCCGCCGCCTTCGCCACCGACAATTATTATTATCCGATTGTGACGCAGCGGCGGCGTTAGTCCTTTTGATGTGCCTGGTCACAGAGGCTTGGTGGTTGATATATCATATATGTTATATATTATGCGCGCAGCTGATTTTTCTTTACACACGTTTTACATATTATAATGTTTTTTTTCTTTTTATTTGCCGGTTACTCCGTCAATCACTCTCTCTCTCACTCTCTCTCTCTCTTTCTAATACTCTATCACGGTATGTGTATTATATCAATACCGTTACGAATATCTAGGGGTATTGTGATATTTAAACGTATTTTCGACGACTGCCGCGAAAAAATAGTTGTCTATAGCCGATTTGTAGGTATTAAAATAAAAAAAACTATGCGCAACCGGCCACTTACATAATATTCCATTTTATTGCCAATAATAATTGTGCGTTCATTTTTTTTTTTTTATTTGTATAGTGTTTATATGTACGCGTGATGTTTATAATATAAACTTTGTATGTCTATAATAAATTATTATTGTATTTAATACAATACTACTGTACTAGTGGGTTATCGACAATTGACATTAAGTCAATTATAAAGTATATAATAAGTATATTATATTAAAGAACGCCGAGTTTATCGCCAAATTATAATATATTATATTTCTTTTTTTTTTTTGAAAAGAATACGCTACAACCTACGATAAACATTTAATAAAGGTTTGTAGCCTTAAAGGCATTGACGTTTTGAATGATGTCAGTTCATACACATTATAATATATAAAATAATAATATAAATAATATATAAAATAAATCATTATATATACATATATATACTTTATACATACATACCTATACCAGATTTCATATAATCTACATTATACAAATAGTCGCTTACAAATTCAATACTTAAAGATTTTCAATTATTGGACGCGTAGGTGATACATTTCTTGTATTTATATTTCAAAATATACAATGATAACGTTATGACATATAAATAATCCGTAGTTATAACAAACACTCAAATTATTATATCTTGTAATAAGTTAAAAATATTATATAATATTGTAAAATGAATAAAAATATAAAATACGGCACTGCTGTATAAAGTTACATTCAGTTTCAAAATGTTAATTCAAAATTTTTCAATAATTATTAAATCATTTGTAAGTAAAAATTGGCAATTTATAAATTCAGTTATTTTCAATAATTTAAAAAAAAGTTTAAATATCGGATAACTTCTGCAAAATCTAGCTATTTTGTCATTTTAAAGTTTTACATCTTGCCAAATTTCGTGTGCAGTTTATTAATATTTTTAAGCATAAATTCAAAACTGTAACTTATCTCTCATTTAAATACTCTTAAAAAATAAATTAGGCATAACGCTTTTCGAACTTTGACTAACGGCTAACTTCTTTTAAAGATAATTAAGAAGGAATGATTTACAAATTTTGAATTTGTGCTTGCAAATGCACGTGATTTTGGTACAATCGAAGTTCGACAAGTTCTATAAATCTATACAAATATATGTATATATTTTATGAAAGTTTCTTTTATTTAATTTTTAATTATTTCTGTAACAAATTGAAATCTTATATACTAACAAAGAAATATTTTATTTTCGTGAATCAAAGTGAAATTTATGTGTAAGCCATCATATAGTACCTATATTTAAGGCTACATTTTCAGAGCCTAAACAGACTCAAAGAATATATGTACATAATTTGGTGCTATTTGGTTTCATATTTTCCAAGTATATATGTCTCATACAAACATACATTAATCTATAAAAATATTTAAATTGGAAAATATTTGTCACGTATGTTTTCTGGAACTACTCATCCGATTATCTTGATTTTTTTTTTTTAAAAAAAGAATACATCGCGGAGCAAGTTTCAATTTAATTTATGATTCTATAAGTTAATGAAAAATCGAGTCATTTAACGATTGGCAAATATTCACATAAAGATATTTTTTTCATCGTATTACCAATTATTAGTTACTATAAGAAATTAGTACTTAAGTGAATAATAATACAACGGTACAAAACTTATTTGTTGTTTTTGATTCACACTATTGAAACTTTTTGAGTTGTTGGTTTTTATTCTAGAATAAAAAAAGAAATCAAATTTGGATCATCAAAAAAAAAAAAAAAAAATGCTGTTGTTAAATGATCAACAAAAAGCAACGCTGGACGGAAAACCTATGCAAGGTTAATATGTCGTACACTAAATCAGAAAACCAAAAATTTTTTTTATCTGTACACGTAATGCTAAATTAATGTTCGCATTAGGCAACCAAATTTAACACGGATGCATTTTGCATAGGCAACGAAGTGCATGAGGATAGCTAGTTTTTATTTATATCTAATAAACAAACGTACTATATAGGTAATAAGTACCTAATAGTGTATGCATACCGATAACATTATTACGTAAAATACGTATACTACATTATACTATACGAATTATAATGCATTTTAGAATATATATAATAATAAATAATAATAGGTTACAGGTGTTTCTATTACAACTTTGAAATATACCGCTATACACGCGAATACACGATAAATACGTATTCTATGTTAATAACATAATTTTATCAATACGTCATGTTAATTAACTGAATGGGTGCAACAAGAACGTGATATGGATTTTAATTTTTATTCATGTTAATTTATGATGAGATTTATCTAAAAATGGCAAAAAAATGGTAATTACTGGGGAATGATAAAGAATAATAACTTTCCTTCTAAAAAATACTATTATAATAACACAAAATAATATTTATTTTCAATTAAATACTAAGAGCATAACTATACTATAAAATACCAAGTGCTTATAAACCTATTTATTTTATATTATGAAAAATAAATACATTTTTTCTCTATGTTTGCTAAATTTTATAGTAATATAACACTAAATAAGTCAATAAATTATGTTTATCAAAAATAAAATGTAACAATGGAAATATATTTCTACAATTATAACGAAATATTTGTTAAATATTCATAAATTGTGTAGGTTGGTGATGGTGCTAACTTTTAGTTTGTCATGACTCATATAGGTACACACTGTAATGTGACTATACCTATCATTCTTCTTTAGGTTATATATAGCCAACTACAGCAGTGATATTGTCTGAAATTGAATACCTATAACTAAAGAGCAGATATTTATGCTCGAAACAATTTTAAAATATGTATGCAATTATGCAATATAAAGTATAAAAATATGCGTAGAATTTATTAAAAATATGCATCAATAAAATTTTTTATTTATTAAAAATTTAAAGTAATAAATTATTAATAGGTAATTTAAAAAATAAAATAAAATTCATTTTTATTATTATTTATTAAGCATTAAATTATTTAAAAACATACTTAGAGTTTGGGCATTGCACTGGATAATTATTAATGCTTTTTTTAAATTCTCAAAAGTAAATGTTGAAATAAATAGGTGTAAAGCTTTATATAATATTACAGAAACGCATTCTGGCTGAAAACGAAGCTAACAAAACGTGAAACATTACTGAAATTAGTGAAATTGTTCGGTATCGACTCCGTCGGCAACGGTGTTGTAAATTTATTTTTGTCGCGGTACAATGCCGATTAGGCGATAAGGCACAGTAGGTAATCCCACATTTCTGCCGATATGAGCGAAAATCGACTTTTCACGGTTGACGCGAATATTATATAGGCAATAGACCTATAGCCGCAGGAAATGTTGAATTGATCTATTAATATTAGTCGTACCGAGTCCGTTAATAATATAATACGAAAAACCTCAAATACGCACTATAAGCATGATGAATGTAGAAATAAGACCAAAGAAGTAAAAATCGAACAAATATGTAAAAATATGCAAAATTAAATTAATAAATTTGAATTCTTTGAGTGATGAAGCAAATTTCTATCGTACTCCGCATTAATTTAGATATTATTAAAAAATATGATAAATGCATAAACATCCGCTACTTACCTATAACTTATAAGTTATAACTATTCAATTTCAACATTTATAATATTAAATATACGACATGAGGTGAATCGTATTTTCATGTCACTGTTCAGTAGTCAACTATCTGGATAAGTACGGCATGAAATGGACAATAGTTGTAAAAATGTAAATGTACGGTCACAGTTTTTGAGAATTTTCTACTGAAAAATATTATTATTTTTTTTTTGTCCATTCAAATAGCCAATAGGTGTATTTCAGAAGCAGGTGGCAGGTGAGCATTGGCACTCGTCCTGCTATCCCGCCTACCCACGGTTATGTAGCCGGCCATTATACAAATGCGGTTGTTTTGCTTTGATCGTGTTTCACACTTCTTGTACCTTGTGTATTCGTGTAGCTTGTAAAGTGCCCTATGGCTATACGGAGTTCGTATAGCCTAATCGCGCGGTGTGATTGAGAATTAAGAAGAAGCGTGAAATGAGAAGTTACATTTTTTAAAACCGGAATTTAAATGTTTATACTGTATTTATACCTTATTTTTACTATTATTCAGTATTATTTTCATCAGACTATATAAAAATATTTATTGTATGTGACAAAATTATGAATATTTATGAATACAATTTAATTCATTCACACATTTTAAACCATTGTGTACACAAATTTTCAATAAATTGTATTATGTATCTTTTAGCTTTACTGATATTAACTATACTATGATAGTATATAGATTAACTGCTCATTAAATGATATTCTGACGAGTAGTATATTCAGAATTCAGATGAAGATGGAAATCTGTAGAAAGATTTTAAATGTATATATTTTACCGTTAACTATTAGTAATTATATAGGTAAATACATAGAGAATTTCGTTAATTTAGCATTTATAACATTAGGTATAAAATTTATTAATTAATAAAAGTAATGTTTACGATAATATAGTATAAAATAAAAATAAAACATTAACAATAATAATACTAAATATAAATATTAAATCACGAACCATTCGTAAGTTTTTATTTATATTTATATACTATTATAAAATAAATCATTTTATATAAATTATAGCTGACGTGTTTTTTTAAACATTAGAATTCTTGATGACTAACACATTTTGTATAATATTCTAATCATATATTTATAATGAGTTATATCAATGAATAAAAAAACAAAATTCCTAGGTACCTAAACAATTATAATAAATATAATAAGCTTATACAATTATACAATTGTTAATTATTGAAAATAATATAATGTTATCATAATTGTTTAAAATGTTTTTTTTATTTTTTTTTTTTATCATTACTTTACAATATAATCAAAATTCATTGAGTCAGAAACATCAATTATCCCTATTTATTTTACAGTATTATACTATTACGTAACATGCACTTTTAATGATAAAATAAATAAATATTTTCTTTAAAATTATATACCTACTAGTTTCATTAACTTTTTAATTTATCGACAGAATTTTAAACTTATGGAATACCAATTATAAAATATAAAATTTCTTAGGTGACGTTTTTAAAACTGTTTCATTTTTTGTGACTATGCTCATAAATCTAAAATATTCATATTATAAAATGCAATCAAAATTCAAAAGTGTTCAAAATACAATTTTATGTAGGTATTATAGATAAATTTTTATGATATTTATTTAATTAAAATTAATCAAGATCGAACTATAAATTTTTAAAATCGTTTTTATTTTACTGAACCTGAAATTCTTTTATCTTCACCGCATGGCAGGTCAATAAAATATTTTGTCAATAAAAAAAAATGGGAAACATTCGTATGCCAACGATACCTGTTACCTATATAAGTGTATATAATATTCCTTCTGGTCTACATGGCGACATATCTCGATAATGGTTTTTGGGAATTAAGTACATGCCTCTATATAATAATAATAATAATAATAATAATGATACTAAAATAGTAATAATAATAATACGTTTAAATATATAATGGCGGCGGTGGCGGTAGTTTAAGAGAAAATCAATTATATTGAAAAAATATTGTTTTTTTTCAAAAATGACAATGTCCCGTATTTGTACCTTATACATTATTATACATTAGCATTATATAAAATAGAAATCAGCTATCACGGGGTTAATATAACAATATTATATAGGTGTGCCCACTGTGTTTCAATTGTGCAGGACTGTGTTGTGTGTATACTACACCTCTCTTGTACTTGAATTTTGAGACGTAGGTACGTAACTGCACACGGCGGTTGACATAAAAATAATGACAGCATGTAGTCATATCTTATGTGTTCGGCGCCGAAAAGGACTGGTCGGCAATGATTAATAAGACACATTTAACGCGGCTTTTTGGCGGCTCGGCAACAAATAATAATATAATGGAAACAGGAACTATAAAAGGGTCTTAGCTCCTACTGCGGGTTTGAGTATAACAACTATTGCTATGGCTATCTTACTAACACGGCACCATAAACACATTATAGAACACTATATAAGTCTCCGGAACAAACGACATCAACGTTCCGCGCAGTTTGACGCCTTCGTGTATGTTATATATATATATATGTGTGTATTATATATATATTTAGTATTATATTATATATTGTGTAGTATATACAGTATACACACGTCACATACCCATATCATACATAACTATGTATATAAACATATTATATATGATGGGAATTATATTATGGCTTATACAGGTATAAGTATAATATATAATACGTTTATACGTCAATATATATTACCTATGTAAAATATAGATATGTAATATTTAGGATTAGAAGAGTAGAAGTTTTAAGAAATTAATATTCTATCAGAATTTAATCACCAATTTTTAGCTTTCCTGAAAAGATTACTAAAGTACATAGATGATAAACTAATAAACATCGTACTACATATTATAAAGTGCGCATTATACAAATTTATATATTTATGTGTAATAATTTGTTAGTATATTACATACTTTATGTATAATGATACAAAATGAACATGCCTATATAAAATAATTACAGTTAACTATTTACAGTACACAAGATGACAAACAGACAAATGATAATATTATATAATATACAAATATGTGTATATTGTAAATAAAGGGTACTATTTATTGATTTATAAACGGGTCAGGCCCAATGACAAAAATAAGATGATAATAATAATAAGTAACAATTGTTTATTAATATTAAAGTAGAAAACAACGAAATATACAATATACAAAAAAATAATAGACAGTAATTAGGTAGGTAGTAACTAGTGATTAAAAAGTATGAAATAACAATATATTTTGAATGAATCAAAGTTTGATGATATGATCAAATCAATTTTTGATCCGTTTATGGTTTTTATAGTTATTTTATGAGTTTGGCATTACTTTTATAAGTAGTTACTTCTATGTTAAGATTTTCACACCCAGTATTAATAGTATAACAAGTAGAAGTATGAAAAAATACTTATAGAACTCGGGGTGGTTTATATTTCCGACAAAAAAAAACTTACACGAAAAGTATTAATTTAATCACAAACAACGTTGTTCTATTGCAGTGGTTCTCAATCTTTTTAGAACGCGATCCAAATTTTCTTCCAAAAATCTATCGCGACCCTCATTGTTTTACATTTACAGAATCAAAAAAGTAATTTTAAAAAACAAATTTTTTTATTACTTATTTACTACTTTATAATAATAATAATTGTAATAATATATACTTATAATAATAATAATTTTAATAATATACTTATAATAATAATATAATACTTAATTAATAATTAGGCGTATGCGATGAATGTGCTTGTTTCCTGCTATTGTTGATAACAGCACCAACATCGATGTCAATTTTAGGTATCAAATGCAAGGAGTGCGATAATTGGAGCTTGTTTCTGTGTTTGTTTTTGATGCCCACCATTGCCGTAAGTTATGTTACTTTATATTTCTATTATAGTTCTATAGTTTATACTCTATAATTCTATACAATTTAAAAATACATAAATTTCTTACAATCTGTATAATTAAAAAAAACTTCTCGTGAACTCCCCCCCCCCGGGTTGCGACCCACAGTTTAAGAAACGCTGTTCTATTGTCTTAAGATAAAATTGGAGAATAAAAATAATGTGGTTCACTTGCTATGGAACATTTAAATGAAAGGAATCGTAAGAATTTTTGTTGAAATTATTTTAGTTTATATTTAATTTATTTATCAACATTATGTATGTTATATAATATAATTGAGTTTAAAGTTAATCAGTTCTTTGTTTCTAACTAATATTTTCACGCTAGTGTTCAAATTTTGAGTCTTCACTGATCACCTTATAAGAATTTATAATACCTTTAGTGCTTATATTCTATATTATCTAGTGACGGATACAAGGAGGCAATATAGGACGATTCCTTCTTTAGCAATGTTTTATTTTTATTTTTCATTATTTAGTTTTAATACTTAGTAGTTTTTTATATGGTTGCAATATTATGAAAGGCTAGATAATATGTTTGTCGGCAAAGAATTCCACATCGATACATAATACATATCTGATATCTTTAGAAATATAGGTAGCTACTAGCTAGGTATATAATATTATACTGATATATAATCTAAATATTTTGGAACCTTGGATTACATTTTTAAGCATTTTTAACCAGTACAATTTTTATCAAAATTATTACCATTTGCCATACATACAAACTTTTCTACATATATAAATTTATTAACTTCATTATTAAGTTATACATATAAGTGTGTGATAAATAAATTTGTGGATACAGTGGGTACACGGCATGCAATTCGGACAGATCCTTTTATGAAGTGGCATGCAATTCAGATGCAGCCCGTAGGTTAGGTTAGGTTAACTTTCAAAGCTACTTAAGTGTTTTTAATATTGGAGCATAAAATCCGGCCCAGAATTTTATGTACAGTTTCGTCATTGTTTTTTGATTAATAAATAAATGATCGGACCGGCAAAATCGAAGGGTCGATTATCGTGTATGTTTTTATGACGTATGCCGTCTGGTCACTGCATATTGACATTACATTTTATTAAATTCAGCCAATATATAGATGTGTATATGTGGATAAAGTGTTATATTATATATATATACACTTGCGATCGACGGGCGGTGGCGTCTGTAGTGAAATCATTGGCGGCGTCGGAGGTAGTCTAGTGGTACGGCGTCATCGTCAATGTTATAATATATTTAGTAGAAGGTATACTTTTTATTATTAAATTATTTATGCACTCAGTAGAGGAAGTTTATATGTTTAGTTTATTATTATATATTATTTGTAATACGATATACATACGTTTATAATAAAGTAACAGTTTTTCAACCGTAATGACGTCAGTTGTTCCTCTTGTACCTTAGCGTCGAAGTGATTAAATAAACACATCGTATTCGCGATAAATTTCCAAACATATTATACCATTAAGTATATATTGTAAAAATATGTATAATGTATATGTAATATTATTCATAGCAATAAATAAATATTCTCAATGATTATACACAAGAATAAAAACAATAACAACTATGAAAAAAAATACCTCTAACTTGACAGCAATTTAAAACTTGTCTGTCTTTACCAAAGTATAATATAATAATATAAAATATTATAGTCAATAAAAACGATTGGAGATCACAATCGCCAAACAATTTTTATGTTCTCCGTTGTATATTATATTAACGATAAGGCATATAGCGCACTGATGATGATTATCGTTTTAGGTACATTTAGTAAAAAATCTTACTTTAATTTAATTTAGTTTTTTTAATAAGAAGTCCTACCCTCTTTATATATATCTACCTGTTATCTATACAGTATTCATTAAATAAGGATATTTCGGGTATATTTATGTGCGCTTAAACTATTGTTTCTTGGTAGGTTTCTTGTGTGTACACGTATATTCAAGATGGATTGGGTAGATAGTTATTTAAATAATTTAGACGAACGTTAAAAACGCCAACTAAACTCTCTTTAATGTTTTTTCGAATAATTTCGTCTGGTTGGTCTAGGTTTACAATAACAAAAACATAAATAAATTTAGTTAGCTGCATTGTTTTTTATAAGTCCCAACTAATGGTTGTTTACAAATTTACAATATTATCTATATAGATACAATTTTAACCCTATATACCTAATCAATTAACATTAACCAAAATAAATTCTTAAATCTTATGACCTTTAATTTAATATATTGTATAATATGCTTATTTTATATTAGGTATATATATTTCTACTTTTATAAAAAAAAAAGACAAAAAAAAAGAAACAAACGAATAATAAACTTAATTTTCTATTTAGACTAGGGATCAGCATATATTAATTGTATTATTTACCTAGTTATTGGTAATTATTTATGGGATAAAGTAGGTTATATAAATATTATTCTTTAATTTATACTTCGTAATTTTTTGATCTGTGTAATCAATTTATTTAACTACAAATAATCACAAATATTATTTTAGTGCTTAATAAATTTTCCATACGTAAATTTTAGTAATAAAGTTGAGCTTACTTTGAGCATTTAAACATTTAATGCTAATAATGCTATTTTCAACTTCTTACAAGTTAATCTTTTTTATAATTAAAATAGATGAAAATTGTATAATAATAAACTGTACATGATAAGTAAATATACCTAAGTATGTTAAAATACCTATAATTAAAAATAAATTATCAAACAAATATTACTTAATATTATATTTAGTAAGTCTAAATTTTGACGAAAATTAACACAATATATTATACCTATTATCTACTCATTACTATGATAAATATTAAATTGTAATATTGTATGACTGATTATATAAAAAATGTTTGTAAATACAGAAAGAATACTAAAAAAAAAATTAGGAATTCAAAATAATAACAGAGTAATAGGAATTACGATTATTTTTATTTAAAATAAATAATAATTTTATACGTTTTAATTAGATGCAAATATGCAATATTAGTGTGTGGGAATTTTACAATACGTAAGTAAATAGTTTACAATTAGTCTGGACAAATAATTTTCGTTACAAATTTAGATAATATAAGTTAGTACGATACTACAACATATAACATAATACAAATAAATCATAAACAATCGTTTTTATTGAAAAAATAATTCTTCATGTATAAAAAAATTGCATTATATCATATAATTTTTTCTAATTTCAATACTTATTCTCATACACCAACATATGCATATTGCTATCTATAAGCATTGAGTCTATCCTTTTCTCTCTTTCTCTCTCCGGCTCTGCCTCTGGTAAAGATTTATGGTGTTTATATAATACATATTCATGCATACGCAGCGGCACAAAAGGATCATTTCATTTGGTCTTGTTTGCATCCACTTGACTTAACGATTATATCAGTTGTCGGGAACTTATATGTTCGGTATAATATAAACAATATAATTTGAATAACGCAAATCTCAGCGTTCTAAAAACTATCATACATTAAAAAAAAAAAAAAAATATATTACTAATTATAATTCTCTTTACATAAATTGCATATTCGACGCATTAATATAAATTGATTTCAGTAATATGTTATTTATTTAAAACGAATCTCGTTTTATTTTAGAACTAAGTTTGAGTTTTGAAAGACGTTGACAAATGATATTACGATTTTTTTTGGAAATATCTAGTTTCATATTTGTATATACTATATAGTATGTAATATGTACCTATACACAATAATATACGGCGTAGAAGCATAAACGAAATATATCACGACCAACATAATATGCGAACGTGATTTTGGCATAAAACAAGTCGCGAGTGTCGCGTATACATTTATATATATATTATTTTGTACATTATACATATATAAGCGTAATATATTGTTATTATAATGTATATAAGTGTATACGTTAACCTATATTGTACGGTATATATAGCAGATTAGTATATACGAACTGGATATACCTATACATGTATCGTGTTCGTATTTAAGCCCACGACAAGTCTTTGTATAGTTGTAAACATACCATGTACGACGTGATTTCGTACACAAAATTACAAAAACGATTTAAATCTCGCGCGCACTTTCTTTGCACGCTGGATCAGACGAGTAACCGACAATCATGTTTGTCGTTTGCTTAGATCTCGCGCGCGTCCTCCTTATTTCAAACCGTCCTCGTCGAAGTTCTCGCATTCCAAATAAATTGCGAAAATTTCACTGATACAATATCATATTATGCATATTACAATGTTGTATGAGAGGAGAGAAATCTCGAAAAAAAGTCCCCAAAAAACTTATTGATATATTTCAACATTTGATAGCTCGCCGATATTATAATATAATGTCACTGAAATTATGAGATATTCAGTTACAAGGAAAATATTCAATATATAATATTATAATAGGTTATCTAAACTTTTATTGTGGGTAAATATAAGAATGTTGTAATCTTCATATAGTTAAAATAATGTAGTCGATTATTAATTATAATAATTATTAAAATTAAACGGTTACATAACAGGATAAATCAAAATAATAATTTATAAAGGTACTTTATTCGTTTAATAAAATAGGTTATCACTTATCAGCAATGATGAATTTTAAAAACATCTGCGTTTAAGACCATGTTTAGTGTAATTTTCATATAAGCAAGAACGATGTTCAAAATATAAAGAGATTTGTAAATCAGATGTTATATAATATAGTTTAATATGTAATTACTTAAATTACATCAATACATTAATTAAATAGGTAGGTATTATTAATATTAATTATTAACTGACAAGTAATATTATTATGTTTTCGTTTGTCAAAATATATTGTTTCCTGCTTACACATTTTATTGTTTAAATAGATATATCTATAGACTAAACTGATAATGATATATTTAATTTTTTTTATATGAAATGAAATAAAAATATGCTTATGAAACGGGTTAAAATTAATGGTCATTTACTTTAAGAATAAGGTTTTAGTAGTTGTTATATGAATTATGAAGTTATTGTTATGTTTAATTTGATTATATTTCACTTATTACTTAAACTTGAACATATTGTATAACTGATTAAAACAATATTATAATGCGGGGATGAATACAAGAGATTTTTTTTATGTTCATACATATATTTATGAGGAGACTTGAGATATGAGTTTAATAAATATGTTACCTTACCTTTTGTGCAATTGGTATACCGGGATCTGTGTATTTGAATTAGATTGAATAGTTTTCAGGTTTGAATAAAATATCAGTGACGATATTTTTAATGATTAAAAAACAATACAAATGGAAGTTAATAGAGATATTAGAGATTTGACAATTATGGTGGGTACTGATACTAAGTATGTGACTGAGCAGATGACCGAGCGTCATTTGGGTTTTAATAATAGAAGATGTTTTGAAATGCCGCCTTTGTTCGTAATTAAAGTATAGATTGCGGCATCTCTTGAACGTTTGTGTGTTGTGGATAATTGGAGTATTTACATATGTCTTGATAATTTTGTGACATTTCTTAAATCTAAATGTTGTCTAATTAAATATTATAAAATATAGTATAATTAATTTGTCAAGGTTAAATCTTATCTAATAACTATATACAATTAAATTTAAGCCATGATGATATATTTTAATATATCATTAGATTAATATAGATAAATAAATATTTATAAAAAAAAAAAAAAAAAAATAGTTAATATTATCAAACATTATATTATTTCAATAATAAAGTTTTCTTTCTTAATAGATTTGATTTAATATAAAAATTAAACTTTCATATATTTTAATATCTATTTATTTAAAATATTATTAATATAAATTAGTGATGTTTTAAATGTTTTAATGCTATATGACGTGTACCTTGTATAGGTAGTTATATAGTACTTGCGCGATGGTTATAGAAATTAGCAACCACAACTAATTAATATATTTACGGATGAGTATATTTTGTGTATCATAGTATTTTTGCGCGTACTCTGATTGAAGTATAAATATTAAATTCTAATAATTTTACCGCGCCACTACGGTTCATAACATATTGTAAGTTGCAAAAAAGATATCATTATATTTCCCCTTTGGTATAGGCATTATTATTTAAGATAACTTATAACGTAGCCTGTTAATATAATTACAAAATATATAAACAAAATGAAATTATATTATTGACATTTTACAAATAAAATGATTTTAGCCATGATAGACCTTAATGGGTAACGCTAATTTATCATAATTAAATGTATTATTTTATTAACACATAAATCCATCTGAAACTTTTTAGAGGCCCAGGAAAAAATGGTTACAGTAAGAGTTTTACCCTATTTTCAACAGTCATTGACGAATCTCATCACCTATTGTTTTGTACGAGTCACACATCATCAGCTTTTGAGGATTACGTGCTGTGAACAACAGCGGGTTAAGACAAGACGTGTATGAAACCATAGACAACACTGCACTATGTATCAGATAGGTATTATTATTTAGCATTCACAGGTCACTCGTGGTATCCCGGTACCGGATTTTCTCAATAGAGTTTGTATAATAAAATACATCAGGTTGTTAAAAAGTTTGCTAGTTTATTATTTCCGTTTCGTCCGGAAGAGGCCACCGAACGTACATGCACGCAAATGTAGTTGTAGACCGTAGTCAAGCTCAGTCGTAATGTTTATGGCGTTCACGGTGATGCATTCATAATTCGGATTTCAAACCAACGCAGATGATGCGCCAGTGCTATCTATCCGTGGTCGTTGTACTGATGAACGATAATAGCGGCTGGTGTATTCGCTGAAAAATGAAAATCTACAATTTAAATTTTACAAAATCGTTTCCGACCGACTGTCTAGTGAAACTTGCAAAAATAGTCAGTGGACGTGAAATTTTACGTCGAAAACGACGGACGATTCCCATTTATCGCATACGCACAGAGTACGTGTCGTTATCGCTTATCATGTGGCCGCCGTCGCCGATGCTACCGCCACTACCGCCACAATGTCATAACGGACATTTTTGTTTACGTGTCCGCGGTCCGGTGACGTGAACGGTTTGAAAAGTTAACAACAAAGCGGTTAGGCAACGAAAGCAAAAATCCGTCATTCCGTCGTTCCCGATACGGCCACGCGTCGTTAACACTTTAGTCGCTTCACACTCAAATTCACATTCACGACTGCCAATGAGTCTTGAACTCGTTCCATATTCTGTTTAATTCCGCTCGCACGTATTTTGATATACGATATTACATACAATACTTAACGTATACTATAACAACATCATAGGTAAGTCGTCGTTTTATTCTCGTATTAACCACCCAAAATAGTGTTTGGTACTACCCCCCGTATCGTTTTTGCTTGCCTAACCGCCGTTTTGCCGCTAGTTGTTTTATTTTTGGTTGTCGTTGTCGAGTTTGTATCCGTGTCGCGAATGATTTGACGCGAAAAGCGCATGTTTGTAGGTGTATTTGTAGTAAGTACGTTGTTCACGGGTTATCTATCTGACACGCGGGTGTCATGTCGAGATACCCGACGTTACGCAGTTGCGGCTACGAGCTGGACCGGACAATCGGTACTGGCGGCTTTGGTAAAGTCAAACTGGCTACGCACACTTTGACAGGTGAAAAGGTAGCCATCAAGATCATGGACAAGACTAAGCTGGGTAAAGACCTGCCGCGCGTCAAGCTGGAAATCAGCGCGCTTAAGAGCCTGTCACATCCCAATATTTGCAAGCTTTATCAGGTGATTGAGACCGAGTCTCACTGTTATGTTGTCATGGAGTACTGTTCTGGTGGTGAATTGTTCGATCACATTGTTGAGAAAAGCCGCCTTAGCGAAATGGAGTCACGTATGTTCTTTAGACAAATCATATCAGCTGTATCATATTTGCATGATAATGGTTATGCGCACCGTGACCTCAAGCCAGAGAATGTGCTCCTGGATAGGGAACAGAATTTGAAAATAATCGATTTTGGTCTGTGTGCTAAACCACAAGGTGGCATGGATAGCTTGTTGTTGACCTCTTGTGGATCACCTACTTATGCTGCACCTGAACTCATTCAAGGAGTCAAGTACCACGGTTCAGAAGTTGATATTTGGAGTATGGGTGTAATATTATATGCATTGTTGTGTGGATGTTTACCATTTGAAAGTGACAATATTGATGAACTTTTCAAGAAAATATTAAGAGGAAAATACATAGAACCTGGTTGGCTATCGTCGGGTAGTAAACGTTTGTTAAGACGTATGCTTTGTGTGGACCCATTAAAGCGTATACGTATTAGTGAGTTAATTAATGATCCATGGATTAGCCTAGGATTTGGTTGTCCACCATCCACAAAAAATCATAATGTTGATCGGTGTAAAGACATGGAATGTCTTGAAGTAATTAGTCAATATTGTGAAATTGATAAAGAAATTATTTGGTCCCGTATTTCTAAGTGGAAATATGACAGTGAAACTGCAACTTATTTGTTGTTATTAAATAAAAAAAAATATGGTGCTCCGGTAGTTTTGAAGAAAAAAGAAGTATCCAATCAACAACCAGAACTTATTATAAAAAGACCAGTCGCTCTACATACTCCAAGCCAAGAAAACAGAAGAGTAGTTGGACGTGCTATTCGAAGAAAAATTGATGAAGTGACACCTACTATACCTGCTAAAATCAAAAGAAATATTAATGCTGATACTCCTCAAGTACAACAACCATGTTCGTCAAATCTTAGTAGTCCTGCTGGTAAAATAATTTCAGGATTAGACCGTGTCCGAAAAGCATTGACTCCTAGACGCCGTATTTCTACTCCAACTCAAAAACAACCTGAAATATTGAACATCAAAAAAGATTTATGTAATATATCAACTACGGTTTGTAAGGATCCTGAAAAGGTAATGAATCAATTGGAAAAAGTTTTGGCAATGAGAAATGTTATTTGTTCAAGAAAAGGGTTTGTGCTTAGAGGAAAATTAAAAAGTGATATAGCTGATAAAGAAAAATTGAAATTATCTTTTGAATTAGAAATATGTTTGGTTCCTTCTATGAACAAAGAAAATGTGCCACTTGTTGCCATTAAACGAAAGCGACTTAAGGGCGATTCTTGGATGTACAAAAAAATATGCGAAGAAATTCTAAATTTTACCGGAAAGTGTGAAACTATTCCAGAGTGAAACCTTTTCGGTTTTTGACTATTTTATTTTTACCTTGATATTATTTTTTGAAATTGCTTGTATTTAAATTTAAATATAATAATAGGTTAAAATACAATAATGATTACCTAGTTTACTCTACAGTATTATTAATTTAATTTGATTATTTCAAGATGACAAAATGAGTAATATGTTAGTAGGTACAGATTTTTCTTATATTATATTTTGTTTATTGTTTTCTTGACCGCTTATTATTACCTATAAGTTTGTAATCAACCTTTAGCTATAATTTACTTACATTAATGGTGATTAAATATATTTGAACTTTTCTTCAGTCACCTAACTCTATGCTTCAACTTTTTTCTAATGCTTTGTCTAAAATTGTTATAAATTTATTGTATAATTTATCTAAATATTATACTTAATGATGATCAAAAATATAATATTCTATCAAATAGATTTAAGTTATTTATATAAGTTTGATATACTCTGTAGCTTTGTTTTAATTATATTGAAATACACATCTGAATTCCATTAACAAAAAAATAATTTTGTGTATATATTTTTTTTAAATTTATTAAAAATTAGCCTTCTAATCCTCTTATCTTACTATCTAATTATACAGTTTATGTGTGCAAAATTATGTACTAAATCAAATCTTACAAGTATGTAAATTGATGTGTATATTGTTTATATAATAACATAACAAAAATAATTATACAGAAGCTATCTTTAAAACAAATTGATGAGTTACATGAATCTTAACATTATTTTATTATTGAGTATAATGATATATTATCATTTAAAAACTTGATTGTATTATAGTGTTAAGTTAGGTGTTTAATTTTTTTTTTAAATTTATTCTACAGTTTTGGATACTTTGATATTAAAAAAAAAAAATTATTATAAAAATTAATGATTAATGTTTTTATTTGCAGGATGTATTCATTAAAGTCATTTGTAGTTGTAGCATTAATTTGCACATCTTTAAGCGTATTCTGCCAAAATGCAGACAATCAACAGGCCCGACTATTAGTATCTAAACAAGTTCTTAATAAATTGTTAGTTCAAGATTCTGATATCCTAGTTAAAGTATGTACATCTAAAATATTTTATTTTTCACTTTTGTATAGTTTAAAAAAAAATTTAATTAATTTCAATTAATTTGTATGTAGTATACCATTTATAATGTGGGAAATGTACCAGCTACAAATGTTATATTACAAGATTCAGGATTTCCTGATGAAGCATTTGCCACAGTCAAAGGAAATTTGAATATTCGTTTTAACAGAATTCCATCTGGCGCAAATGTTACTCATGCTGTTGTTATCAAACCTCTTACATATGGCCGGTTTAACTTCACAGCTGCAGTGGTACAATATAAATCATCAGAAGGTGCTGAAGAGCCACAATTTGCAATAAGTAGCGAACCTGGTGAAGGATACATAATCAGTTATGCTGAATATGACAAGAAATTCTCACCTCACTTGGTAAATATATTATGGTGTTCATTTTTTTTTGTTTACTGAAAAATATGAGTATTTTTAATTATTACATAAAAATGTTGATGACATTACATTTCAATTTAAAATGCATCAGTTATAAGTAAGGATTAAGTTCAGAACTATAGTTTATTAAAACAATTATATGTTATATTTCTTTGAGATGATAGAATTTGAAAATGTTTTTCTTTTTAACTGCATTTTTGTCAATTCGAATAATAATTTAATTAAAATATTCCTAGCATAATATTATATTATGTTTATGTTACATAATTTGTATTTGTTTTTATTGTTTTAGCTTGATTGGTTTGCATTTGCAGTAATGTCCTTACCAACTTTACTGGTACCATTCATATTGTGGTGGATTAGCAAGAGCAAGTATGAATTAATATTGAAACAAAAACGTGAAAAAGTGTCTAAAGATTAAAATTAATAAAATAAAAACCTTTGTACAATTAAAATTAAGGATTTTATAGTTTGATTTGATTTAATATATAAATGTTTTTTTGTATGTATTCATTTATAAAAATATCCAGATCATATTTCCTATAATTAATTAGAATTAATATTTTTGTTAAAACCATTATAAAATTCACTCTAAAATTTCTGTGTATCTACAAAACAAATTTATCAACTTTTCATATTGAAAATACACGATCTCTTAATATATATTTTTCATTAATTATTATTTATACCTGTATTACATATTGCCAACAATTTGATGTAAAAAGCTACAATTTTTATTTTTTAGTAGGTACATTTTTCATGTTTATTAAATAATAATTCTGTTCTAAATTTGTTTATAAATAACATAAATTTGTTTGGTGTTAAATTAATTTTTTTTATAATAATTTAAAATAGGTGTCAATAAATGACTATTTAATATATAAATTTACCTTATATTAAATTTGTTTGAATTTGTCCTCAAAATAATATTAGATTTTTATGAACTTTTACTTTAATAAATTGTTTTTTAACTGAAAATTTATAAAATACACTATTTTTTTATTCCTTATTAGTTTTTAGATTTATTTAATCTCTTAGCAAAATGTAGGTTTACTTGTAATGAATCGTAGATTTTTGATGTAGATAAGGAATATATTGTTTTAAAAGTTAAATATGTACTTATGGCTGTTTCTAATATTAATATTGTCTAAAAAAAATATTTAGGTTAAAAACTTTAGTGTTGAAGAGTTGTATGACAAAATACAAATAGTGTACTTAGTTTTAATAAGTATTTGGTGTTCATTATTGTTATGAATGTGTATGTCATATTATAAGTTAATACGTTTGTTGACTAACAAAAAACTATATATGTTGAGTGTTTATTCTATTTTAAAATAATTTTATTTAGTTAATTTGTTATAATATTTCAATATTAGTATACTTATTGAGAGGATACTACACTCTCATATGTTGCTCTCATCTTAAATACATAAACAGCAAATTTCTGTTGAGTCAAACCCATATGTGTTGTTAATTTTAATAACAGGGTGAATTTGTCTTTCATCAATGTTAATAGTTAAAATATTAGTCATATAATGTTTGATTTTTTTTTTATGATATTTTAATTTTTAAGCTAAATAATATAAACATTTTAAATTTTAAATATTTTACATACTTACTCATTAAAATATCGTAAAAATCCTATGCTATAATACTGATAATATTCTAATCTTTAACTTTGATATGATAAATTTAATATTAAAAATAACAAGTAATTACACATAATGGGTTCTACTGAATGTACATTTTCTTTGTTGTATGTAAGTCAAAGCAAAATATGTGATTATGGCGTCCTCTTAAGGTTTTACTGTTCTGAGTTAAAGTTTTATACTGTACAATAAAAAACTATTGTTGTATTTATACATTCATAAATAGAACTAGGGACTTCATGACCTTAAAATAATCAAAATATATATACATTATAATTTTTAATTATATTAAAAAAAAAAAAACTTGTAACTAGTTATTTTAACTAACTAATAATATGGGTGACCAGCAAGGAAAATATAAACACTAATTTTTATAGTTTTATAAATACTTTTAAGATACTTTTATATTCTGCAATATAAATAAAGAAAACCGTCAAACTAGTATCTTAAGTTTAGAAAATATATTTCAAATAAGGTTTTTATTTATAAAATAATTAGGAAACACATTTTTGTATAAAAAATAGCCAAATATGCAAAATATGTTACATTTTACATATTTGATCAAATTTAAAAAATATTAATTGTAAACTCGTATTGTTATGAAATACATTAACTTAATAATTGGTTATGTTTTCAATAATTACAAAAAGATATGTAAACTTCCAGAAGTCTAATGTTTATAAATGGTAATCATTTTAATGTGAAAGAATGTTTAAAATAATTCAGAAGCCCTAAATAGTGTTTAAAATCTCAAATATCTCCATTTATGATTAATATTGTATCGCATTATACATATGATAAGTATAGACTTTGAAATCTGATTAATACTTTAATAGGTAAAAGAGGAAAGTCACGCTGTGAATGGGTTTCGAGTATATCTTATAAAGATGGCCAGTATAGTATTAAGTTTTCAAGCAATAGATAATACAATTTAAAATTATAGTTTAAATATAGACCTAATTTGATGCTTATAATTTTGTCAACATTTGAACTTTGAATCACTATATTATTATAATTGCTATAAAAACAATTTATGAAGAACTAGGAGCTTTGTAATAAATTTTAAATACTTTTTGTTTCAAAGAATAAAAAAAAAAAAAAAAATTATGGTATTATCATTATATGAATTGAACAAAAAAGTTTAAATGTCTATTGTTATAACACAATAACAGCCAATATATTTTGAAAATTATACAAAGTCTAGAAAATACCATGATATAAATATTTCCCATTTGGTGTAAAAATACTCAAGTCTTTATTATTTTTTTTTTTTTAAACACTTAGACATTTTTATTTTTGATTCTAGAGTCGATTTATTATCGCCTATCATATACCCATTTAAAAGTTTAAGATTTAAGCATTTCTATTCCTCCTAAAGTGACATCTCTACATCACGTGAAATAAAAAAAAAATGTATTAAACCAATAGGTAGTCGAGTTATTCATTACTTGGTTTAGACTTTAAAATATGCGCCAAAATCAATTTTAATTTTTGACTGAAATTGTATATTTTGTGTATAAAATCTGCGTTTAATAGAATTTTGGTTTTCAAGAAATGTTCGAAAGAAAAGTTTTAAAGTATAATAAATATCATATTATTTAAATCTAAAAAATTTCCAAATAATAATAAATACTGTTTACATACATACCCAATCATCAAAGCTTCTTATGCACGTACAATACGTCTGTACATACTACATACGCGTATTATATAATAAGGAGTACTTGTCAGTTGTCAAAATTTGATCGCATTTCTACTTAAAATAAAAATGTTTTTAAATAATAAATTCTTATACGACCTATTAGGGGAAAAACGTAACATCAAATATTCAAATGTATATTGTGTTTACTAATTACCGACCATGTACCCATAGAGCAGCATTTTGAGATTCAAACTTAATACTATTCTTGAAATGATAAAATCGTATGGATAAAAATCAGAGAGCAAGCTCATATTAAGGAGGGGCTCAGGGAACAAAAATTGATTGTAGATCCCCATTGATTAAAAAAATAAATGTTTTCTTTTCTTATCTGTAATTGAATGGATATTATAAAATGTACTTATCATTGCTATTTTGATGCGCTGATGCGCATATAACTTATTATTCTGATATAATATTACCACTGCTTAAGCATACATATGTCAATTTAATTGATGATGTTATACATTTATACGTTATACGTTACAATCATTATAAAGAAAAATACTAAAATTTTAAATCAAAGAATATTAGTTCAATTAGTTGTATGTATTATCATAGTATAATACACTATACCTAATATACTGTATTATTTCACTAAAAATGTGAAGTAAATTATAGTTAAATCATTTTGTATTATAATATAATAATACAACAAAAATAATTAAAAATTATATAAATACTGTTTATTTTTATAATAAATAAATGGGCAAATAAAATTAAGCTTTCTTTTTTGCGAAAGTTTTTTTCTTACTTTTTTCGAAGAAAATTCGTTTAACGTCTGTTCAAAGTTCAAGTTTTCTAATACATACATTTCTGTAAAAAAATTATTTTGAAAAGTAGACAGTAGGTAGTCTACAGTAGTTTGTGTTAAAATGTATTACTTTTGTACAAAAAACTACTAAATAATTTTAAGTCAATAAATCTTTGGGCCCTTAAAATGCTTGCAGGGCTCTGGGGACGTGTCCTCTTGCTTCCTCTTAATCTGGGCCTGGTGGAATGAAGAGTAGTATAAAAATGTCAAACACGCGGGGATTACACGTTTTCACAATTTTACACTTTCATTGTGAATTCTGCAGTTGACGGTATAATATAATATTTTATTTTAACATTCCGTACACTATCATATTACAATAGTATTATTATAGGTATCTAGAACGGTTTAAAATTGTAAAACATTTATGCTGCTCCTTCGAGTCGGTGTAATTATTAAAGCATCGGACAGGTTAAACAAAAACTTAACAAAATTAGACCCAAAGTATTTTTGTAATAACAACAACGTTACCTTATGAAATTCTCATAATTTTTTTAAAGGTAAAAACGATTTTTTTTAAAAATTATTTTAGCTTTCATATCTACCTATTTAGATGTTATAGCTAATTCATTTAACTTCCGCCTATGTGCTATGACTATAATTTATTAGGCCAATAAAATGTACTTATTTAAAATAAATGTTGTATTGTAATATTGAGAATTAGTATAGACAATTTGTAAACAACAAGGAACTAAACAATGTCTAATCGGTATATTTTAATACTTTGTTGATTATTGACGCGGAGACGCCATAAATCATAAAATGACTAAAATTATGTTACGGGGATTGTCGAAGAATGATAATTTTGCAGTAGTTCGAGGCCGATTTGTCGTGTAGAACCTGATTACAGTGTTTTAAATATTTCATTATTTCAGCATGTACTATTGTATAGTAGGTACATTAAATTTATTTTTGCAGCTTATGTTCACTGTCTTGTCGTTTCAAAAATAAATTATATTGACTCAATATCAAATTTTTATGAATAATTTATTTACACTCTGGTAACAGTTATTACATTTATATGTATACAGACACACAGTAATGACATATTATATACATAGAATGGTTTTCCGTTATTTGCTCTTTTTTCAAATAAATACAATAGGCACATATAGTATACATTATGGACTTATAAGTTTTGAAAAACGAGAAATCGCGGTTGCCAACCCTGTATAGTATGTAAAAATAAGAAATTTATAATAGTTAGTTAAACGATGAAACATTGTATATAACTCAGAATAAAAATATAGGTATAGGTACAAAACATAATGATAATAAACATTAGTAATAATAACACCATCCGTTGAAATGAGAATCTCGATGAATATTCTTCCTGAAATTATAAAAAAAAAATGTTTAAGTACCAATCAATATGATTATTTAAATACATCGTACATCGGTAATGTTTTTTATAATCTAAACAATAAACAATGTGCTTACTTTTCAAGGACTTCGCATCGACTTGACCGATTCCCGAGTTCTTTTCGGAACCCTCCTACCGATGTGTAAGGCCATTTCTCCCAATTTGATCTCTTTGAACACAGCTATTGCTTCGCGATGACTTAACCCGTGCAATGGCTTGTTGTTGACCGCCAGAATTTCGTCACCTAAGGCATAACAAAAACAGTTTTATAATTTTAATATATACCAATGCATGATATAATAATATTGTATAGTGTTTACATTTACATATCTATTTTTTACTCTAGAAATGGCCAGACTATAGATTTGAAACTAATTCTTAGAAAGATTTGCATAATTTTTTTTATTATGAGTGTATAATACAATGTTTTTAAACACTGATGCTCAAGACGTTTGAATTTTCGATTATAGGTTTCATTTGTTTAATCGAAATACATATTGACGAATTTCGACGTACTCATATGATATTAGATATACAAAACTTTTAAAATATACAATTTTAATTAGATAAAAAATACACGTTTTTATAAGACAAATTTAAAATAAAATTGAACGAAATTTATATATTATTGCCCGGCAAAAGCGGATAATAACGAATTTTAATGCATCCATGTTTGTTTTATAACGATCTCTGTTCAAAATTTGGTCTTGTAAAATTGCTCCGAAATTGGACGGAAAACGCCGAAGCCCTTCTTCAAAATTGCAATCCCATTACGACCGATTTATCCTGTGTCGGTCCCTCTATATTATTATTGTTATCTACATTGTACCACGACGACTCGGATGCATAACTGCAATTTACCGGGCGTACATAATGCGTGAATTGCGCATAGTTTCAACGTTCTATGCTATAATCGTTATTATTATTATATCATACCTGCGCACGGGTAGTTAATTTAACGAGTGTGGATTAGACCGATCGAATTACAAATAATGTTCAGGGACCCGCCGACGGATTACACGATCGATCGAGTACTCGTATACCTATATAATATTATAATATTATAATATCGTAGTAATTCATCGTGTCCTGCGCCTCCTAATTTGTCCTATAAATTTTGCGATCGCAAGTCAGCAGTAGCAGTTTGCGATTTTAATTAACATTGCGCACCGTATATGCATAATTATTCATTAATGCACGATACTGTTATTTGTGGCCATACTATTATTATGTATATTATACATATGTGCACATATAGGTACGCATCCGGTTTTCAGAACGATCGGAAATAAATCGTCGGTCGAATCGCATGTCACGTGCCTGGCGACGAATGACGATATTTTAACGCGGAGATCACGGTTGCGTAACTTAAGAGTTAATCAGAAGAGGAGGATTTGGCCGGATGAATTTATGAAAAATAACAACTATCATCTATTTCAATAATTCAGTATGCATACTTACGTACGGGTTTTATTCGATGTATGCAATTTAAAATAATTATCATAATATGCTGGTGGTGGTATATTACAATTTACTATGCTGTATAGGGTTTGTCAAGGGCGAGAAAACGTATTATATAATATTATTACCACAACGTTAATAATATTTTTCACATTTTCGTTTAACCGATTCGCGGAAAAAACGTCGGCAGTAATAAACGCGTTGTGGGAGCAGTAAGAGCTGTTGTCGCTTTTCAGACGACAATAAAATATTCGATTTAGAGACCCTTCGTAAAGAATTATGATAATTTGTGTATATATAAATGTGAAAAATGGGAATCTTTGTCACGTATAGATTATTTTGATTTTTTTATGAAAGAGTATATCGTGAAGCAGGTTTTAATTTAATTTTTGATTCTTTAAGTTAATGAAAAATCGAATTATTATATTTTAAATAATTCATAAGTACGTACATTAAAATTTTTTTTTATTGTGTTACCATTTATTAGTTATTATAGGAAATTAGTACTTTAGTGAATAGTTGATGTAATATAACAGTACAAAACGTTTTTGTTGTTTTTGGTTGTTTAAACTATTGAAACTTTATGAGTTTTTATTTTAAAATAAAAAAGTAATAAAAAATAGGTTGTTAAAATAAAAAAAAATGCTGCTGTTAAATTATATCAATAAAAAGTAACGCTGAGCGAAAGAGCTATGTAAAGTTGGCATTTCGGAAATATCATCTATACACCAACATCAAAAAACCAAAAATATTATTTATCACATGCGTTACGCTAAATGTTTACATTGGCAACCAAATTTTTAACACGGATGCACTTTGTACGAGCAACGAAGTGCATCGGGATAGCTAATATAATATAATATGCACGTTCTACTTGAAAATTGTACAATAGTGGCTATAGATGCGACAGGGGAGAGCGTTTCGTACCTAAATCGTTTGAAAGGGAAAAAACCCCGTTTGAGTTTTTATCTAGTTTTGGGTAAGCTTGAGACAATAATTTTTTATTTCAAAACGTTTCGTCCACTCATAGTTAAACGAGTAAAATACGTCGTATGTTAGGTATCTAAGCGGCCTACACTCAACCCGCTGTTTATCGAACTTATATGGAACATAATATTATTGAACAGGAGCCGATGAGTATATGGGGTTGGCGACGACGATGTTAAGGAAATCATTAATCAGTGCTTATAACGCTACGTTGTATCTTTACCAGATGGATAGGCCTATATCATATATATTAATTTTTTTTTCGTAATTCCAACGGCGGCTAATATTGGTATCGCGCACACGAGCACACATATTTCCGGGGAGCGCCGTGTACACCTATACGCGGTACACGGACATTTATCTATTAATATCACACGACAAGGACCACCCCGTGTTATATCCCGTTTGCTCGTTTTTAAACTAACACCGGAAAACGGGAAATCGCTGCGAATGACCGACCCCTTTTGTAGTTTATATTATATTATTGTATTTACTGTTTATACATAGTACCTAATAATAACGGGTACGTGTTTCGACGTTTTAACGCTGCAGCACAGTCCTATCACGAACTTACGTATACAATATCATTATCATGTATTATAATTATGAGGAAAAAACGCGCGCGTGTGACCGTATGAATTATTTATGTGCGCATATCGTATTGTTGTGTGTATATTATAATATAGATTATACGGTGCTGCGGCGGTCGCGTGTGCGGTGTGTGTCCGTTCTTCCTACCTATATACAAAATATACATTCAACGTTGTATGCACATGCATATACGTATACAATACATCATATGTGTAATGTATAACAATATGTATAGTACCTACATTAGTACAATACCTGTGACCTGTCGGCTGCCTGCAACCTATATGATATTATACTCTGCGCTTATACCTATAAAATATGCGACGACGGATGATTCATAATGTACGGTTTTCTGGACGCACCGGACGTACAGCCAGCGCAATGAACCCGATGCACGCGTGTTATATATTAATATAATATATTATTTTATTATGATTATATTTATTGTAGCATTGTCGTTTTCACGGCGGCACAGTGCCTATAATATATTGTATTACGTTATAAACAGGTGCGCGTTTAGATAAAACAGGGATGGGCAACTCAAAGACTCAAAAACCTTCACTAGAAGGCCGGCCAATTTATTTAGGACTCAAAAATCTAGTGGGCCAAAGTGTGCAGAAAGCAAAGAAAAAAAAATCAATTCGATTTAATAAAAACGTGATAAAATATAGATAAATATTAAGTAATTTGGCAATGTAGATCTGGCCAGTTAAAAAAGGCATGCGGCCGCCAGTATCTTATTCTTAAGATATATATATATTTATAATAATAATGTAATATCATGTAGTAATGCAATCGCTTATGGACTATGGTACTACATAATAGTATATAGTACTATAAGTAATTACCTATTTTATGCGATCTGAAGATGTAATTTGATCTACTACTTTTATACGTTATTTATATTATACAATACAAAGCATTAATACCCATATATATTATTATTGTATTATATTCGCTTCCTCAGTAGTTATTCTTCAGTAATGTTGACGCACCATTTGCTTGGTTTAATGTCATTATTATTTTATAATTCTACCAAATTCAGAAGGCTTTCTAGTTTCACCAAAATTCTCCAATGGATTTATAGTTCAAGCGGTTGAACACTATAGTTTTTTCATTTTTTCGATATTGGTTTATTATGAATTTTTCATCGGTTACCGCAGTGTGTTCCGTCCCTTATTCACTTCTGTTTGAATTTACTATACATTGGTCGTCATTGATATAATATGAATTTTTTATCTTGTTTTTAACATATCTCTCTTCTTCAAACCGTACGAATAAATCAAGCTATTGTATATGCGATGAAGAGATTCATAATTTCGGTAAAATAGCAACCTAATTAATCCGTAAATACTGTACTTCAATAAATATAATAGAATATTTAGTTTATTAATTATATACGTATCGCAGTGTATTTATGGAAGTTACTCATTTGCGCCAAAAAAAATAATTTATACTTACTAACTATTTATGACCTATTGTTTAAAATAATTTGTATTATTATTTATTGGTTATTATTTTAAAAAAAATTCGTACAATTGACTATATAATTTAAATAAAATTGTATTGATTATTATTCGAAGAAAAAATATATTACTTTATTATAATTAATTATACCATGTAAATTTGGCGCAAATGGGTTGTCTCCAAAACAAATTTAAAGAAAATACCCCTTTTTTTTGTCACAAATGGGCGATGTCCGTGTTCATAATTCATATTATACACTATACAGAGTGATTTATAAATAAATCTCACTTCTTCGAAACCTCCAGTAAACCGGAATTTGTTAAAATTTTTACTTTTGTAATTTAAAAGTAGGTTTAAAACATATTTTCAGATACTTTGATTTTTCATACCATATTAGGAGCGTTTTTTGGTGATGCTATTTTTTTTTTTTTAAATAAAAATTGCTTTTTTTCTTTAATTTTTTTTTTTTTTTTTTTGACATAGGTTTTTTGGAAAATATTGATGCATGCGTATCGACATTTGAACGAATAATTTCTTAGTTAAAAAATGTCATGTATTATAATAAGGATGATATAACTATAATCTTTAAAATGATTGTTCTACTGCCACGTAAAATAAAATAGGTATGTTTACTATAGTAGTTATAAATATATAAGACTCAGTCATTTTTATAAATTATAAAATAGTATATTAATATTATTATTATTAAAATGTTCAAACATCAAGGTCTGGAATTTTTATTTAAATCAATCACGGACTATTAATACATAAAGTTTAATAACTCCTTTGAATTATAATTTGTACTTGTTAATAATATCTTTATTAAAATCGTCTGGCTAATAATTAAGTTTTAAAATGGACTATACTCATTAAAAAGACAAATTGTCATTACCATAGAATATCCATAAATAGATTAAAAATCTAAATATTTGAAAATATAACAATCAAGCGCATACTTTAAGCATTAACACCCAAATATAATTTGGGTGAACATACTGATACATCATTGTATAGGTTAATATGTTCATATCTAGATATTCTGTACCTATATAATCCATTCATGGATACGATTATATGACGTTTCAATCATTTTATATATTATCCACTGCACCTGACTTTATTATATATATTGTGTATATATATCACAAGGCGCCCTTTGCCCTTATTCTATTATGCATATTGTACCATCGTTTTATATAATTTTATATAGAGACTATTTATTTATTTATATTATTTGCAGCTGTCTTTACATGTCATCGAGGTATGTGCCATTGGAAAGACTCATGCAGAAGTACTTATTTAATATATACGTAATAATGAATTTAGAAACATATATTATATAGCTTGAACGCTGTCCACGGACGTCAACGAGCTATTTACAATTTAACTTAGTACATTGTATCATTCGAAAACAGAAAATTACCCGATAATGTAAGATCAGCTTTAGTTGTAAGATCTTGTGCCTATTTCGTAATATAATGTTCAAATTTTATTACCATTTAACGGGATACGGTTTATAGGGGTTTTCGCGCTTATATCAATATGTCAATCGATAGATTTATCTCTGACGTACACAACATTTTAATATAAAAATACCGCATAGCGGATGGATACACTCGCTTTGTGTATTGCTATCGAGTAATAAAAGTTATTTTATACGAGCACTGATGGAAAAAAATTACGATATTACCGGTTTTATAATTACTATATAAAATATCGCTGTAATATTGTAAAGGTGTAATAGGAATAGGTACCGCATTTTATGTTCAGTGTATCGAATATAATATATTAATATGCGATGTCTATGTTGACAGAAATGCACCTTTCCTGATGTATCAGATATATTATATTTGATAAAATGCGTTTGAAAAAAAAATGATGTAATTAAAAGTAAACATGTGCCTTAATATCTCCGAAAGGTATACGTATTTTTTTCTTATACTTAATAATCATAAAAGCTCGAGATCTCAAAAGCATATTGTAAAAATAAATAAGCTATATAGCAATACTATATAAAATATAATATTATAGATACACGGCGTAATTGTGTTTGATGAAATGTCGTAGTCAACGTATGAAGAATAAAGCTTTTTTTTCGCCTCAAGTAGTATGAAATGAATACCAAACAAAACAAATATGAGCCTTATACACATATAATACTCAGTGTAGCGTTTTATCCTTCCGACAGTTTTATTTTACAGTTAATAATTGTTTGATCGTTTAATGTTGGTAGATAGTAATATAGTACTCATAAAAAACTCGAAAATTGACACTGCATAATACCTATATACTATATAGTATGTGTCAGGTAATATTATGAGTGTACGTGTGCGTATGTTTGCGATTTTATATCAGTCCTTGAAATTGCAATTTTAGGAGCAGCGTATAGATAATATACTGAACCGACATACACGCTATTTACAGTACCTATATACCTCGCGAATCCTGCAGCCAAGCCAATGGCGAAGAATTCTGATGAATTATCATAAAAATAAAACTTTAGATAAAGTTTTACGATTAAAATGATATTTGCTTTGATAACAGTAGGTAGGTGGTAAGTAGGTAGGTATTATATAGCAATATCGCACATATACATATATTTACTATATTATAATCCCGAGGTGGGTTGGACGGCAAAGTTTTGCGAGCGCCTAGCCCATATCTTCGAGGTTGGTGGACGATGTATATAGAAGTAGTTGCACACACTTGTACCTACCTATATAATATATTGCTTACCTTGACCGTACTGAACTAATATATGTATTTGATCTGATATAATATTATATGTGTATATATGGAGGTAATAATTGGAGATGGGTTTTCGTTTTCCTTTATCGCGTGCTCGTTCTTACATCAATATTATAATTTATTCGTTTCAAAGCATCCAACATACATAAGTACGTATTTACGTGTTATATAAGTAGGTACAAACAGTGTTACGTCGGCAAGAACAGATGCAAAGAGAGTCTCATAAATATATTTCACGAAATTCTACTGAATCACCGTTTAAATGGATATGATATTAATGGTGTCTTATTATTATAATTATTTTTATTTTTTGGTGGGGAGGGGAGGAATTTATAAGATGCACTAATTTTAAAGGTAACTCGACGGGCTGGTTGTTGGTGTGACAGCCAGTAACATTCTACTAGAATTAATTTTTGACTTCCATATGAATTTCTTGTTTTGTATTTTATGAGAGATAATAATAATAATACTAATAGTGTTTAAACAAGAGTTAAAGTTATTTAGACATTTTTTTTAGAGACTGCGACTATTTTTCCCTTTTTAAATGACGCTATTGTTTAATACATACATTTAACTCGATCTATCAATAATGTTTGATAAATTTCAGGCATATTGTGATTTGTAAATTATAATATTACCTTCTTTCAACGTTTCTGTATCGGCGGCTTGTCCGTTTGGAAATATAGTTTTCACGTAGATGCCCATCGTACCTTTTGGTGAATCCGTGCCGCCTACGATGCTAAAGCCCAAGCATTTATGGCCTGGGCCTTTTTGGAACTTGACCGTCATTATTGTGAAACACGCATCCTTACCGCCGCCCCGCGGCAACGTGTAGAAACAATTGCTGTCGTTTTTTCCGCCCTGTGGACATCATGCGTGTTTTTAATTACGTCAACATAATATATTGTCGTATATTATATAATATGTTTTTAAACAACGATACTGTATTGCATTAGTTTATAATGAATGTCGTTTTAGCTACGGATTTCGTCGCCGGAAACGGAAATCGTGTTGTACAGTGTAATATACAATACACCACGGGCACAAGGCAGTCATATTATTACGTAGACAATTCACATGCAATATATTATAGGTGTTGAAAAGTGTTTTTAATCGTTTCAATGGGCAATATGGAGTAGTGGATTACGCGATCGAACGAGGACGTGCGGACCGCGAAGGTTATATGTACGAATCCAGTGGGTGTATATTTATTATTATTGTAGTTACTACTGTTACGCATATATGTATAGTAATGCTAACCTAATTATTTGTCGAATTAAAATGTGTCTTACACCTTATGTGTCGCACGCTGTACCTATGCATTATATTATAATAATGCTCAATGCTGACAGTCTGTAGCATTGGGAATATAAATTGTATGTGTGCCTGCTCGAATAAGAACGAGTGAGTAATCACATTTGTTTTTTTCTACGGAGGAAGTTTCTAGTGGATATATTTAAATATTATCGTTATTTATTTATTTATTAAAGTAGTGTGTACTTAAATACTTTGTACAATATTTCCATGGTAAATATTTTTGTATTACTGTTTATGATATTACGTCAATATAATATAATAACTAATAGGTATTTTGTTGTTTGTACGAATAATACAAATAAAGGACAATACAGGCTTGTACTCGTTGAGAGGAAATTATTCATGATGTGTTAAACATGTGAGGAACAATGGATATTAAATTTGTGTCTGCAGTGAAATATTAATCGATTTTTTTTTACTTTCATATTTATTGAGGATATGTAAACAAATGTTTTAAACTGATGATATACATATAAGTACCATGTATAGTATGAATACACAAATTATCATATAAATCGGAGACGATTATCATAATAATTATGCGAAAGGTTCATTATATATATATTTTTATAAAGCGAATGAATACAAAACTCCGACTGCTCTTTCAAACATTTTAAAATGTAAAAATATATTATTGTTTTTCTTTATCCGTGTAAAAGATTATATTTTGTATTATATGAGTATTGAGAATATGTAAAATGATATAGCTATTTAGGTGTCTTACCAATAAATATTAAACAAAAAAATCAGTTTTTTTTTTAAAATGTTGACACCTACTACAACTTAAATATATTATTTCTTTTTTTTAATTTCCAAATGTAAAATGGTATACGACATAAATACATTTTTGTATTTACGTAAATTTTGGGTCATGCAAATATGCAATACAAAGTTGTCAAGAGATAATTAATCTTGCATACAAAAGATAACAAGTGTAAAATTTGTTGTTTATTTTAGTTTCTATAAGGATTTATACGTGAAAAGTATAGTTTGAAAGAGTTTTTTTAAGTATTGTTATTGGTACATTTTAAATAACTTTGAACACTATTTTTACATGTTAAAAAAATGTAGTAGTATTTATATAATTTAATAATATGATAAAATAAATGTATAAAATGGATAATTTGTTTTTAATTTTATCGATATTATTTGAATTGACTTCGAATAATCAATTAATATTTTAATTAACGTACAGAAAAATAGTTGTATAGGATATAATGGTACAAATCGATTATTATTGGAATAAACAACACTTGGTATACGATAATACAAACAATGCATTTATATTTTTAAGCCACGTTTCTGTTGATAACGATTTAGATCACACATAGTAATATTGAAATCACGATTTGTCATAATATGAAAAATAAATTATAATGTGAATATTATATTTATCATAAATTCATAACTATGAATAGCCGAAGAATATCAATAACCTAACGAAACGTAAGAAAATAACCACAAGAAAACGTGACTAGTATATTATATTTCATTTTTGTTCAAATATTAATATTTAAATTCAATATAATATCTATAAAACTAACTACTGAGTATTAAAATATATTATGTATAATTTAGATACAATATGCGTATCAAATGTACCTAATCTAAATAAATTATGACAATGCTAGCCGTTTGGTTGTTATCCAAAAGTTTTTACAAATATTTTATTAAATACCTAAAAGCATTTTAATATATTGTAATATTATGCTTTTATTATTTTATTAATATATGTAATTCACACACAATTAATATGAATAATAATTTGTTATGCTACATACAACTACAATTTACGATAATATAAGAGAAGAATTTTAGATGCTTCATTTATTTCGAGAATAAATTAAAATCTAATAATTAATGTTTAAGGGGATAGTAACATAAAAATAATTTTTTACCTAAGTTTAAACTTTAAAAACTTTTTATTCTTAAAAGGAAGAATAAATAATTGATTTAATTGCAAATATTGGTATAATGTTTAATTATTATGTGTTAAATATTAAATATTACATTATTATTTAATGTTTTTTATAAATTTAAAATCTATAATAACATACATTTTATACAGTAATATATTATATATATCACTAATGTGAATTATTATTTTAAATGGTATAAATAGATAAATGGAAAAAATCATCCATTTCAAAATTCTACAGTAAGATGCTTTAAATAAAGAGAATTAGTCAACTTTATTGATAAAAAAAAACTTTTTAGTTGTCATAGTGTTTCAAATATTTTCTTTTAAAAATTATTAATAATTTTAATTTTTAATTTTCTTTCTCTTAATTTATTCTAAGCTGATTAATAAAGTAATGTGTAGTAAATTTAAAATCGTTAAATTGTTATTATTTACTTAATTTTGTACCAAGAAACTGTGAAATGATTATATTTAGGTACTGTAATAACTACCTACTATCAAAGATAATTGGTTTAACATTTTAACACACTGCACTTAGTAAGTAGTTTTACATTTAGTGTTCTTATCATTAAAAAATATGTATCAATCGTGTTGGAATGGAATACTCCAATTATTAATCATTAAAATGGTACCTTCTGCATTTAATAATAGTATATTATAGAGGGGTCGATAACGTATTTAAAGGGGACATTAGACTTCTTAATTGTCTATTAATTATCCTTAAACAAATTGTACAAAAATCAATCAAATAGCAAGTTTAGTTATCATTCAGAAATTTTTGTTAGTATTATAATACTAGTCGAATGCATTTTTTCTTTTATTGAAATAAAACCATAAACAAATAAATTAGAATTGATGACTGTAAATACATCAAAATAATTTAATGAACATTAATTTTATATTTATGACATATAACTATAATTTGAAATGAAAAACCATTGTGTACCTTAAGTATCTCATTTAAACGAATATTTAACCTATTTAAAATTATATTAATTTATGAAATAATGTGTTTCTGTTGTTTAATAGGATTATAGTAACGATTGATCGTCAGATTTCTAAAAGTTATATACTCCGAACTCATAAATTATTCGTAAATAAGCATTATTAATAGATCGTAAAACTAACAATATTATCATACAGGTATTATACACTTTGTTATTGTCATAAAGAATATCATGATCAATTTTCAATATATTCATATATATCCGTGCATATACTATGTATATGTATAATTATTTAAATCGAGTAACTTTCTGTACTCAAAACTAAGTACCAAAAAAACCTTGAACTGTTCACAAGTGAACACAAAGTGTTATAATAATACATTGAAAACAACACGAATGTATACCACCTATAAATTATAAAATCAGTTCGCGACCGCATCCGTCGTCACATATTATATAGTCGCGTTGTCGTATTGTTATACGACCGGGAAGACGGCTTAGATGAGGTTTCGTGTGAATTTCATGTCACGTGTAAAATATATCGTGCTGCGTTTATTTCGTTCGCATGAAAACAGAAAGAGAAAACACCTTATTCGTCTATTTTTGTGTGCGTAAACGAGCGAATTTGCTGTATCGTAAAAAGGACTTTAAACGTATAGTGATAATACTATATGTACAGGTGCGATATAATATAATTGTATATATTAACCATACGTTTCCTCGGTGGATCGTTCTGTATAATGTCTACAATACATGACGCGCGCGTGGTAAATAATAGGGACGTATAAAAATGTACTAAAAGTTTATGCGCAACGTTCCTTCGACCGATTGAATACCTATAAATAAAAAGAGCGGTCGGACTTAGAGACGGGGTCACAATCAGATTAATAAAAATCTTTTAGAATTTTCAGTGGACTTCCCATTTCTTATATTTGAAAAAAAAAGAGAAACTTCGATTATTTAAGTGTTGAATGAGTCAAAACAGGTTTTTAAAATGCGATACTAATAATGTCTTTGTGGACAAGTGAGACTCGAAAACCTTCCGAAAATCGTATGGGACTATAACATGTAAAACGTGTTGTTTACAGTGCAGGAGTATAAAATATTATAGAGACGTATTAACTGTTGCAGTGGGCACCTTATACACGTCGAAACGTTTTTCAAAAGACGAGCTGATGTGAGACGACGTTTCGGAGAAACAAATCTTACCTGAAGATTGTCGCGTTGACAATGGCCCGCCGGGACGACGCCATTGCCGCCGCCGGAACCGAGGGTAGTGGCGCCGGCCGGTGACGCGGTCCTCCCGTTGAACGTGCGATACGGGTTCCTGCCACTGATCCTCGTCGAACCGTTCCTTTCCAGCCTGTCGGCTTGCTGCTGTTCCGGCGTCCGGCGGCGGAGGCGTCCGCGCTGCTCGTCCCACTGCGACGATTCCGGTATGGCAGGAAGGTCGGCGACGGTTCTCTCTGACGGCGGCGGTGGCGGCGGTGGCGGCGGCGGTAGCGGAGGCAGTGGCTTGTGCATCAGTGGCGGCGGTGGCAGCGGCGGCGGCGAAGACGATCGGGACGGCAACAGTTGCTGCTGCTGTAGGGACGGTAACTGTTGCTGTGCAGGGTATGGCGACCGCGGCTGCAAGGACGGTAACTGTTGCTGCAGAGAGGGTAACTGTTGCTGCAGCAGCGGCGGCGTGTAGGCCTGCTGCAGCGACGACGGGCCGCCGAAGCGCGGGCGACCGCCGTCGCCGTGCCCGGCCGTCGATACGGCGCCACCGATTCTGAACGCTTTGGCCGTCAGTGGCACCGTGTCCAACGCCAGCGAGTCGGCCTGTGACCACCGCCGGCACGACCGCATCTTAGGCTTGTTCTGCAGCAGTAGACTGCAGTTGTAATAGTCGTCGTCGTCGTCGTCGTCGTCGTTGGCGCCGCCGCCGTCGTCGTCGTTGTAACCGTCGTCGGTGTCGTCGCCGCTGCAACGCGTTGGTCGCCGCGGTGCGTTGTTCGTGGACCGTCTGACGACGAACGAATGTGGTCTGCCGCAGCCGTGTCTGGAAACGATCACGTGACGGTACAAGTTAGATAAAAATAATTTTAGGCAACAGTCATTACAGTTCGCACGCATCGTTATTAATATGATAGTGCATTAAAACGGGCACACGTGGAAGAGGTTGGTGGTAGCTGTTGTAAAACGTTCGCGTTTAAATATTACAGTAATTGTTTATCGACACACGTCGGGGCTACGTGCAGATATTGCGGCGTTGACGAAAAACCGACTACGTGTGAACGCCATGACCCTAGACCGCATCGTTTCGAATAAAATAATTTTGTGATAAGTGATGACCGATGCGAGTTAATGTCGCGAATCTTACAACGGCGACCGTTTTGTGCGGGAGCAGATCGCGATGAGGGGAGGTAGATGCGTTTTTGTGGCGTGATGCATAAGTCACTCGCGTAAATGATTATATGGGTAAACGCGTTTGGCATGTACATTACTTTTCGATATTGCAATTATTATTCAAATCGATACGTCGTTTTAACGATAAAAGTGTATCTCAAACTGTGATTAAATATATATAAACTATTCAACACGGGCCAAAATAAAATTAGCGACCCGTTATTGTTATCCGACAATTTTGCCGAACAATATACAAAGGAATGTTTGATATTTTGCTGCTAACACATAATATATAACATATCAATTTATGTCTTGTTAACAAAACGGGCATCTGCACACGTGATGTGGGTACCTACTCTGTTGGCTGACGCCGATAACATCTCGTGTAGTCGATGTTTATAGTGGGGTAAAATAAAATCGAGGAGTTTTTCGCAGAAATAAAACCATAAAAACTTCTCGACCTTTATTACAAAAATAATTCCCCGCTGACCCAGAAGATTTTTGTACATATCATTATACATAGTATAAAAGAGAAAACCACGGGATATCCACGATCTCCGGTCGTTACGATTGATTTAGGGTGTGTAAAACGGTCAGAAGTATCGGTTTGGCAAATACGATATTTTTAAAAAAAAATTCAAACAATTATTATGTTGAAAGACGTTAAAATATGACGAAAGAACGCGTGAGAAAGAAAAACAGATGTCACGTTTAGCGTTTAGCGCTGGGAATCATTTTATTCGATCGTATCGATCATCGGACACTCGGCGGGCATATAATATCATTATTTTAAAATCTATTATTTCTATTGTTTCTCGTGGTCAATTACGACCTTGTACGTATTACGATGTAATTGAATAAGTTATGATCAAACGCATGACCACAAATACGCATAATATGTTAGGGCGTACTTAAAAACACACACACATACTCAGATAATTCCATAGTTTATTATGTTATATGTATATATTGTGTTATGATACTAAGAATCTATTACAGAGCACAACGTTTACGGATCCCATACAATCAGAGAGCGTCGTCAACCATGAGGAAATTGCGGTCCTTCTAATTTGGAATTATACAGGTTTGTGGAAACCGTATTCAAAATATGTACTTAATTACTGCAGTTACGTGAATAATAAAACGTAATACGAGTTCTCGAACGGAATGTCGAAATCTAAGAGTTTTGATGTATCAAATTTGAAATGTCGATAGCGGCAAGTTTTATTATTTTATAAGTACATGCTATAAAATTCGCGTGTAAATAAGGAATAAAAAAAATCTTCATACTATTATAGTTTAGCTTATGAACAAAATTGTTTATTTTTTTTTTTATTTTTCCTAATTATAATGTTATATACCATCTAATACACGTTTCCCAATTTTATGAGTACTTTTTTTCGTTTGGCTTGTACAGTTAAAATATACGTTATAATAGTATTATGATTATTATTTATTAACGAGCAAAAAATACACAATAAAAAAAAAAAATGTGTGTTAATTAAAAATATTGAATAAAGTACCAACGAGTAGAATAAAATTGCTGACATTAATATTTTTGTTTTGACGAGTATATCTATCCTTAGTAGGATTTAATATTGTGTAACCCATAGTTTTTTTTATTAATAATTTATTTACAATAAGACTGTAATATTGAATACACTATTTAGTAATCATTATAGTTTATTTGAAACGTTTATGTGACTTTTTTACATTATACGGGTACCCTTTTAGCCTTTCCCATAACATTATTATCCCTGCCGTAATCTTTTGATCAAGATAAACTCGAAATTATACAGAGAAAAAAAAAATCAAACTGTGACTGTAGTATGCTGTTATAACGACAAAACCATTATTTATCACTAATTTTTTACAAATAAACATCTTACCGATTCGATCAGTTTGTATGAAATATTATTTTTGACGTTTATTGCGAAAGACTGCATTGATATTCGCGCTATTCATAATTCATCGTGCTGCTTTTTGATATTTGACATTTCTCCGCGAGGTACATTAGAATAAGAGGAGGGTTGGTTGTAAGGAGATTGAGTAAGAGGAGAGGACATACGTAGTATATATGTATAAAATATTCTCGGGATATATTTTTTTAACTTGTTGGTTACCCCAGGTGTTCTTTTTTTTATCTTTATGATGCTCATGCATTCATATTTTTGAGACTCCATGCAATTACTTAAATAAGTAGAATATTTTGTGCGCGTGTTGTGTAGATTTATAGCTATGGCAATTGACTACCTATATTATATTCGTATATAATATCTATATAAATTTTATTATTTTGTTGGAGACTTTCTTCATAATAATATTATGCATACGCACAATATTCACGGGAAAACCTATAATATTATTTTTATATTTTGTTTTGTATGAGAGAGTCTAAAGTAACATTTTTATTTTTTATAAGCTTACACTTAATTATTGATTGCACATTTTTTTTTACACGTGGAGATACTAATAGGAATTTTTAGGAGTTCTGTCTATGATATGCTATATAGTCTTAAACACAATCACCGTTTGAGTTGTAACGAATTTTCTCAGAGTATTTATAACTAAGTTTATTGATTTTTAGATCTTAAATAGTATTTTATAGTAACAATTATAAAAATGTTATTCTACTTTACATACTGGATACATTTACGCTTAATTGTTCAAAGTGTTTTATAATTTATGTATGAATCATACGGTGGTTATCATCATAAACCTGTTTCATTCTAGTAATAGCCACTCAAAGTTCACTCACATTGCACAGTCAGTGACTCTTATTCGTCCACAACAATTAGATGAAAACACATTATTAGACTTTATGATGCTTTGAATAAAAAAAAAAATAATAATAGTAATACGATCAAGACATGGATATTGTTAGATTATATGTTTAATGGACCAAACAATCAAAACGTTTATGAAACTATAATTTGAAATGCGCACAAATAATTGTGTACAATGTCGATAAAAAAAAAAAAAAGAAGTATTAACCCACGATATTTTTGGAGATAATATTTAAAGTCAGAATACTCAAACAATAAATAAATAATGATTGCATTTTTTTTTTTTAAATATTTACATTTGTTTTACCTTGCTTGCACGCAAAGGTTAAAAATAATTAAAACGCCTCAATAGTTTAATAATTACAATACTGCGGTAGGTGTACATGTGCCTACCAACTTACGGTGTATATAATCGGTACCTACGTTTGTATTATAGATGTCGTCGCGTGAGAAAAATAAGTTATAAATAAATATTAATTAAATACGTATTTCGCGGATAAATCGAATGACGCGAGTCGGGTAGGTGTTGGGTGTCGTAGTTTGAATCGGAAATTCGGAACCGTAATAATATTATTTATCACCGAACCCGATGCAAGGCGAAAACGATAGTCTCGTCGGAAATGTGCATGCGTGCAGCGTTGAAGGTATGCGTGCACACTATCGTTACGCAATCGATAGACCGTATCGAAACTAGAGAAACTGTATAATATTATATATTGTATCACACTCACCGATCGGCGTCGTATCCGGTGGCCGTCGCGGTGCTGGCGATGCTGTTGTAACCGTGGTCGCTGTAGGACACGGACGACCGGTCACTGCCGGCGCCGTCGTCGGCGGTCCCGCGGCCGGACGAACCGCACGACGACGGCGTCTCGGCGACGCGGCACAACGACGACGGCTGGAGCAGTCGGTGGTCGGCGGACAGGTCGAACGCGACGGGCAGCGAACACGGGCCAGCGGCGTCCTGCACGTCGGCGGCGGCGGCGCGGCCGTCCGACCGCAGCAACGGCGACGGCACGTAAAACGTGGACGTGTCCGAGGCCAGGCTGTCCGGACGCGCGTTGTCGCCGCGCGACGGCTGCGGTTGCGGCGGCCGCCGCTTGTGGCCGATGTTGAGCATGTTCAGTCGGGCGCGCAGCATGTCTTGCACCGTGGCCGCGGCGGTCGTCGGCGGCGGCGACAGCGACGCGGTCGAGTCGTCCGACGACGACGGCGACGGCGGCAGCAGCGGCCCGTCCACCGTCCCGGCCGATTTGCCCTTGCCGGTGCCCGTGTTGAACGACGAACACCGGCGCCGGATCTTTCGCCACTTTTGTCCCATGTTCTTGTTCCACAAGCTCACGTCTGCTGAAACACACCGCGAAAACAACAATTATTAATATTTTCCTGCGAGGACGATCTCCGCATCGTAACAGCGTGTCTTCGACCAACACTCGTGATTTCGATAGGTCTTAACGTTTTTTGTAAGAAAAAAAAAAAAAAATAATATATTATCGTATTTATTTTTCAAGCTTTCGCTATGTTGAACGATGTCGTGCGTTCTCGATTTCATACTTCGGACAGAAACGCGAAGTACACAAAAATCGAAATTCGAACTAGTATGGGTTATAATAATTATGATATCGATTATAACTCTTGTAAGTATTTACAACGTTTCTATTACGTTTTTGCGGTGATTGGCAAACGTTGTGCAACTACTCGGCTATTTATCTAAACTTTAAGATCATTTTTAGCCAGAGTTCAAATGTTATGGGTATTAAATTTTTGTTTTTTATCGTTTTGACTTTCAATACGAAGAAGGATTAACCATACCTTTTTTCATTCTGTATGTGTCTATGTAGTATAATAAACAATGTTTTATTTCGTTTCGTTATCCTTATTGGTCTTTTTTATTTTTAAAATGCTGTTTGAATTCTACTTATAACCAATTAACTTCTCATTAGAAATGTGTTAATTTAATATACATACTATATTGAATGAATTTAATATAAATTTATGAACATTTAACTACTATGTGCCCCCCAATTCATCATTATATTATTATTATTTTTGTATAGCTTTCATTATAATTAATTAATATACGAACTTGTAAAGATTTTAATTGTGTTTTTAATAAAAAAAAATATTTTTATTAAATTAGTTAATCACAACTAATTTATTCTGTAAGAAATATAGGTATATTTATTTTATTCATGTAATCATGTTGCAAAACGATCAACAGAATCTATCATTTATAAAAACCTTAACCATATATTTATAATATTCAGAAAGAATTCATTAAGTCTATACTCTTGTTATTTCAAAATATTATATTTACATAACTTCATGCCATTTTTAAGTAAAATTATTTACACATTTTTATCGTTATGATTATTTAAGTTTTTATTTTTTTTTTTAAATATCAACATTTATTTTTAATTTAATATTCCGAAACAGAATATTTTTCAAAGTACTTCGAATAATGGATAAACATTTTGCGAGCTATCCCTATGCCACTCTAAACCACTCTTTAAAAATTTAAATAGCAATGCTATGACTAAGTAACTAATTTTATGAAATTCGAATTTTAAGCTATCAAAATACTCCGAGCGATATTATGAATAGAAATATGAAATTAATAATGTCTGTGGTCATTTAAAAACGTTGAAATTTTTCGAAATAATGAGTGCAGTTAATTAAATGGATTACTTTGTGTACTTGTATAATATATGTATTTATAATCACTTATATTTTATATTATATACTACTATTATTATTCGATTATAAGCTCGATGTTAATACTTGGCACTTATATCATTATGCGATATATCGTCGCGATGGATGTATAATTAGTAATTACTATACGAGTTAATTATAAGTTCCTAGTTATAAGTAGATAAAATGACCAGTGAACAATCACTAATTTCAATTTATTACACGTTATGCGAATCTACGAATTAGAATTTATCTTAAAAGCATTCGAAGCACGAAATATATTGTATTATGTTATGATTTATAATTGTACGTTTGTACAGATTTAAGATGCTTATAAATATGGGTATTTTTGAGTTTATTGTTTAAAATGTAATTCACGTATGTGATGATTAGGTCTTTCGAAGTCTAAAAAAATAATATACCTTACACCTATTTTTACTCAATAAAGCTGAAACTGACTTGTATAGTTTTACTACAAATTTATAATTCATATTAATTATTATGTTACTAAATTATAAAATTATAAACTAAATTACTTATTAAACAATTACTATAAAATGTGAGAACAACGTAAACCAAACGTGGTTTTAAATGCATTTATATTTTATAAATTTGTTCACGACAGCCTCTGTTTTGGTTAAATGTCCCAAAATTTCTTTATGCCTATGTAAACATCGTCGTCATTGTTTTCATAACTTACGCGAGCGTGTGCGTGTCGTACTAGAAATTATGGTTTAAATTTAAATTTACGGTTCAAAGGAAATAAAAACGACATGCGTCTCTAGGTCTGTAGTGTTAATTGCTCTCTATTTATTACTCAAGCATGCAATGTACAAAATGAATCGTTCGATGTGGTTCTTCAGGTTCTCGTATATGTCAGAAAATCATTTTCATAACATAATATTAAACGTTGGGCTTAAATAAAAACATAATATAGGTACATAAGTGTATAGTTTAATCGATTTAATAAATTTAAAATTGTATTTTAATAATTTAATTTGAAACAATAAAATAAAAACGAGTTACGGCCATTTTTTATAAAATAATAATAATAATATATATACATATATATATATATATATATAGGTAGGTAACAAGAATTATTTATCAATATATTAAAAAATTCAATATTAGTATTTATTCATTACCAACTTTGCAACAATATTTTAAGTTATTTGCAATTGCAAATATAGTGGTTAGTAAAGTATTAAGTACTTGCGAATATATATTTTATATAATATGTTATTTGTGTTAAGTATAATTTTATGAATTTTAAAAGATAATCTATCATTCAATTTTAAAACGAAAACTTCTATGAGTTTTTTACAACTAAAAATTTCAAAAAATACGATATGACGTTTTATATAAATAAAATAGCTTATCGTTCGAACAAATTAATTTTTAAGTATAATTACAATTATTTTTTGTGTAATAGTAATGTTGATGCACGTGAAGATTATAATTATATACATTTTAAATTGTTAAAAACGATTACACAATTTAGACAATTATGATAAAAAAATCGATTATTTTATAGAGACTTGAGACTATATATTTTTTGATGATTTTTAATGTGAAAAATTAATGATTAGAAAAGATCAAAATGTCAAATGGACATATAAATTACTTTCATAATCTACATATAAATTATAAATACATTAATTTAAATAATAGATTTATTAAAGTTTATTTAACAGCGATATTTAGATTTTTATATCCTAAAAAAAGTATGAAACATGATAATTTATTGCATATTCTATCATACACTCATACACATTAATTATTTATATTAGAATGTTAAACGTGACAAGTAATGTCAGTGTATATTTATGTATTATTTAGTGTTGTAGACTGTAGTTGATGAATTCATAAATTTATATTAAAGTAATATGAATCAGATTATTTTAGGAATAATAATAGGTACTAAGAAAATTAATAATGCAACAGTTTTCGCACATTTTCTGTTGACGGTCGTTAAGTATAATTGAGAACGACCGCGACTAGAACTTATGATAATTAATACAATATTTATAACAACTATAAACGTGAAGGAAACATATGTCCCTAATATTATGTTCTGTCTCTTAACTATACGAATCATTAGCTTCATTTATAATAAATTATAAGCTAACGGTTAACTGTTAATCTCTTTGTGTGTTTTTATGTAACGTATATAACACATAATAACTGATTTCTAAACAAAAGCATTCATTGACTATGAAATTATGTTATCATGTTATATATATTTTTTAAATAAAAATCATTTGAGTAAAGGCGTTGGCCCCTCTAATAGATACGAGTAATAAATAGAAAATATATATATATATGTATTATGTATATATTTTGAAAAATGTAAATTAAGTAATATATATATAGGATGTACATTATTAATTACTATAAACTGAACAATGATTAGTGATTGTATTATTTAGTATTTGATATATTTTGTCTTGTAAATTTATCATAAATCATACGTTATATAAGTATTTTCTAAAATAAATGTGATGCGAGAATAAAGAATAAAATAGTTGATAATACGTTTATGTAAATATGGGTGAATGGTATTAACTAATCATTATTGTAAGGGCGAAAGGTATGTACAGTTCTTCCATAGATCGAAGAGTAAAACTAAATCTTATAACCATACGATTGGTTTAAAGTCGGGTCTGTGGTACTTGTACGATGAGATATTAGTTAAATACTTTAAGCAATTCAATACTTAATGTAATTGTGTAAAGTTATCGCATGGGTATCCGATTATAGGTAAGGTATGTATGACGTTACACCCAAGTACCGAACACGACGATGATAGTTAAATAATTCTCGTGTGAAATCCTTCGTGAACTATTTAATGTTTTAATAAAATAATATGATATTGCGTGTAAACATATTTTGAAATTGAGATTGATTATTTTAATAAATATATTTCTTTGCCAAGACGTTTTATTTCTCGATTCTTTTTAAGGAACATATTCTACGAACACATGTGACAATCATAACCGACCACCGGGTTGTTCGTTAATATTATACATTTTGTAACGGGTGACAACATATGCCCGTATGAGGCACCGCACAGCACCGACGTCATTCCGTATGATAATTATTATTATTTATTATACACATAACATAAATATGAACAAGGTACGGAGATATTTCTTAAACGCTTTAAGATCCTATCATCTTGATATTAATATTAAAAACAAAATTTTTTATTTTTACGCTTAAATATATTATTATTAAATTAATTTATTAAAATGCATGACTATATATTTTTTTAAGCAAAACATTAAGTATTACACTTAAATAAATATATTGACCTCGAAACGCATATTTAGAAACCTAATACCATTTATGTAAGCCAAATTTGTTGAATTACTTAACTTTTATTTATAAATAATGACGAGTTGATTGTTTGTACATTTTGAAAATTATTCAACATTACGAGTTTATGAATTTTCTTCAATTAGTTAAAATTTTCTGCGAAAAATTATCATAAACGAATTGTAACATTTTGGCTTCATATTAATCAAATGTATATTGTGAACAACATTATTAATAAGTAGTTAGTTTTAATTCAATTGAAATAACTATAAATAAGTCAAATACGTATAATTATTGCACTTAAAAACTAGATTTTGTTCTTCAATTCAAACGTAATTTGGAACTTTTAGTTAGGAATATTGAACTTGTTCATAAAAAGGTCCATCATGATGAGATGGTCCAATGATTTTGAACTTTATGAAGTAGTAGTATACACAACAAACACACGGTAATGCTAGTTAGTGGTTTATTCATAAAGCGCGGTGCAGGATGTGGATATTTATATGTTGTATGGAAAACGAACTATACACAATAACGTGTACATAGAAAAAACTTTTCAATTTATAATATTTACAATTTTTATGAATATCATTAATGTCAGATTGTATACACGGTCGTCGGTCATACAGATATCGAATTTTTATTCGGTTTCCTCTTAATTAAAATTAAACTATAATATTAATCAGTTTTGTACTTATTACTTTGTATTATAAAGATAAATATAGATAGTTTAGTTTTAATTGAACTTACAATGATCAACAAGATCTATTAATAATTATTCGGTAATACATTTAAATTTAACATTATTGTATACTAATTTATTATAATTAATTTTCTTGAAAATAATTAATAATAAACAAATATTTTGTAGCCAGTTATGTTTATATGTAAGTATAAATAATATAGTACGATTTAAACATTTATAATAATAATATTTATTATTTAATAATGTATTTTTTATTGTTAAGTAATAATTGTACCTTTGGACGTTGGGAGAATGTTATTTATATTTAAATGAAGTTATTTGAAAAGTTATTCTCTGAAATATGTAGTATGAAATCGTTATGCTGCAAGTGACAATGTCAAAATAAAAGATAAGAATTTAAAAAATGTCCTTAAACTTAGACATTGTTTGACTTTAAAAGATTCACCTTGATTTAAAGTTTTTAATAATTTATTAAAATATACATTTTCATATTAATGTTGTTTTACTTAATTGTACTTAAACTGTCGTTCCTTTATAAATTGTGATATATATATTATTTTTAATTAAGATTTGTAATTAATATACATATTTAAAATGCTTTTATTAATATATTTTTAGATCTATTATTATAACATTATAATAATCTATAATTCCTGGCTTGGTTTCTATTTAACTCTTATTGTTTAGTTTCCCAGCTCAGCTTCAACACAACTTAGTTTATTACACTTTATCCATGACTAAAATTAATAAAAAAACTTAGTAAGATATTTTAAAGTTTGAATACCTTTGATAAATGTTTTATTTATATTTACTATTTATTCAGGTATCATTTAGTAGCGGTGTTAATTATTTTTATTAAAATATTTATTTTCATAAAGATTTTAAAAAAAAAAAAAAACGTTAGACTGTATAGGATGTATAAATCACATTAATAATACGTTTTCGAAGAGATGTAAATACCTACAGTAACAGATGTCATCTGTCAAAATATTTTACAAAAAAATTACTTTATCGGTTTTAAAGTTATAAAAATTGTTATGTAGAGGTAGTCATTGTAAAGTTCGATGTACATATTTGAATATTTTTTGATAATATTCATACATGGAATGTTAAAGACAAATTTGGTTACTTTGGAATGTATACCATTTGGAAAACAATTCGATGTTTGCGTGACACATACGCGTATCATATTGTAAGCATAAGCAACAATTAAGTGTTTTAATCAATGTGTACTATGTATCTACTATCTATATATTTTATATGACGTATCATACTATATTATGTAATAATTTTCAATCAACTACCTGCAGCTCGTATAAACCACGAATTTCCCTAACATTTAGAAGATGGATTACAGATTTGCCTTATGTCCAAGTAAATTCAGAGTACGTGTTTATCGTCTCATATAATACTAATGCAAAATGCGAATAAGGGACTTGAGAGTCAGAGGAGGGCAAAGCTCTGGCAAATGTCAAGGGTTAATACCACGGAGAGGCGATCGAATCGCATCGCCGAGGTATTTCCCGTCATTATACACGTGCCGGCGCCAGGCCGTATAAAACGCATACGGTCGATTGATCCCGTCAAGACGGAGACACGGACGACAACACCACTGCGAGACAAATATCCGGTGACGGCGCGCAATGATCCGGAAAACCATTCGAGCGGACAACGGGGTGGTTTGATAATAATGGTAACGTCGGCCGTGGACGCTCCGCCGCCGTCCATCGATATTCGATTTATATTATGTACACGTATAAAATCACACACGAAATTACAGTGTGTACGGCCAGAGAGGGTTTTCGCCTCCACGCGTAATGTACCGCAGTAGCGCGAAAAACCTAAAACTGCATACGTCATCCGACTAAGAAAGACGTCGAAAAGAAAGATGATAAACATAATAATATGCGACGTTCGCTCCATTAGCTGAGATACAATCATTACCGTCTGCAGAAGCGCAGGGACCGGCGCCTTTTTATTCGCAGCAAATAATATTATTGTTTATCTCGAAAAATGTCTATAATACACGTCGAATACCGACGTCGCGTTTTTTTTTCAGATAGGATGGTGTAAAAAACCACCGTTTGTACCGCAGCAGCGACAATCAGCAATGCCATCACTCGAGTCTTCTATAATATGTTGTTTATATATATATATCATACACGTCATCAATTAATATACCCATACGGTTTACGTTAGATGTTAGTGTGTGTATATACTATATATATTTATATATATATACATATTCACGACGGTCACTAAGACGCGTAATGTACTTGTCGTGTGTTTCGTATTAAACCTGTCAAAGCGATAAACGCCCATTACTATAATATTGTACGTTGCGTATAACTTAACTTCATACCTACCGCTGCTGTAAATGTTCGACAACGTCGTCATGTGTATATATATATATATTTATATATAATAAGTAAATAACTACAGTAAACTCTATGTGTATACATAATATAAGCTCTGCGATGGTGACTGCGAGCGGACGACGGCTCTACATACGAGGAATCGGGCCGCGTAATAAATGTACTTAAGTGTGCGTGTGTGTGTCTAGTGCACTCGGAGGGGGCGAAAAACGTTTAAAGCTTACCCGACCCGTCAAATAATGCGTGTATAATAGACTTGAGTGGTTTGACGCCGAAAATATTACGCCCCAATCTACCCACGTATAAATGTATTATATATTTATATTTTATAAGTTCATATATTTAAGTGTATATATATATATATGTATATAAGTATTATCCGTATGACGATATTCCGTCGTGCAGCACTACCACGTGTGTTCAGTAATAATTATACGTCACTGCTTATCGTCAAAAATAGTCGCAACGTGTTCATAACATCATCGTCGTGGATATAAAATATCCGATTAAATAATAATCCGTTCGATCAGAAAAAAATAATTATGAGAAAATTTATATCTATACTTAGGTTTTTAATTTTCGATTTTCATTCCGTCTCGGTGATAAAACAACAATAATTATGTACATACACTCATTAAAAATCGACCTCAATGTCAACCCCTACACGGCAACACACTCGTACTACCGTTTAACCACATTAAAATCCTATTATTATTAATACCGTATCGCGTCGTACGCGATTTTTAGGCGTTACTATAAGTTATGAACCATTCACGTACACCATACTTTATTATTTTACATTAAAGTACTACTTAATGTACTGCAGACGTATCGTTATTGCACACACACACACACACACATCGTATATCCGTACAAACTACCGTTTGAATTCTTGCGGTGTACTAATTTCACTTTTAGGACAGTGCATAGTATATTAGAATACTCGTGTAAATGATATATATATATATATATATATACAAATATACACACGGTTTACTTACATTAACTTCCTAATGATGTTATTATAATGTTTCTATGTAGGTATATCGCAAAGGTGTTTCCGGTCACAGAAAGAATAACAAATCCAACAAATATCATTTGGTTTTTGTTTTTCGAATTATATATACTCCAATAATTGATAACGTTATTATCAAAAATTCCAACCCTATTATAATGTTTTAAGGAAATATTTGAACTTATAATATTATTTATAACTACTCGTATTGTACATAAAAAAAAAAAAAAATGAGGAAACAAGAAAATACTTATTCGATTAAAGTTTCAAAGTGTTCAATATATTATTTATTCAGAAAACAAAAATTAAAAAAGTATGAATTATATACAATAAATTATTTTGTCATTATTAAATTGAACAGTGTAATGACTAGGGCCCGGATTTAAATTCGTTAGGATGTTTTTTTAGCAGTCCAAAAAGTAGCTAGATAAGCTACGAGTTTGAATTATTTTCAATATATCTGGAATACAAAGTTGTATTTTGCATATTTTATCATTTTTTGATGAGTACTGCATATTTTTGTGTTTTACGATTAATGTCGTATAATATTATCATGTTCCTATATTTATATGATAGAAAAAAAAATGTAAAAATTACAAATTATATTAACTTTTTGAATTGTATTGATTAAGTAATAAAAATATAATTTAGCATATTACATATTTTATTGGTTTGTGACATGAGACTTATCGATTATTATTATTATTTTTTTTTTTTTTTACTGCAGGCGTAAGTATCAGAAATGATCGATTGAATCCTGCGCCTATTGAACTAGTCAAGATAATAAGATAATTCTATCTGGACAAAGAAAAAAAACATCGCTCAAGTGTGTGCAGGATAAAAGACAATGCACATCATAAGAATATCGAGAAAAAAGAGAATCATTTATCAAGATATATTATATTATACTTAAATAAAACCGGCTACTCGAAAATGTTGTGCGTGAGAACTTGGCGCGCAAGAAGGGTGTTCATTTCGTACGGTGTATTATGCACCCATGTCTTATAGGTATATAAATGATAATGATAATGATTACCGCCGTAGTAGTCATGCTAAGTATGCGTATAAAATTGTATTTTGTTCAACAGTTAATTGTTTAATTTGTGTTTATGTCAACAACTGCTGTGCTGTCTGTCTATACAAGTTGAGTATAAATATATGTGAGTAAATGTATTCGTGTGTGAGCAGTATAATATTTCAGTTAGATTTTAGATTTTCTGAGCGTTTTCAATTGTTAGAGCGGAAAAAAAAAATAAGTATTTTCGGTCTTTTGAAAATTAAAAATATTAAACAATACATAGGTAGATGACGGGCCGCGTAACGATGGGAGCCGGGTAGGAGAGAGGGACTATCGTCGTAGACGGCGAACACAACCGCCACCGGACGGGAGCCGCCACCAACATATGGTCCGTCTCCCCCATATACTCTTACTTACACACACATACACACATAAACACATATACATGAGGGTGGGCGCGTATAGTTTCAACGGGGATATACGATGTCGCTGCTGTATGGAATGTCGTTTACACACGTCACGCAGGGGACGTTAAACCTGTTCGGTTAATAATAATTATTGAATCGTGTTTTATCGTTTGTCCCTGTAGGCTGTAGTAGTGATGCGGTGAGCAGGTGCGTAAATACGTTATTATTATTATTATATTTAATTTTAATATTGTATTTTAGACTTAAGTATATGAACTTATTTAGTAAGAGTATTAGGTGTATATATATATTAAAATGTATGATGACGTGTACATGTATATGCATATTGTATCGTCCAGTTTATGTTTGATTTTTCTATTGTCGATGCGTTTGACCGTTATTTGTGGTAGAATAAGACATAAACATAGCAAAAGCAAACAGGGAAAAAATAAATATCTGTTTTCATAGTGCTCGACATAGATGTTTTTTATACGATGAACATAGTGTTTAGACAAAGCAAAAACCGTTATCTTTAAAATATCAAATAATAGAATATACATATAATCATACAATTAAATGACAAACGTGTGTAATCCGGGGCGTGTCAACGTCTTAAGGGATGTTCGATTTCCGTTTTGTTGAACAATAATATATCATCATCGTGTTCTTCCCTTCTTATTATATCGCGTTACGTGACCGTTTAATGTACATTATTAGAATACAGTGTACTCGATACGTTCTCACGAAGAAAATGCAATGATTATCTGGAGCACAACACCAACAAACAGAGCAGAAAGTCCGCGATAGTCCGTTTCCATATATTACACTATTAATTAAAATGTGTATAAAAGTAGTTTACAACGTTTCATTAAGATATATTAATTAAGAGTAGTACTACATTTTTGAATTTTGTTTACTCGTCACTGAAAAATTATACGACTTTCCGGTATACCATATATAACGTGGCGTCTATAATAAATATTTAACGTAAAAATGGTTCATTATCGATCCATGAAATCTACTCAGAAACTCGTTCCCCATATGAGATTTTCAGCATTTATTTAAACTGTTAATAATATTACCTACATATATGTATCATATTTATTGATGATTTATAAAATGTATTAACAACAGTGCAGGCTTTATCCGCTTTATGATGGCTCGTGTTAAAAAACCACAATATCCTTGTACGACCGCAGGTATTTCATTGGTTTACTCTAATAACTGAGAATTTTTAGTTGAAACACACAGGGACTATCCTAATAAACACAGCTGCACGTATTAATGTACACGGATGAACACGTTGGGCATCACTGGATGAATGCACACATACACCGGAAGTTAAAGGGGACACAATGTATTGTTTCTGTTTTGACGCACTCATCCTGCAATTATGTTTTTTTTTTTTTTTTACTGCGTACTGTATATTATCAGCACCACATAACAAACGACTTTGGGTTATCTTTATTACCAGGGCACAGTACATTGTCCAATTCGCCGAAACGTGTCCTTTTACGGAGCTTTGCGGGTCTTAATCACTTGGCTCATAAAATACATTAAGATTTCGAAATGAGGTCATATTATAAAATCACGGAAAAACAGCGAACGTTCATCAAGGTTCTGTGTTTTTGAAAATTGTTTTGATTATATATATATACTGGAGATCTGTAAGTAAATGTTAGAAATTCATATCTGATTTCAGGTAAATGAACTGCTTTGGGACTCCGGATATATAGATGATAATTTTACAAAGTATAATTTTATGTACAATATTTTTTATCATAAATTTATTTGACGTATAATGTTTTCATACCTAATCACTATTTTAAGTAGGTATGTATAAAAATTTAACTTGTGAATTCGAAGATCAGATAGATTAAAAAAAACAAAAAACTAAATAATTAATTTCTAGCTAATTGAAATATTACATATTTTATTATAAATAGTAAGATGTTAAGTATACTTGATTTAATTTTTTTTTAAATACATTTTTAGTTGAATAATTAAGTACTTATTAATAATAAATTATATGCAGATTAAATTTGAAAAAAGTATTTAAATATTTTATTATAATTAAACAGTGTATTTAATCTATTTAATCGTATATGAAAATATTTAAAACAATTATTATAGCCAAAAAACATGAATTTAAATTATAATTTGATTTAGTTAGTTTTATTTGCAACATTCAAACATATATTTATAAATAATTTTATTGAAAATGGAAATAATTATAAGATAATATATCATAAAATATAATTGTAGCGTTTAATTTGTTAATTATAATATATGATATAATTTTCAAAGACAAACATTTTTTGAGTTAAAAATTATTTAATCTATGTAATATGTAAAAACTTTTTTTTTTAATTTGTTCTTAAAATGTTGTTAAAAATAAAAGTTATTGGTTGCTTTATTACTTGATGGAGATGGACATCTTTTATGCATACAACGAAGGATAAATATTATACATATATATATAATATATCGAAACATACATTGCGCATGGTCGGCCAAATGGAACGAAAAGATTGTTATTGGTCGGCCAACATAAGGAAATTGTGTAATTATCCGGTAATTATTATTGTTCTATGCTGGTCTATTACAGGGCATCCTAAATACATAAAAATATAAAATGGATAATTTAAAACTGAGAAAAATTACTATATAAAGACAAAGAAGTTGAACGCACTATACTTAAAAAGACAGTAAGTAAGTACTTATAATCCTATAATTCAAAACAGCAGCTGTTGACTGTACGTAATTTTTATAGAAGTAATAAATATAATTTTTTTTTTATTAAAAAGAATTTAAAAAAAATAAAAGCCGTACGCAAAAAATAAATTATAGAGTATGGTTAGTCTGATATGGTGAGTATGAATAAAAATATATGTATGTTCATAAATATTTGATGTTATATATTTAAGTCAATACAAAAAAAAAAAAAATGAAATATTTGTACTTAACTGTGTTATTGATATAACACTTTAAACAACATTAAATTATTTAGTTTTAAATTGCAATATTATTTAAATATATAAAATAATAACTTACCAAAGTCACAAGCCATGCATAACATAATCGTCTGATTTGTTTAAAACATAATTTAAAACAATATGAATATTTTACAGTGAATTTCAAGTACGAAAACAACGTGGAGGTAAACACATAATACACCGGCAACGTGCGTCTGCAGTAGACATAATAATACTCGACTGTTCGCTATAGACTGACACGGATAAGAATAAAAAACCATTAAAATGGGATGGGTTAAAATGGGAGTGTTGCCTGTGTGGTTGACTGGTTTGGTCGTCTATTATATGCGCAACCCACTCTGGTGGTTTTATTTTCAATTTTTCTCATATCTTAAACATTATTATTGTTTTTATTTAAATACCGGCCAAATTATACACATGCATTATAATAACACTTAAATTAAATGTATGTAATTTTTTAAATTGCTTACGATATAATATATTTAAACAATTTATTTAATTTTATAATCTCGTAAAATAGCAATATGAGCACTTTTTAGTTGTATTATAATTTATCAATATCGATTAATGTAATGAAATAAATTTATAAAATGTAAACACAACACAATTATTGTTTATTAATTTTATTTTTATTCTGTCAGTATTTTTTAAGAGTTAAAATGTTTAAAATATTAACATTTTCAGAAAAAGATTCTTTATCTCAATAATCTATTTTTGAAATTTATCTTATATTTTATAAATATATTTTATTTGGTATATAGTACAAATCATTTTTATTTTTAAATTTTAACTTATGGTTTTTTTAGAGTTATATACAATACAATAAGTATGATAAACCAATAGTATAATATAAATTGTAGGTAGATACTAACACTACTAACATCTAGAAACCTATATATTTAATCTAATATTTAAAATACATTTTGTGCAAATATTTCCTGAATATGTAAATTATACAATGTATAAAATCAGTAATAGAAACAGCGCTGGTGCTAAAATATATTTATACGTATTTTCTGAAATTTACTATTTATAAAAAATAAATATACAAGCTAAAAAAAAAAAAAAAAAAACAAACAATATAAGTATTATATTTTAAACTTACAAAAAATTAACACATTGACTTTCAGCTATATTATAACATTAATTTTAATTAAGATTACCGTAAATAAAATAAGCAGTTGCATAACAATTAAAAATTATCATGTATAATATATGTACAGAAAGATTTAATTAACAGCGAATGTTCGTTATTTTAGTATAGTAATGAAATAATTGTTCACTTTAATTTTTAAATAAATAATATTTGTACTATTAATTTATCTAATAAAAATACATTTTTACACCTATGATACAGTTTTATTAATTCTTTTTAACTTTTAGTTATAAAAATAATATAATTATAAATTAGTGACACACAAACGAGTATCATTATTTACAATAAGTAATATGTGATCAAATTTAAAAAAAAAGATGTTTATTGAATATGTATAACAAATACATATGTTCGTAATAACAAATTGGAGTAATGAAATAACAGTAAATATAGTACCTAAGCATGATTAAATATTAAAACATAATATATATTATATTTAATCAATGACTAAGGTATTTATTTAGTTATTTAATGCTTAGATATTAATACTAATACTGTACTACAGTACTATTAGTTATAACTCGTAACAGTAATTATAAAAAAGTATAATTCATTAACCTAGATTTTTAAATGATTATTTTACCAATACTTATCAAAATATAACAAATTTTAACTTTAAAAAGATAAAGCCAGAGACTATTTTTGTACCAGTCTCCACTGAAAAACATAAATTATCTCCGTATTATAATATTTTAATATTAAGCAATTAACAAATTAAAATCAATTGTTTATATTTTAACACGAAATATTATTAATTTACTAACGTACAAAAAATTCTTAAAATATATTAACAGACTTTCTAGAAATTATCTAATATCTATATGTTTAAGAGAAGGCCACATGATATGTTGTCCAACGTCTTATATTATGCACAGTACACCATACCAAATTATGTGTTCAGTAGTTCCAATTTTGTGCAGTAACCTTTAATATCAGAATGAATTGATCTATTATCAAACTTAAACTTTTGAATACTATCACTGTTTTTCAAATATTTTCCACTATATTTTAATTTTTAATGATTTTTTACACAACTTTCACAGTGTGCAATACTAAACACTCTCGTGTTAAAGAGAAAACGAGTTTATCTAAAAACATTCAGAGAGTAAAAATCGGTAATCACTGTTAGATTACGTTGACCAACGACGAATTATATTGTGGTTACCTATTAGCCGTTAGTGAGTATAACGTACTGCGTAGGTATATGTAGTGTATAATAGTTTAAAGTATCTTCATATTACAAAGTAAACCGTGATTTTCGGAAAAAATTATTTTTAAATTTATAGTGATTTTTTAATGAATTGAAGTGATTTAGATGTTTGCATTAATGAACTTGATGGTTAGTGATAATTTATTAACGTATTAATGTTTTTAATAAGATTCAACTAACTCCTAGTATCGATATGGAATATTATATTATGGTAACATAGTCCCTATACCTGATACTTCAAAATTCAGCTTATTACAGCGCCAAATCATTTCCCGGAGATTAAGGTTCGCGTCGAGAGTAGTTCACAATTCATCGTGTCCTGTAAAATACTTTTCTAATTGACTTACTAAAACGCAATTATAAAAATGTAATCTACCAATATGATACTATAACTATTACAATGTAGAATAATATATTCAACTTTTAGTCGTATGATTAAATTCTGGTTAGAATATTCACCGATTAGATAATAATATTTATTTAAAATTGTAATAATATATTATATATTTGCTGTTTTTATTTATTAGATATTAAAATATTATTTCATAATATATCGACATAAGACAACAGGGTAATTATGAATTTCCCCTCGCCCCCATTAAATCATGGTGGAATGTGAAGTCATCAAGCTATACGGACTAGGCAACAGATATTATTATTCCACGACCATGATTCGTATGGTTTACGTTTCACATTATTACGTTATTTCAAGCGGGTAATCGTTATATTATATCATAATGTCCGCCTCTCATCTTAATGAGAAATGGCAGCCGCTAATCATTTTCTTTGAATACGATTCTCAATTATTTTTTATTAAACCGTTTACGAATGTGTAAAGTGCTATGCGACAAAAATCTGGTGTAAAGAGTTTAACATAATAGTACATAATATTTATATTTATCAGTCTAATCTGCACTCATGGCTAAACGAAAAAAATCGTTAGTTTTTAGAAAATTCCTAGCCGAATACGGCGCCTCAAGGTAAGATGCACATCAGTCACTTGTGTATATTGTTAACAGATCACAGGTTCCTCGTAATAAAACAAATCTATGACTGTTATTTTGAATTCTATACATCTTTACAAAATGTAGTACACCTATTAAATTGGTAGAATCTAAACAGAATGAAAAAATGTATGACTAATTAATCTTTAAATGACGTAAAACAATTGAAATCAAATAATTACTTAACCTGAACTATATTAATTCCAAATATCAAAATTTGAATAAGTTTATTATTTAAACGTGTTTAAATACTAAATTATTCTGTATAGGTTAATACATAGAGACAAAAGATCTATTTTCCGAGAGTTACACAATGGTGTTAAACAACTTTATAACAAAAATTATTGGAAAACATTTTTCTCTTTTTTTTTCTATTAATATAATGAACATTTGACGATGAACGTATGAAGACTTGTATTGTGTAATATAGGGTGTGATTATGTCCCCATTGAAAATAAAATGCGTATATTTTTCATATTTAGTCTTAAAAAAATGTATAAAATTAGTTTTTAAAAATGAAAGAAGGAGTGGATAAAAAAAAATTGGCACTCAGCACAAAAAGTTGAAACACTTTTCTAAATATGTTTTATGTTCTAAGCGTTCGATCAATTATTTTGTTAAAATTGCAATAGGTGAGTACAAACATAATGAGTGAGATGAAAAATTAATAATTATTAGTGTATGATTTACATAGTATAGTCATTATTTGTGTTGGCGAACTACGGGAGGTTTTTTATTTAAATATTTATAAAGCTATATGTATACACAATTATTATGAATGCTAAAATATTTTTATTTTTATTGATAGAAAATTGTACTGAAAAATAAATTGAATTAAGAGAGAAAGAGAGTAAGGTACACCACAGTCACAATATCCTTGAATAAAAAAAAAAATAAAGATTTACAATAAAACATAAATTAACTACACTTTGATAATTTCTCTAAAATATGTTGATAATTTAATTACACAGTCACTCTAAAAACTATTGTAAAATTTTTTTCAAATTTTTAAATATATAAATTTATTCCATACATAGTTATGTCTTATGTACTTGTAGATAAATGTTAAAATGTATGTAAGTGTAATAAAAATTATTATTTAAAACTATTGCTATAATGTTTTCACACTCTCCTCCTCCCCTGATTGGGAAACATTGCACTAATTTATGTAAGTATAAACTCGCTAGTATAGAGTAATATACATAATAAATATTTAAGATTAATTTTTTTACAAAACTTCATTTAACCATGTATGAATATTATTTTAAAAATTAATACCGTAAAATTTATTCGAGTATTACAGTACTACTAGATAATATAGACTTAAAGTAAATAAAAAAACTCATTTTGTATTTTGATTGACTAATACTGGACATAAAAAAATGATGACGTTATACAGGTACTTGTTGCATTTTTATTATTGTTAATGGAAATGTATACTATGTGTATACATATTTATGTATAAGCAAATATCCACATTCGTTAAAAATATAATGGAAATTGGGATTTATATCAAAAATAACGAACTATAGAAACTAAATAATTGTTTGATAGTAAATATTTGTATTTTATAAGGATATTTATATTTTATAACAATGTATGTTGCAAAAATATAACAATTATGAAACTCAAGTTTCAACAGTTTTCATCGATATTATTATCCATCTTTTGATCTATTCACATTCAATTGCACACCTAGCAACTATACAAAGAGCATAATAATTGTGTTCAAATAAGTTCGCCTTTGGCGGCACGTGGCATTCCATTGAAAACGCCGAAAGCTCAAATACAGACGCCCTCCTCATCAACGTATGTATATTATTTGAACAGCATTATATCCAAAGTGGAGAGGTTTCTCGCACATGTGATTATAACAAACGTGATATTTCGCAGTTTTCAACCTTGGTGGGCAAAAGAAAACACATACGACTTGGGGAATAAATTCATTTTTAAAGGCTACAATAACGCGTTCGTCTTTTATCGTATTGTTATTTGTATTCTGAGTACACATATCGACTATATCTATACACCAATATCAAAAAAATATGAAATACTAGCTATGACACATAATATAATATGGCTTATATACAATACACGGGTTTTTTGTGCACTCTTATTATATTTTCTGACTAAATAATCATATTTTATCATTCTATAAATATAAATTCAAATGTTGTTGAATAAAATATACGCATCATACAATTATATATTTACAATAAATTTACCTTGTTGTACTCCATAAAGACTGCTGTGTTTATCTCCAATAAATTGGTGGTCTGCACGCATACTGTTTCTGATAGCTGTCATTCTTAGAAGTATTGGAGCTGATATATCAGGTATAACATCTTCGTTTCGTATTGAGTTTCTACTCCGGAACAATACCATTTTATAATCCTAGAAATATAAATATATTAAATCTGGTACAAATTTTGTAATAACTTATAGCTTGTTTTTTGTACTTTCACTTTTCAGGGTTTAATTTATAAATGATAATGATTATTTTTTGAATACTCAATATTTATATACAAGTATGATACCTACCTCAATATATGTAAACAATTAATTTAAATTTAAAAATTAATTATGAGTTAAATGTTTATAACAAATATTGCTTGCTATTAAGATTAAAGTAAATAAAATGTTTAATAATTATATAATGTATGATATTAGTTGGTAGATATCCTATTCGATGTAACCAGTAATCGCAAACAAATAAACAATTATATACTTTATACCAACTTAAAATGGTTACTATAATATAGTTTATTATAAAATATAATTATTATTAAAAACTTTGAACAATATTTACGATTTATTTTATATTTTTAGTGGAGTGATCAATGTATTGACTTTATAATGATGTGTGTGTGTGTTTTTTAAATTTTTGTCAAATCCGTCATCATATTTTGGGGTATAAAAATAATTCAATTTTCTTCTTCAACATTGTCTTTGGTAATAAAGTGAATCTAACGAATTGTGTTAATTTGAGAGTTCAAAATTAAAAATTTCTAGTACTTTCCTTAATAATTAAGAAAAACAAAACAAATAATAAAAACTAAGAAAAAACAGGAATTTTTAAGCATGATCAGTTTTTGACAAATTTGATTTGATTATTTTGTTGTAATTCAAAAATAAATAATCGTAGATACTAGAAATCTCGTGAGCAACTTAAGAGGGCTACATCAAGACAAACAAAAAAGTGTTCTACTCCTACACGAATATACTCTATGTTATATTATATTTTATGTTAGATATTCTTAGATTTTTTTGTAACTTAACCAAAAAAAACTAGCTGACAATAGTTATAACATTGGTTAGTTGAAACATATTTGTTTGGAAGCCACACGCTTTAACTTCACTGTATAGAACAACACAAATGGAAAACAGTAATATAAAACAAATAATAATTTATTTACTGATATACAATGATATTTTTTATTGACAACTCGCATAAATATAATTTTATGCACCAAGTATATTATTGCTTATCTGTTAATTATAAAACCAATGGAGGTTTTAATAATTTTTATCATTATTGCAATAAATAAGACAAAAACATTCTTTTCAACAACTATTTAATTGCTGATTAATATTTTTAGATTTTTAATGGAGCGATAAGCCAATGATTGTATTTGATTTATAATATTGTATGTGTGATTAAGTTAGGTTTTGGCTTCTGAAAAATTTCAATTTTTTAATTTTGTTTTAGGTTTATGTTGAAAACTGTTTTTTTTTTAATTTTTAAAAAAATGTTTACATTCAAACATATTTATTTCATTAATGGAATGTTTTAAAGATTTTACTGAAACTAAAATTATTGCTGAGATATATATTTAAATAATAATTATTAAAAACGGTCAGATACTATTATGCATTTATTTTGACATAATAAGATCAATATGATATTGATAGTTAATAACAATATATAATATTTTAAAATTGGGTAACTGTTTATGACAAAAAAAAAAAAAGATAGAATAATAAAAACATTCAGATGATTCAAAAACAACATAGTTAAATTTTGATGAAATTATATAATAACAAACTATTATTTTAACAATGGAATACATTGATTAATGAATATATTTTTAACTATTTTATAAAACTAGCATTGTATTACTTTTTAAAATACATTTGTAATCTTAGGTTTTACATAATATGTATTGTGTATACATAATAAACGAATGAAAAAAAAATGTACAACGTTCAACGTTCAAGTGGAATACAGTAATTATTTTTATCTTACATACTTCAAAATTACAAGTATCAAAAGGTAGAATATTTTATTACACACCCCTTTTTATTACGAGTATATTATCAAACATTATAAATATAGGTTTTACTTTCGAAATTCGAAAGTCTTCATATTCTAAACATTTTGATAATTTGGTGTTGATCAATGAAAAGTTAAAGGTGAATCGTATTTCCTTATTTGTCGAAATCATGCGAACCGGTTTACTTAAATAGAAAAATTAAAAAAACGTAATATTTTTATAGATAAATATACTTTTTGAGATTATATAATTCTAGAAGGTTATTTGTAAAAAATATATGTCACCAATCTTTATGTATTTCACATTAAAAAAAAAAAAAAATTAAGTTCAATATTTTAATGTAATTAAATAATACATATTATCAAACACATTTTACGATTAAGTAGTAAAAAAATCATTTAAATACATCGTTTTTACCAAAATTGAGGATACAATTTTATTTAAAAAAAAGTAAAAATCTTGTATATTTTATATTGAATTATATGTAACGTTATAAAGTGGGAAAGTAGGTAACTGCTCTGCTGTACAATAATAGGTATTGAGTGCACTCTTCATTGAATAAGTCTCTGTAATATAGGTGTTAAATTTAAATTCAATGATAAATCATTGCATTCGAAAAACGATTCTCAGCAAAAACGGTCTATTAGCCTACATTACTAAGTAAATTTTATGATATATTGATATAATAAAATAATCAATTTTATTATAAGTAAAACGATAGGTTTGATTATTTTTTTGTGAAATAATTGCATATGAAAAGCTATTTGTATAAAATATTATGATGTATGTTAAAAGTTTCAAGTTCCTATAAATAATATTTTTGTATTACAATAAAATACTTAAAATCGTTTTAAGAACTTAAGAATGTTTTTAAAAAAAATCGTGCCAATGTATGTTTAATGTTTATAATTAGCTATAATAATAACTTATGAGGAGCTTAAATTTAGAGTATAAAGTACTCATGTGATATTTTATGTTAAATTTTTAAGCATTTTGAAAAATTTTTTATCAATATTTATAGAAAAAAAAAATTAAAACAAAAGTTATTAAATGTCTTTAGCTCAAAAAGAGTCAAAATATTTTAACAATTGTACCTTGTTTTAAAAACATAAATGTATTTAAATTTAAGATTAAAGTACAAATAAATATTTACATTAAGAACGGTTATTCATAATTTGTGACTTATGTCGAAATTAAAATTTTGATATTTTTGAAAAAAATATTTTTTATTTGATATATGAACAACTTATGAACAATTTGGCGAGAATTTTGAACATCTATAGTTTTTTAAGTTACAGAAAAATAATAAAATATATTTTTCAGACTGGTTTACGAAATATTCATAGTTTTTTATATTTTTTATTTTTTTAAATATCGAAAATTTTTTTTTTTTTTTTTGACTCTTCGAAATATTAAATAAGTCCAATTTGCTACCAGAAATCACCCCAAAGTAAAAAATCTAAGCATTTTCTCTATTAAAAAAAGTGTCTTCAAACACAATAAAAGAATATCTATAATTGTATAATTAATACACTAATTGTTCCACTCAGAATATAAGATTGAACATATTTTGATAAATCAAACGGATAGTTTTACAAACTATCATGTTATTTTTATACAAATAATATTATACTTTAATTTTATGGAAGATTTATTTTAATATTCTATTAAGTCTTGTAGTTTATTTCTAAGAATAATGATTTATGTCTGATTAAATGTTTTGAATTTTTCATTATTGTAATTTTCACTGAACACAAAAGACATAATACGAAAGTCTGTGAACATATTTTGATAGTACTAAGAGATATTGGTATCTCCATTATTAATTTTTTGCCTAATACAAAATCACAAGTCCAACGAACCAAATTTATTTAGAGGTCTACCTATTGCTTACCTACATGATATATCGTTAATATAATGATGCGTTCATTCATTATAGATTAATATTATATATACAAGTATAAAACTAAACTAACGATATCATAAAATGTGTACCTGTTAGGCGCATATTACACGAAAATAAATATAAATATATAAATGTATTTTTCGGCAACGTAGGTTAAACGTGCATTTTTTAAGACGTTTTAGAACTTACTTAGACGTATATTATGTAATGTATGTAATGTCGATAAATGTCTGCAGTGGACTGCTGTTCGGAGAATTTGAAAACTGCCGCGAGACTCGAATTCGCACACGCGTAAAACAAAAAAATAAAATAACTAATCGGTCACGTGACCGGGCCGGCTGATATGATATAATATTTCGACGATTTTTACACACACGCCGTTTAACTTTTAGTGAAAAAACTTAACGCACCGGAGTCGTCGCGGCGCAGTACATCGTCATTTTATTTGGACGCGTGCAGTGAAAATCGTTATAGACGAATAGCTGCAACTAACTACAAAATACGATTTTTAGAACATTCGCAATCGCCGCTGTCGCCGCACCGTGGCCGTTTCCCCCACGCTCGGGCGGCGGGCACGTATATAATATATAATAATATTGTTATAATATTATATATTATTATTTCGCCTGTTCGTGTCTACAGCCGCCTCAGCCTCTGAGTCGATCGTCGGCGACATCAGTGCGCTGCGAAGGCACACGGCCCACACGAGGTTTTTTCGTTGTTTTTTTTTTTTACCCACCGCGGTCAATATATTATTATAATTCCGTATAATGCGCATTACCAGTAAGTACCCGTGTACATACATACGGTATGATTTATTATTATATTGTATGGGTACAATGTCAGACGCGCGCATCCGCGACTATGTTACATTATTATTATTGTTGTTGTCATTGGGACGATGTTATTATTGATGTTGTAATCGAAGTGTCAGCCAATGAACCATGATCACGGTTGTAGTAACGTACAGCGTCCAACGTTTAAACGCATCTATTGGGTCTAAAGATTTTTATTAACTTAAACAGCGGAAGATTAATTTACATTTATTTGAAAAATCGCCGACGCGGCAACGCGTTGAACGCACACGAATATCTTTTATCCTGCACGCATAGTCGTGACGCGTTATTGCCAATAACTCAATTTTATGTACTGCATTAGTACAGTGTATATTGTGAGTTTGTACAGTTTTCAGGACACGTCGAGTTCACAATATCTTGTGTATACACCATTATCACTTGATCATCATGCTAATTTTTTTATAAGAAAACGTTTGTTGTATTGTATGTAGGTAGGTACTATTAATGTGATAATATGTACCTATACTACCTACACTATTATGACTTAAGACGATCTGAGATTTAAAATATCTATATTTATATCTCACACTTTTTAAAGCGGTGTGTTATATCTTCTAGGTACTGTTCTAAAGTATCTTATTACTGCAGCCGCATGCACTTTACAGAGAACAACTAGTGCGATCGATTAATATAAAGCATGTACTTGTCGTAATAAAACGCCTCCAATGTTCGATTTGAAGAATGGTGCGTGTCAGTGGACCACTCTTACTATGTAAACCTACCTATAGTTTATTATGACGTATGCGAGTAGGTATATTTACATTCATCGCGAAACACCGGTTGATCGCTGATTTCTAAATATGGTTTTTAGTGATTTAATCTCGGGTTAATTTGATTTTTAGACAAACGTATCCTGTAGATAGCCGCGAGATATAGTAGGTACGTCAATCTTGCTGCCGCCACCATGTAGGTATTATATTGAAGTTCGCTAAATATTTTTCCTCGACTCAATGGCCTCGGTATCAATTGATTTCGCCAAGTTTAAGATGCAGCTAAAAATTGTTGTAAATTTATTCTAATTATTTTATTTTAGCACACATTTTTTAGTCATGTACAAAAAAAAAACTAGCTATTATACATTTTTTATGTAAAGATAATGCTTGATATCTATAATTTTATTTTACCATGAAAAATGTTCTATAAGTATTTGGTTTCCTACGCATTTTAATACTTATACACATTAGATAAAAATGTCATTTGGATTAACTAGATTATTTTATATCTAAGATCATAACTATGTAAATATTACATTATGTAGATCATTAAGTAGGCACTTAAATTAAAAATTAAAAATGAATTAAAATCCGTTCAAAATCATATTATAGTGGGTACTTAATTCCATTAATCAGTATATTATACAATATCTGTTAATAATTTAAATTATGTTGAGTTCTAAAACTTTAAAATTTATTTTTTAAACGGCAAGTAGTATTTAAAAAAAAAGTCTTTTATAATATATTGTATAAAAATGTAGAGTTTTTAACCATTGTTTGTTGCAAGTCACCTCTTATAGGATTAATTGTGTTGTCGATTAATATCGGTTAAAGGTTATTGGACGAGGTTCAATAATCGGTCGTAACAAAAGGCGGAAGCTTAATCACAGACGTGACGGACACACGGTAGTAGAATTCATAACACCTGTTCTGTAATATGTAGGTATAATAATATGGTTTTTGTGATTTACCTAAATAATTTTAATGTACATGAAATTAAAATAACACTTGATTCAAAATTCATTAAATAAAATAATATTTTAGTATAATGTATTTACGAATTTGTTTAGTATTGAAGAGTTTTAGTTCTAGATTAAAATATTCAATATTAAAATTATTCACAGCCAAAATATTTCAGTTTTAAAATGTATAAAAATTGTTTTTCAAACTTTTAATTTAAACAGTTCAATAAAAATAATAATAGTTCAAATACGGAACAGAAATTTTGAAATATCGTTTTAGTTAATTGATTTAGAGTCCACAGATGACAAATCTCTGAGATGTTATGTAATTTATTTTTTCTACTTTAATTATTTGTCTAAGGTTAACGATATTCCAATAGTACTTAATTCATACTGCGCTATTATTGTCTCGTCGCCTACCTTTTCGTTTTTAATTTCCAAATTTTCAGACGTTTCTGAATAAACCATAAATATTTAATCAATTTTATTGAATCAATAATAACAATAAATATTTAATATATTTAAAAATCATTTCAACAATGTAAAAATAATAAAAAAAAAATTAAATATTATTATAAAAGAAATTTGTACCACATTTTTATAGATTTTATAAAATATTATAACTATTTGCAAATTTATATTTCATTAAGTTTTGAGCGATAGATTAATTAGTAATTACTATTATACACGCATAACATATATTGTATAAACTAAAAGTTGAGCTTTAATTATATTATATTATCCTGTATCATATATAAATATTGACGTAAATTTATTAGAAAAAAAATTTGTTTGGCTGGGATATTTTGACCAAAAATCGTATAGTATAATTTTTTTTTATATCATATAGACAGTTGCAACTTATCTACTACTGACCAATTGTTTGATCAGTTGTCTTTAAGGGTTGGTATAGACTTAACTTAAAAATGTGATTAATAACAAAAGAAGATTTTCAATACCTATTGAGTACGATCTAATTGAAAAAAATTGATTTTCTTAGATTTTTCTAGGTTTATCTTGGAATAATTAGGATGGTAATTAATAACTTAGTAACGCGCCTTCCAAAATTAGTAGTTATGTATAATATGATTTTAAACTATTTAAAATATTATAGTTTTAAATTTTAAGTGAATAGTAGGTATAGACAATAGAATAGTTTTAAGCTGTAACATTTAATTATAAAATATACGTGTTGCATATATTTATTTCAATCGTAACAATAATATACTGTAATATACCATGTTATGCTTGCCACTTCCTAGAATCAGTTGAATCAATACATTCAACAGCTGAGTGATTTTTGCATGATTGAAATGATCCTTTGTAAGTGTAATATTTTTTCGTCATGATTAACAATAACTATAACTGTTGATATATTTTTGATTCTGAACAGAAAACGATTAATATATTGAATGATGTGTGACGTGTGTGTATGATATTTTTCTGTCTGTCATGTTTTGCGGCAGTAAAAATGTTTTAATTTTCCATTTTAGGGGTTCAAAAGTAAATAATTTTTAATACTTTTCAAAATAACCATGAAAAAAAAAAAGAAAAATAGGATTATTCGAAACCAATACTCGACAGTCAATTTTGTTTTTGGGTATATATAACTCAAGAACAAATAATCACAGATACTCGAAGTTTTATTAAACACATATTTTTTTTATATTTAAATTTCCTGTACATAATTAAATTTTAAAAATATTTTGAATATTTTTGAGTTATTTTTATAGACATTTGAAATTTTATCTACAAAATTAAAAAAAATAAATTCTGTGTCTTTAAATATAAACATTTAAAATGAGGAATTTTATGAGCATTTTATATTTAGTCAAAAAATCTTAAAAATAAATTAACACGATTTTTTTTTAAGTCTTTTCAAGTAAAAATTATATATTTAAATGATGAAAACTTAAGTATTTTATTATTTAAAAATATTATTCGTGTATAGTTCAAATGTTTAACGTATATTGTTATTTATAATAACATTTTCAAATGGAATGTTTTTGAGAAAAATTAATTTAATCTTCTATTATATTTCAATAGTAAAATAAATTATTAATTTATAATGGAAAAAACATATCATTAAATATACTTAGTAGGTAATATAGGTTGATAGACCATTTTCGCTCAGAATTGTTTTTCGTATGTAATGATTTATCATTGAATTTAAATTTATCACACACACATTATAATAATTTTTTCCTCAATGACTAGGTAAACTTGACTACTGTACAACAGAATGGTTACCAACTTATACCCTCTTTTTATTTTTTTATTTTATTGAAAAGTATCTTTATTTTTGGCTTGATGAAACTTATACCTAAAACTTCTAAAATAATATATGCATTTTACAGTTTATAATTTATATAATAAGTATATAATAATTAATAATGTTTATTCTGATTTCAGCAGTATTTTAAAAACATATAAGCCAACCAAGTTTTCTTTTGATTGCACAGTTACAGATGCTATTTTAATATGTGTGCTACTTCAAAATTGCGTTGTGTATAAGTTTTAGGCATATATTTCTGGTATTATTGTGTAAACAAATAAATAATGTAATATTATAACCTATCGATAGCTATGGTTTATATAAGTGAGTAAAATAAATGTATTTCAATAAATATGTTTTTTTTTTTTATCAATATACCTACAATATATACGGTGTGTCGATGTCCACATAAAAAGTAAATTCACGATGAGCGTTGAAACGTCTGCACAGAGCATAAATAATAATAATGGTACCTACTATGAATTGATTTGCAACGCGTAGAATTGACCATAATATTATATTAATTGGGCAAGACGTCAGCATATACTTTATATTATAATTTTCCATAGTGTTTACTACACAGAGATGTTCGGAAGCATCCGAAAAATTATTTGTGTACTCATAGGTCGGTTAGTAGGGTAATGCTTAGTTAACCGACATATTACATAATATTATTATTATACATACGATTCTGTAGACACGATTGACGCGGCAATCTATACACTGTTGGTAAAGGCGGAACAACCGGAACAGACAAATGATCGTTATTCCGGTTAATCGAGTCGTATCGCTGAATTTATATTATAATATGTAGGTATAATATCTAAGACCGTGTAAATATTGTATATAGTTGGTATAGCACAATAATAATGTTCAAATAACTATTTACAACCGAGCCAGCAACGATACGGTGCGTTTGTCTGGAATCGGTTCATGTACGTATAATAATATAACCCATAAGTATATCTTTGTATAAATATTTTTTATTTAGTCAGCTTTGATACTATTTTAGAGTCCAGAAAAAAACCACATTATTGTTTTGTTGATATGTATATTGTAACTGGATCATTATTAGTATCGCTGCTACAATATAAATAATATCGAACCCACAGAACGTTTTGATCATGATCTTAATAAGTGGTTTTCTTTTTTAAAATCTTTATTTCAATTTGTTCTAGAGCAAAAACACTTATCTATAAATAATGAGTCTATGCGTTTCACAAATACTTTAAAAATATTTCATCATCAGTATATGCATAATGTATAGAGTTGTAAAAATAATTAAAATATAAAAACAAACAACTATATCTATATTTATTGTGTTTTAAATGTATTATGATATTATGACCAAACAATAGATTTTTTTTTCATAAGATTCCTTTAAACTATATAAAACAAACGTTTTTAGTAAAAACTTTTTACTGGTTTCATTGATGATTTTTGATACTATCGAAGTTATGAATAATGTTATGGGAAATATTTTATTGAAACTTGACCTATTTATAAAGAATAAAAAAAATAATAATACTAAAATTCAAAAAAATTATCAAGTTCAATGGTTGGTTTGATTTTATCTAATAACACACAAAAAATATGATTCGATATGATATTTGATAAGTTATGATCATTCAATTTTTTTGTTTCAACGTTTTTTATAATAACGGCAAAAATGTACAGTTTATCAATTTTCTTTAAGTACTTATAGTGGAAATCTTTATAAGTGTTTAGATGGCATAAATAAATGTTAAAACATAGTTAAAATTAAGGAAAACATGTTCATAGTCGTTGAAGTTTAATATATACTTAGAATAATAAAAGATACATCTTGTTAATAATCATTGTCATTATAAAATATAATTCGTAAACGTTTTATTTTTGCATGCTAATAGTTTTCATCCTAAAAGATCAATGGTAATATAATTATGATCTAATTATGATCATCGAATCAAACATAACTGTGAATCAGTATGCTTTAAAATTTATTTGGATTAAACAATGCAATTACACTTCGGTTTCAATAGAAGAAAACATTTTAATTTGAACGTTTTAATTGAATACTATACTAATTATTATTTGTTTTTTAAAAATAATTCCATTCCGTCAATATTGTTAATTAACAACCACTACTAAACTGTGTATGTATTACATACAATCATAACTTACCATCAATGCGTATTATATAACAGTTATATTGTTGATATTTCAGTCATATTATTCAGCTATATATTCACATTCCGGTTCCTGTGTAATTTGATTAATTGGCTGATACCATAAAATCCCAAGACTTGTCACTCCCTCGTCCCATCGAACATTATTGCTTATTAATTATTATTATTGATTATTTATCTTTTTAATGGGTTTACATACTTGGCAAAATTTTTGCTCGCAGACGCGATTTTCATTTGTGAATATTCATTGAAATTAAATAACCTATTTTAAATTAGACTATTCAACTTACACACTATCTATGTAAATGATGCAAATAAAATCCATCAGCGTCTGAGGTTTATTGTGCATATTTAATTTTAGCCAACCATTTACCTTTAATCGTTAAAATTAAACACATCATTTTAATTGGTTTTATTTTTATTTGATTTATTATTCTATTTTTGATTAAGCACATTATTTTTCTAATTTCATCAGTTCATTATGATTTATGTTGATATTTTATAAGAATTTAAGAAAATTGACTGTAGATTTTAGGTTAACTGTCATTTTATTTGAATAAATGATAAATATTTGTTAAGCTTGAAATAGGTTAGGTATTTTGTGATTAAACTCTTTATTATATTTAGGATATCGTTTTTTGCAGTTATTACATATAATTTATGGAGGCATACAGCCACATAATGTCCAAAAATGTTTACAATAGGTACATATTTTTTTCTCAAAAAACCATATTGAAAATAAAATCAGCCTTATAAAACTATATTAGTGCTCTAATCGAGTCTGTGGTTAAAGAAAAATAAGTATATTATACTTACGCTCATATATAAAACATTAAAATGGCGTGCACTTGTTAGCTACACCTCTTTACAAATTAAGTTTATGATGGAAAAATTAGCCGTGTCAATCTATTTCGTGTCAGAAAATTGTCGAAAACATCGCAACGATGTTATTATAAACTGAATGCACCTATATTAAATTCACGTAAAATGTACGATAATAATTTAAATAAATCCATCTTGAGTGGTTATTATGGTTGTACGTATACGAAATTGCAACTATATAAACTTCTTAAATGAAGGCTAAGCGTAATTAAAAACTTTGTCAATATCAAACTCACGTTTAAATTAAAATTATATGAAAGTTTATTTAGAACTACTTTGTTATGGGTAACAAACTCTGCAGAGTATAATAATTATTGCATGTAGTACCGACTACCGAGTGTTAAAAGTTGAGGGGGGAGGTAACTTTACAAGTGTCACTTAAATCTGTATGTAATGCGTACATTTAATTATTTGAGTAATATGTTTGCGGAAGACGGCAACGTGTACGTTGAAGAGTGTCTTGGGCAAATAATTAAAAAGTAAACGTAGGCAATGTCGTAATAATACCATTTCCAGACTAATTTGTTGATGAACAGTGTACATATTTTTATAATTAACGAAATTTACAAATCTAAAGCAAAACAATACATATTGTAAAATGAAGACGGTATTACAAATTGTATTGTAGCGGCACGGTGGTATCACAAATATTTTTAAATGTAAATTATGCGATTATCATAATACATTATAATTTGTAACGTTTTCGAACTTTCAACATTATATAACAATATTTTAATATATAGTTTTAGATAGTTACTATAGCTTTAAGGTAAAATGGAAAATTGAAAAAGCTGGAATTGTTTATACTCTCTATTATAATATTTTAATTGGGATATTATAATATATTCTATGTAGAGTATAGACTTAAATATATTGTTATAATTAATAAGCGTTACGGCATCTTAAATTTTGAACAAAATGTAGGATGCCTTATATATATATATATTTTTTAATCTTATCTTTTATTATAATAAAGAAGGAGTGTTTAAAAAGTGTTAATCTTTATTGATTGGAAAATTATTCTAGATATAGGTTTATAGTATCATAATTTTAGATAAAATCATTTTTTTTACATAAACTGGTGGAAAAGACCACTAAAAATGATAAATTTCAAATAATTTGTTTAATTAAGTTAATGTTAAGTATAATAATTAATTTTCACAAATATTACTAAATGCTAACTATAAGTAGTTTAAAATGTTTCAGTCTAAAAAATTTCAAAAAACTATGTTATTTCGAATTTTTGATAACAACTTATTTTGTCTAGAATTTACCGTTTCTTAATTATATTGCGTGGAAAGTAGAAAATTTTGAACTTCAAATACAATTTATTTAATACATATTTCTTAACTTCCATCTTGAATATAGACTATAGATTTATATTTGAATAATCTTTTTGATAAATATTATATTTTTGCAGCAATAGTTAATAAGTTTCGTTTAATTAATTAAATAAATAAAATACTTTTTAAACTTAAATATTATTTTTCAAATTTACAATTTGGAATCAACGCTAAAACCTTAATTAAAGAGTAAAAATTTATAAAATCAATTTGTAACTTATATTGAGAAAAAAAGATAAACATCTTCAACAAAAAGTTTGAAAGTTAAACATTACAATATCTAACATCGAAGTTTTTCTTGCATTATATTTAATCTTAACACTATGCATAATGATTTATTGCATATAATAGAGTTATAATATTAAATTATAATAATATAATACATAATAAACTAAGAGGTATAAAATTTTACACAAAAATGAATATTCAACAAACATTACAAATTATACACTCTTTAACCCTTAAGAACACAATCATTTTTAAATATATTATTTTGACGTAGATGGAAACACTTGTCTTTAATCAATAGTAAAACAAATGGAGCAGATAATAAAATAAAATTGGTACCTAAAAGTATAAGAATCTACCTAATAATTTCTATTTATTATCAAAATTATAATGTGTTATGATGTGAATAACTTATTGACTACTAATAATGGTGTATATTGTAGGTTAAAATATTTATATGGTTAACGTAAGGAATCTATAAATCTAATGTATTATTTATGTCTATGCAAAAAATAATGCATTTATTAAGCTATTTTGACTATTAGAGAATATATTTAGCTAAGTATTCCTTAACCTTTATTCCAAACATTTTGAAAATGATGAAATATGTGAGATTTTCCATAAAAATGTTGGCCTTAATTTGTACTTGGTATAAAATCATTATTTAAATATTTAATGTAGTTTCACTTAGTTATGTTTTAGTGGGTATACTCGATTTTAAATTTAGTATATAAATATGTAAATTAAAATCAAAACAAATTATTAAAAAATTCAAAAATTATCTGATATTAACATTTTTTCACTATTAACTAATGATGTGGGAAGGAGAGCATATCCTTTGTAAATAGTAGATATAGCTCTAATTTAATTGATTTAACAAACCGCTTTTAATTTAGTTTCCGTGACCTTTTAAAATATCAATTCCTATTTATTTACTCGGCGTCTTCGTTCCGATTGGTTTTGAAGTCATGCTGCGATGTGACATACGCCCGACTAAAATTATTATTTTAAAAACTCGGGGACTCAACTGTCACGGCAGCCTAAATTATTACGTGCGAGCTAAACTGACGGCGCGGCGTTGTAAGAAAAAAATCAAATGTTGGGTCTTTTGGCCAATAAACAGCTTCGTCGCGTCATCAAACCGATACAATAAAATAATATAACATATTATCGGAACGTGGCGCGCAAATAAATCTATATAAAAAAAACCGGGCAGGATATGGAGACCGGAAAATGTGTCTATAGGAAAAAATAATTACAAAAACCAATACATTCTCATGTTTTCATTGCTGTACGGAATCTAAAATAACATTGCAGGACGTTTCATTTAATATTATAGATTCCTGCTGTGAAAGAACTACTGCATTACATACACACATTTGAAGGATATAGTTAAAATGTATTGCTATTTGGATATAACTATTATAATTAAATTATTGTATGTTAGTAGTGTTAGTACTAAGAACGAATATTACGAATTCAGCAAATTTTTATTTATATTAATTGATTTATCTTATTAAAATAATTGACGAGACAAATCTTATAAGGATAAATATTTATTTTATCTATAAAATATTATATACTAGGAGTATAATTTAATGCTATAGCAAAATAAAATTTTTGAATAAAATTTTGTATTTCCTACTATTTTGTATCATTATAATATTAATTAATTTCTTAATTTTTTAAACAACAGCATACATTTTTAATATTATTTTTTAAAGCAAACTTGTTTTCTAGTAATTTCATTCTATAAAAACTGAATTTAAATTTCATTCAAAAAATAAAAAAAACAACATTTCATGATAAAATCAATACATTCATCGTTTCACTCAGAATCTAAAATGTTTTGTTTATAAATTGGAAAAGTTTGCAATTTCGAAATAAAAATGACCATTGGTCGTGATTTAAAAATAAAAACAGTACAATAGAAATGAGTCAAAAATTATGAAATATCAAGTGCTTTAAACTTAAAATATATTATTAATATTTTTCAAATTACACGAGGATCAGACTGTATATATATAATATTCTATAAAAATATGAAAAATGTTTGGAAGTGGATTCTGAAAAACTCGCGTGGGTTACTATATTTATACTTACAATAAAACATGTACAATTATTAAATCAGAGCGGTGGCGACAAGAAGACTTACGAGATCTCGGCAAAACGTAACCGTTTACGTCAGAACAACAACGCCATAGTTATTGTGTATACTTGCAGAAACCGGACAAATGCGCGTCGACAACTATATTGCGCGCGTTGAATTTTGTGTGGAAATTGGCCCGGTGGTTGTCGTAGCAGTGCAAAGGAAATTACTTTTTTCTCTCGAGAAGTATATATTTAATATTATACATACATGTATAATACATATGTATTACATAACCAATAACATAAAGCCCTGCAATGTCACTGGCTGCGTCCATATTATTTTATATACATATCGTCTGAGCTTTTTTTTCCGTTCGCTCTTCCTTTCTTTCTCTCATTCATCTCTCTCACCTTTGAAGTGGCCCGTTTGGAAATATGTCAAAGTGTACGATATTATATTATACACGCAATGTGCGCGAGTGGTAGTAGCCAGAGAGGGTGCAGAGAAGTGCCGGTGTATAGCCGCCGCCTCTGCTGCATGGGTGGTGAAGGCAGTGCCAACAGAAAAGATCGGTATAAGACGCGGAACGTGTCTCGGGCCGCAAACAAGGGACTTATATTATTATTATTATTGTTAATATATATAACGTATACGTATTGCATCTCGCATGTAACCGAAAATACGAGTTCGTATACTGTACAATATATAATTTATATAATAATACGTATGTTATATCATTATACGGGGTGATTCACCAAGTATGCTCATCCTCTATTTATTCTTTAGTAATACAGTAATTTAAAATTTGACGAGTAGTTTTTTAGCTATTTAACTTTTTGTACTTGAGATAATTGATTCAATAGATTATGAGATATAAGAATAAATACTACATCAAATTATCTATTTTATAGTTTTATAATAACATTTTTGAGAACTAAATATCGACATTTCAAGAAGGGGTGGCTCCATTTTAAAAACAGAAATTCTTATCATCACAAGACACTCCTAAAATAGTACAAAAAATCTAAAGAATTTTAAAATTTGATAAAGTATATTTAAAAAATCCAATAATTATAATTATAATTAAATTATTATTTAAAGAAAAAAATGAGGTGAACATGCTTTGTGAATCACACTGATAGTATGATAGTATCATGAGCACACTCAATAATATGATACAAAGATTGTCCAGAAAATAAGATCGCAAAATTTTAAAAAGTGCATACATTTTCTTAGAATTACAAAGAATTGAATCCTAGATATATAGTTATTTTTATATATATTTACTGCGCAAATCGTTAAAATTTGTTAGCGTGGCATTAGGTTTTATAACTACTTATTAGTGTCGAAGAACTCATACTATACCTCTATTTTGCCACTTTTCTACTACTTCTTTCACTTATTTATCGTCAGATAAATGTTTTCTTCCTAAAATCTTTTTGATGTTAGTAAAAAGATAATAATTACTGTAGATGTAACTATGTAAGATTCATTCTTTACTATTGTGAGCAAGCAGGGGTGGACATTCTATCAAAGTTATTTTACGTAATTTAGATTCTAGAGACATAATTAAATTTTATAGAACCGTTCTCGCAAGTATTGCATATTTAATTATTTCAACAAATATACAAATATATTTGTGCAACTGTTACTAACGAAAATGTAAACCTAATATCGATTTTATCAAGTCAAATAATGCTTTGTGTATGTATACTGAGCGATTTTCCTGGCTCGATATTGTTCGAATTGCTAATGCCGTTTACAGTTCCTGACTGAAACGTTAAGCTAAGAATATACATTTATAGATTGAACGTCCGCCATGTCCTTCAGCAGGAACAATGCGTATTCCTCGGGTAATTTTTGCATGAAATTTAATTTTGGGTTTTTGGTTTTTGATATTTCAGATGTTTAACTATGATATTCCGTGATATAATTTCAGCGATTAAACGCAAAACTCACATACGCATATTGTATTATATACATACACATATATCTAAAGGTTTGACACGGACGATTTTCGTTTGAGGTGGTGATGGTGGTGGTGGTGGCGGTGGTGGTGTACGTGTATACAGGTTAATTATTTCATCGGCTTTCCGTCCGGCATCGGTGGCGGCACACAATATTACACTTTCATTAGTCCGGGGGGCGCGATAAGGACGAGGGTGACAAGAAGAAGAAGCCGCGTGCCGCAGGCAAAGGCTGTCGACAAGGGTCGTGAGGGTCACGTGTACCGACATGCGCGCCAACAACGGCAGTCTATTATATTATATATAATACATAATATCATTATGCGTGTCTCTCGCGCTCGCCACGCAGGGCTCTGTCGGCGGGCCGCCGCCAAACGGAAGAGCGAGCTTTTTTCCAACCGCCGTCCGACTACCATAGAACGCCGACATTCGCGTCCGCGCATCGTACCTTTACGCACGTACTTCGTCTGTTCTGACCGACGACAATACCGCCGCTGACGAAGTCTCTCGCGGCCACTACTCCGAATCACTCACAAGTCACTACTATGTCTACATCGTACACGGTCACTTGATCGCCGACTCGTCTTTCTAAAACTTTTGATCGCATGTCTTTAGTTTTTAACAAATCGTCCATCGATGATCGCCCTCGTCGTCCCGCGTCACTTCTTGCACTTTTAGTCACGAATCATATTTTCTGCGCTGCGGCGCAGCTCGAACAGGTAATACCCGTTTAATATCGTCTATGTAACAATTTAATATACAAGTATTCGTATATCTCCCGTTTCCGCTCCAAAATTGAGTTATTTTATTTTAACTTTTTAGGCAGGTACCTTTTTCCCGCCTCTTCTATAATTCTATCGTGAACCAATTTAATACCACGATTATATGATACACCGAGTTTCTCAGAAATCATTTTTATTTTTAGCGTAAATGCGTGCAAAATAATTGTAGTTAAGTGTAGATATCCAAACGCTCGAAAAAGATCGAACAGGATTCAGGAAATACATGTTCTTTTCTTCACGTTACATTTGAATAAGACTTCTAAAATATTTTGTAGTTTCGACATTTTCGTATTATACAAGTTCATAATTTTTTTTTTATGCTATTATGAATAGAAATATAATGTTTTGTATTTTTATTAAATATTTTTTGGTTTCTTTGTGTAATAGATTTCAAAACTACAGCTAATGCTATTATTCAGTTACCAAGAATATTATATTTGCAAAAATAAACATCAACAGTCGACACCAGGTAATCTGTTTTTTTTCCTAATGAATATTATATTTAACTTGTATCTATAATATATTAAAATTTTCATTTGATAAACACTACTTAATATAATAGCTAAACATATTTGAGTTTTTTTACATATTTTTATATGTTTAATTTATGGTAAAATGTATAATATTTATACATATTCGAATTAAATATAATCAAGTAGAATATTTTTATATCATAAGATTTTAAACTAGACATTTTTCTTTTTTTATAAAATTTGATACTATATGTTCTATTTACATTTGAATATGAAATATAACGAAATTCGTGTGTATTTTAAATGTTAATACTTAATTCTGTTAAGTTTATTATTAATTTATACATTATTGATTATATTGATATATATATAACATAATATTTTTACAAAATTTTGTCCGTATAATACTACTGATAGATACTTTATTATTTTCGTTTTAAAAAAAATTGTAATAAGGTCGTTCTCAGCTTATGTATTCTAAAAATTATTTTTAAATAAATAAAAATATTAGAATACGAAGTAGTAAAATATTTTATTTACAATAAATAGTCTTGTGAATAGTAATTCAAATGTTTGTTATAATTACAAGTATTTTAATTGAATATTTAGTATATATATATAATTATTTATTTCATTGTATTTCCATTTTAAGCAAAAATTTATCACTAAGACTCAGAAGATAATGATCTTAAAAAAAAAAATTAAAAATCACCTAAGAAAAATGCAAATATAACATTAAAAAAACTATTACAGTAGGTATATTTGATGTTTTCAAGATTAAATGAACAATGATTATTGAACATTTAATATTTATATTTAGAAAAATTCTCCACTTTCACTGTACTGATTGGAAAAAAATTTGAAGTGATTTAAATCTTCGGCACTGAATTCAACAAAAAAATACTCACTCAAAGTTTCTTCACCATTTAGAATTTTCAAAATTGTTAACATCGTTTAAAATCCAGTATTTTTCTCAAGTATAGTTTTAAATTTGCTTATAATTTTATTTCCGATTCTATTAATTGCTGCTGATTCAATTTTAATATCAATATATCTTATAATGTGTATCAAATCATAAGGACTGAGTTTTAAATTTTGTAACTTGATAATAGAACCAGCCTGAGTTCCAAAGTAGCGTTAATATAAATTAAATTGCGTTTCACATTATCATCTTAATTGCTTCGAAATCCTGTGCTTTTTCAATTTACATAGATTCATCTTTATTTATTTTTCTTTGTAAATCTTTGTAAATTTGTTAGAGTGCAGCAATAACAGGGTAAGTACATATTATTTGACGATTTAAGGTATTATTTAATAGTAGATTTTCAATAAGTTCATTATTTTTTTCTTTAAACTAGTAGGAAATGAATAAAAATAATTAAAAATGTTAAAAATGTGTATATCGAAAAAACCAAAAAAAAAAAAAAAAAAATAAAAATAATTTATTTAAATTAGCATGCTATTATAATACGTATTTAGCTAAGAAAGTATCACCTAAGAATTTCCAGAAAAAAAAAATATATCCACTTTTGAGCCCTATTTATCACTAATAGAACGATAAAGTTATTAATTAAAAATTAAATGTTAAATACATTTAAGTTATTTATTTATATAAAATCAAATTCAATATTATCAGATAGAAGATTTTCATATGATAATATATTTTTGTTTTATATAAAATTTAGTATTAATCATTCAAAACCGTAGTGTTTATAAATAATGTTCTATTTATATTTGAATATGAAATATGTCTCAACTCGTGTGGATTTTAAATGTTGATATTTTATCCCATTAAGACCATTAAGTTAACTCTTATTGATTTTCACTAATATAATATTATTAAGTTAGATTGAACAACTGAAAATGTTATTCTTGATAAACATAAATTTTGTAGATAATTTATATTAGTACAACTTACAAATTAACAATTTATAACTTGGATTAAACAATTTGACTTTAGGCGAAACTTTAGCCCTCAAAATTATTTGAAAATATATTATTTACACAAACGGAGCGCGTAATACCTAACACATCTGTAGAGCTCAATTCTGAGACTGTTGCATTTATTTTCTTTGTTGTAGTAAAATCTGTATAAGTGAAATGTATATTAATATGACGTGAATGACCAGAATAGAATGATTAAGGGTACATATATTTTTGTGTGGAATTAAGTAAAAAAAATACACTAGTACCGGTAACATTAATATAATTTTTATGTCAGATATATATTATTATTATTGTCTGTACACAATCATACATAATATTGTGTTCTTATAGTATCTCGTATATAATATATACATATGTAGGTAATATAAATGGGGTTTTCCTAATTTGATTGGGTCGTCGTTTTCACGTAAGTACGTGTGGTGAAAGTTTTTGAAATAGAAAAGAAACGTATATACGATGGAATGGTAATGGGCATGTAGGAAAAAAGACTATCTGAAATAATCATATGAATAAAAGATGTTTGAGATAAAACATTTTCCCGGTGTAGCGGTTTTCCAGGGAGTTCTTCTCCGAAAACACATTGCACAAGAAAACATTTTCTATATATGATCGACATCATTGGGAAATGACTGTTTGTCTTTATTTTTTTATCTGTTTACACAGGACTCACATTAAATATAATGATTCGCAATAGGTCACTTGAAAAACTTAAATAACTATGTAGTATAAAGTGTACAAACAATGATATATATTATTATGTCAAAGTTTTATTTAAAAAAACAATCGTTTTCCCTTTTCAAAAAATTCTACAACCACGGCTGTTAAGTTATTGCTTATTTTTTTCATGGATCACGGAGTACTGATATTTGTGTTTTCATTTTTTATTTTATACCTCGTGTGTATTTAGTTAAAAATAAAAATCAACTATACAGGTTGTATTTGGTTGAAAAAATTACCTAATAATTTTATAAATGAATTACATTTTTAGTAATATATATATTTCTTTTAATCAATGTTAATTTTTCTTAGTAACTTATTGATTAATAATAAAATATTTAAACTCTTAACTTAAAAAAAAAAAAAATTTAAATTGTTGTTGTATTGTAGTTGATTAATTAGGTCAGTATTAGATCTTTTTAATCGATGAATGTAGATCATATCTACTGGTTATACCTACCGGCTACTGTACAGTTCATACAAAAAATCAACTAATGAGATGAATTTGAAACGTATTTGATGTTAGGTTTAATTTATTATAATATTCATTGACAAAAAATGTATTTTGCTTAACATCTTATCATTTTAGAACAAAAATTTAAATCTTTAAATCAATAATATTAATTTGATCTTTATTAATTTAGGCAGTTAATACAATTATAATACAATAATTTTGTTTAAGATTATTATATAAAACCTATCAGAACTATAAACCTATTATGAAATTATAATTTATTTCATGATAAATTAAAAAGGTTTAAATAGTTATTGGTTTTTTTTTTTTTTTAAAACCCATATAAATTAAATAGTTTTAAGCAAATTATTAAACTGAATTTAAATTAAGCTTGTTATTTTATTATTTTATTTTTAATATTCTTTACTTTTTATTTAATTGTAGTTTAATAGTATACTATGTTTCAAATAAAATTATCAATTTAAGCTAAGTACAATCATTCTAAAATAACTATTTATTTCTAATTGATATTATGTGAGTAGTAAATATTTAAAAAAAATATATTTCTTTAGTGATAACATAAAATGATCCAATTTTCTAGATTACTTGTATGTATACGAAATATGTTGGACGTGAGTTTTTGACCTTAACTTTAAGGCTTTCGAAAACTTTTATTAAAGACTCGAAACACGAAAAAAAGAAGTCAATATCTAATTTAATTCTTTGTGAGTAGGTAGTCCTTTTGATAGGATGCATTGGCTTTAATGCTTACTTAGTCGCTTCTGTTATACTGCAGTACTTTGTTATACATTACAAGTTACCAAATTTAAAGAATAGTGTTTCCTGATATAGAACTAAGATACATATTTCATATCAAATAAGATTTGACAAGTTAAATATTCTGTTTGAGCAATACTTGGCTTATTAGTAATATATATTTGAATATTTGATATTCTTGGTATTTTTTTTATTTTTTTTTTTGATTTAAAGTCATTGCCATGCATATGACTATTTTATCCACCGGTTGAATTATTTTTCGTTTCATACATTTTACAGAAATCTATAGCTGTATTTTGAAAAACTCCTTTTTGTCTCGTTTAGAAGTAATATAAAAATGATATTGTTAAAATTATAAGCTCTATCCTCATAACATGTAACATTCTTAAAAACCAAGACTTTTACTTTGGCTTACGTTGACAGACCGTATTATTAGATTAAATATTATTACATATTATGCCACATAATATTATGTGACATCTTGACACAAAGGGGTTGTTTATGTTCTCGGGGGAGATAATTTCTGTAGACTTTTGTCCAAAACTGAGCTCCATATACTATCCTACAGGTTACTGTGTATGACTGTATAGTACCTCTATATACGAGTATATCGTATACACGCTTGCTTGGTATTATCTTATCAATAATATCATTGTCATTCTTAATTTTTTTTTCAGATTATATCTATATTACTTATAGACTTTATGTATCCAATTGACAGAGAAAGTTTTTATTTGCCCAATTTTCATTAAATCCAGCGATGATTGATTTTACTGTGTCACATTTTCAGTTTTTCTAATAATATTGTGGTTGTAAGGTATCATATTTGTGACAAATAAAAAAAGTTCGTCCGTTTTTGTGCTTATTAATGAAAATGTAATAAATTATAAAAGTTTAAAATCTATGTATAATGTATATTCATAAGTTTATCATAACTTATGAATAATAGATAGTTTTAAATATTAATAGGTTTATTGCTTATTTTATTTCCAATACAGTTTAAACTATTATATATTTTAATTAAGCCCAATGTGTAATAAACCTTATATTGGAAATTCTATAGTTGATTGGCATTATATGATAATATTATGTTCAATACGTATGAAATATTTTGAACAATAGAAACAAAAATATTATGTACTCAATACATCACTATTACAACCTGATACTATTATACACTATACAGTATACCTACATTTAAAAATCAAATATTTTAATAATATAATAACTATAATAAATCAGGAATTTAATGTCTATATTTTAAATCCTTAAGTTACGTATTATCGATGTCAATCGGATTTTACGCATTAAAAGCGTAGTAGTTATACCTTTGTTATTCTGAAATAAAATGTGATGTACATATTATTTCCTATTAAGGCATTAATTTTTCAATTCTCACGTTATTATAGTATATATTATATTTTATCCATAGACTTAATGTTTTAAATGCAACACTTGAGAGTTGTATAAATAATAACTTATTACAATTTTATAATTAGGTGTTCAGATGTGCAGCGTGTATCATGCACCACGTATACTAAAAAATATAGACGAGCTACATATTTCTACCGATTTACGCAATCGATTAGACGAGTAGGTCGAAATAAGAACCAGTGGGAGTCGTTGGCAAAAAACATTTTTAAGTACGCAAAAGAATAATAATATATGTCGTCGGGAGAAATGTCAAATCCTATGAGTTTCACATAATTTCATTGGCAAATATTGAGTGTACATTGTACACACCAAAAATGGAAAAATTTTAAAACAAACTTGACAAAAAATAAAAAATAAATACGATTTCTTTCACTCCAATATAGTATAAGACGTGTACTATGTGTGTTTTAAGTTTTTTTTATACTAGGTGAAGGTACCTATAACATTTACATTAGTGTTCGATAAAATTCGAATAACGAATAAGCTTTGTATACGTATGCATATATATATAAATACGAGTAGTACGATATTACAGTTTACGAATCGAATATATTGTATTAAAATGTGGTTATTTTTGTTATTATTAATTTTAAGTAAATATATGAACGTATAAATAAATATTAAATATTAAATGTAAAGCATATGGTGCTACGTGTGTATAGGTATATTTTTACATTATTATCACTAAAAAGAAAATCACATTTAAAAAAATAAGAAATGTCATAAAAAATTACACTGTCGCTAAACCGTTATATCAAATTATAAAATTGTATTTAAATCTCGTTAAATATTTTCTGGATTAAACAATCATGAAAATTACATAATTTCTAAATTGTTACTGTTGTATTTTCTTTGTAATATATTAATTATTACGGTTTATTATCGCCACATCGTATATGTACATAATAAACATATTACATAATCATATTAAATGGTCATTTCTCAAATACAAGAAATTGTGTTTAATCCTTAAAACATCATTTTTCTACCATAAATACAGTTGTATTTTTATATTTGAAAATCTAAAATAATATTACTGTAAAATATTATATGGAATACGGACAATAGAAAATAAATGATTTTAAAATGTTTACGTGATCACTTGATTTAACAATGATGGGTATACATCCTGTAACTGCCCAGACTTGCGCTTACAGGTATGGTTCTATGAGTCTATTGTTGACTACCATTAAAAAAACAGTTACAAACTTAAAACTATGAGTAAAAAAAACATATTTTCTTCCTTAATATATCATTTAAAAATAATATGGTCAGATGGCTATGAAAAATATGAAATAGTTTTAATATTTATTTACTTGTGTGATGTGCCTGCATAATTTAAAACGGCAGAGAACATAAATCATTTTATTTTTTTTAAACTGAATTTATAAACAGGGAAAAATCTGAATATTTTTTTGTTGATACTTGCCCCCGGAATAAGAACAAAAGTAGACGAGAAAAATGTGTCAAATAAAATGCTCGGCTGATGGCTAAGACGTTTGAAATTCCAACCTGAATCACAATTAGTCACTTTATTTTTTATATGCAAGGAAAACATTTCTTTCAACTGACGTGAAGCTGTTTATTTTTCAAATATAATTCACCGTGATTTAAATTATTTTCTTAATTTTTATAAATTTTCAACACACTTAGCATTTTATTTTGACATTTGTTTTTACTAAAGAAAATGAATAAAAATATACATTGAAGTATAATTTAAATTATAATAAAACCTATCAGGAATTATTTTGTTGATCATTCAACACTTAATTTTATAAATAATATCATAATTTAATCAAGTAAGATATTTATTAATTTCGGTAAAAAAAAAAAAAAAACGTAGTTAAATATAAGCATTAGCATGACAAAATATAGTAATAATTTGGTTTATTGTTAATTAGGTATTTGAATTATGATTTAATAAAGATTAAAAAAAAATTAAATACATAAATCATGGCTAAATAACGTTTGTGATAATATTTCGAGTTCTAATTTATAATAATAAGCAATAACTTTACAGATTTATATGTATCCATGGACTATTTTTATATTTATCGTTTAAAAGCAATACAATAATATTGGATTGTAAGTGATTTAATAAATTGAATTATCTGGTGCTTTAATGATAACTTGTAATATTGAAAAAAATAATATGATTACCTAGGATTTAAAATGCTTTCTACATAATTTTTTTTTATACGAGGTAATTTATAGTTTTCGTTTAGACTCTAAATGGTATTATATTTCTGTGTTTTGTAACAAATGTTACGGTGGATATACTTTTTTTAACCAAAACTTTTAACGTGTTTATCTATTCAGATGCGGATAGGGGTGGTAATGGTATTTTTTCCAAAAGCATCGCGCCGTATTTTACAAAGTAAAAAACAGAATAATGCGAAAACATGTCAAGTTATTTTTTTATTTTTATTTTATTTCATTTGTCTTGGACAACAAAACTTTTTGGTTCTTTTTTTAAGGTTTATTAATGACTCCCGTGTCGGATGACTTGTTGGTGGACATATACTTTTCAGTACATCATACATTAAAATATAAAATCGTCATTATTATTATTGTCATCATCATATACGACAAAACGTTGTGTGTAAGGACATCCAATATATGCGCAACGTGGATGACGATGTTTTGACTTTTTAATATTAATATCTGAATTCCTACTCTAGACGAGCTCTTGTTTCCGGAATATAAATATATACTGTACAGTGTATAGTTCTCTCGAACGACAAACGGGACACCCGACGTCAAACGGTAAATTTTCGCTTTTGTACGAATATACTTATTAATATTATAATATACTTCTTTTCTTTCTTTTCATTTTCAATAGTCGATAATAAAAAGGAACTCGACGTTGCAGCACACACACAAACACACACGCGCGCTTGCATATAGTCGGAATCATTCCTGCAATCGTGAGTTTATTCGACTGACTATTTTTTAAAGCTATCCTCGTCCTTCACTAAAGGTTTTTTTTTAACTCCGGTCCCTTTTGTAGATAAACACGTGCGCTTAGCCGCCTATTGTTGTCGCGGGTTAAACGCTCAGTGATTTCTAAAACGGATTGCTGTTAAAAGTGCTTTATATATTATATTATGTACGCGTACTTTATACATAACTTTCGGTCTCCCTGCGATTTTCTCCTTTACAACGCCTCGCGTACTCGATGAATAGATGAAAACGCTGGGCAATTTGTTACCCCAACTGCCTCTGACACACGTCGTCGTCGCGATCGCTAATTTATCGTTTGATCTTGCGGTAAGCTCTATGCACACTGATCGAGAACAAGACGTAATTGTGGTATATTATATTAATTTATTGTATGCGATAATATTATCATGACAATGGTACGAACTCGCAATTGAATCATTTAACGATAATTTCAGACGTTTTGACACATTGATATTTCACGGCTAGATTTCCTATGAACAAAGATCGAATTTTGTTAGAGATATTTATAATTCACAATACAGAAACATCAAATAATGTCGTACTATATACTTACTATATTATAACATCAACTGATTTCCACCATACATGAATTGTACATAGATTAATTACTATTATATTGCCTCAATTGATAATGATTATTATCTAACCATGATTACAGTTATATTAATAGTATATCATTTCGGATGCTTTGATCAGAGATACCACGACGAGAAATTTGTCTGTTTTAAACATATGGTAATATTATTTGTACTTATCTCTCATCTGGAATGATTTAAATTAAATAACTGTTCGTTAGAAAATATATTATTATTTGTACATGCAAAATATGTAGTAACGATTCGATGAGTTATGAAATTTATTTAATGAAAATAAAATACATGGAAATAACGTCATTAATCATTATAATACAGAACAATCGTATTTTGCTTATAATTATAAATTATACACTAAGTATTTATCGAGAAACTTGAAACTATTATAAAATGTATATTATTTTTGTATTACATTATGCATATTTAAGGACATATTAAATTCGTAATAAAATTGATGATTTTAGATTATAAAATTATAATGATAATTTTCTTATATTATTTTCAAATTAACATTAAATATTTTATTATTTTAATATTTTCAAATCACAAATATTTTATTTACTTGAACTAGACATAAAAATTCAAAAACATCAATTGTCTGGTAAAATATTAGAATACTATTTTATAAAAAAATTACATAACAATCTCAATGTTAAATTGAAATGTACATTATCTAAAATAAGATAAAATCATTTTTTTTTTTTTATTTTTTTTTTTCGTCTCGCTTGTAACAAAATACAGATTCTTATAGAGAACCATTTTCGGCTGCCTCATAGAAAAAGTAGCGTTACTTTCTTTAAAAAATTTCAATAACACCTGGTGTAATTTAAGCATTAAAAAATCGACGCTTTTACAATTCCTATCTTGTCTTACAGCATTCAGTAATTGAAAGGAGTAGTTTAACCATTATGTACTTCCAAAAAATCCACTCGTTTCAATCAATTACAGTTCGCTTGATATCAAGTGCACATATGTACGTTTCCAATTACACTTTATACTCCAATCTACGCATAGACATCATATTCGAAACTGCACTCTCCTCTATAATCGATTCTGATTACTTTTAGCCAATCATCTAGATATATCCAGAATACCAAATAGTATTCCCAGAAACGATTAAAACTTGATACATTCTAAGTTTAAAAAAACATTACACCACTGGGTGAATTTTTTTCATTATTTAATTACATGAAATTCATATCATATTGCTCATATGGCTTAGTATAAAAAAAAAAATATTGTTAAAAATTAAAATATTATCAACTCTAAAAATTGAATAATATCAATTCATAGTAAGTTATCGATATTAATATTTTAAATCGATTTAAAAACCATAAATAGTAATTTAAAACAGCAAAATTTACAATTTAAAAAAATTTATTCAATATACATTAATACTTATATTTTATATGTTATATATTATATCAATCATATTTATATAATATTTTTTTCGAATTCACGTCTGTTTTCGAAGCATATTGCCGTTTGAAGTGTACCTGAATTGCATACCCAATACGCCGTATAAAAATAAAAATACGTAATATGAGCGTATAATAGTATATATAGTATAAATATTGATCGAACACCAAAACAAAATAATATCCTAAATAAAATAAATAATTAAAACAAAAGATCCAGTTTTTCTACCAATTAAAAACCAACTTCTTCATAAGTAAGACGTATAAAATGATAGAGAGGGGAGTTAAACAAATAATTATCTGCAAAAATGGAATAAAAAAGGTAGAGTGAACTAGTATGATAGAGTAGAACATTCAATTTAATTTATAAAAGGGAGAGGGGGGTAAGACAATCAATTAATTTTGATGAAAGTTTAATAATTAATGATATCGAGTATTCATAATGTGTCTCCAATTACCAAGGCTCGTTAAATTTAAATGTTTACAGATGTAGTCTTAATTATGCGAAGAATAAGGGGCCTTTAGAAAATAAACAGCTAATGTTATTTAAATAATACATAATTTGTATGTTAAGTTTTTTATTGCACCTTTTTTTTTATTTTGAGTAATTATCAAAAATATTTAAATAACGGAAACAAAATTATTATTATTGGAAAATAAATAAATAAATAATTTGCATTTTAATTTATAATATTTTTATAATTTTTATTTTATATGATAGACAATCCTTAAAGACAATAACTAATAAACTATATTTAATAATAAAATCTACAGACATAAAGTAATTTATATTTTTCAGAGTTTCTATAATTAACAGTGTATTTTAAATTAGGTAGATATCTAAAAACAAAGAGTTATAATGATTTTTTTTACGTCGAAATATACTTTTTTTATTATTGTAGTTAATTATGTTATACTTATTGGATTAGATCATTATTTTTCTAGACATAATTATAATTTTATTTTATACTATAAATTACAGAGTTTTCACAAAAATTGATAATTTTTTTTATTAATTTTTTATATCTAAGATAATAATATAACATTAATATTTTATAACTATATTTCTATGATAACTTATTTACAATATTACCTCATAAGTTTTCGTCATAAATTTAAACATTAAAACTACCTTATTATGTAGATATTGGTTTCATAGTTATAAATATTAGATAATAATTTTTTTTTAGTTGAAATAAATTGGACGTCATCGTCATAGATAAAGATATAATAACTTATGAATATTTACCTATTGAATAATAGTACCTACCAATATTAAAATCTATATCATTCCAACAAGGTGACAACTATCAAATGAATTCGAATACACATAATATATGGGAGTTATGTATTTGTAAGCAATAAATGATAAATTTACTATTTAAATATTTGTTAAATTTCCAAAAAATTTATCTTAAAATAGATAAATATGTAACATACTACCCATAAAAATTGCTAATTGGAGTTAACATTTTCCTATTGAAACCATAAATAACAAAAGTACTTATACCGAATAACTAAAGAACGGTTTATATAGCATGTTTATTGTTTCATTCTGTATAGTTTTTCACCACGTCAAAAGTTTATGCACTGACTTTATGATATAAAAGGGTAGGGTCACTAAACATTTCGATCATAGTTAGGATCATCCGAACCGTACACGGACGATAAACAGACAGAGCAAAAGTTCAAGATAAAGTATCTATACATCATGTCAAACATTATTAATACTACGAACGTACCAAATTATTTTTCAAAAACGAAAAAATGTAAAAAAAATATTTAACAGACTTAAGTTTTTGGAATAAAAAAAAATGTTTAGAGTTTAGCACCCTTCGTCTTAAACGTCAAGCTAGAATGTAAATTAAAAGGACATCTTCATTGTTCGAAATTTCAAATATTCGTATTAGGGCCGAAACTATTACAGAAGCAGACAACTTTATACATGAATGTTTAGTGCAGGAAAAGGAGGCTGTGCATTATAATGTATATATGTGAATATTGTGTTCGGAAGGATATAGTATAATCTACCCCTCCACACAGTTAATAAACCATTTCATGACCTAAGCGTACGAGTTTCGTCAAATTGATTTGCATGAACTTTCTTTTTTTAATTCTCGGAAATACTATATTAAAATACAAATTACAAATTTCAAATTCTATTTAAAGTGAAGGATAATAATATATTATCACGCATTTGCTTTTGCAAATGATTAATTTTCAAATTATTTGTGTAGTTATTTCAATATCATATTTTTAATTTAGAATAACATATTTTATGGAAAATTCGAAAACAACATTTTTACTTGAATATATACCTAAAGAATATAAACTAACTTTATTCACCGACCGACAACTATATTTTTGTTTTTTATGAGAATCGTATTGAATAAAAAAGTGCATAAAAAGCTGTGAAAATAACCAAATATAACAAAGTAAATAGGTATATTTTTGATTTTTTTACATCGCATCATAATATTATTATCATAACGTTGTAAGGTGATTAATTTTGAAATCATATATGGCACGTATATACGAACAAAATCGTATTTGATTCATCTCAGTTTTCTAGTCACGCGTGGCGTTTATAAATTGTTGCCGTACACTACTCGCATAACCGAATATAATAAACAACACGTCTTACACACAATATACTCGTATTATAATAACACGGAGAATATCACTTATTTTCCTCGATAAACTATCGATGCCATCTGATATACTCATATATATATTTATAGATTTATGTCAAATTTAAATTTTGCATATTTGCAGACTTAATTTAATATTTTATTATTCGTGATGTTTACCTTCGCCGACAACGCGATACATCTGATTAATTAAAGGTAAAAAAAAAATTGTTTTTTTCCTAAATTAATTCAAAACGGAATACAGAATGAAGGAAATTATGAAAACATTTTTTATTTTCAAGGCATTACAAATTATTTACAATTATATAGCTACTTATAAAAATATTTAACAGTTGATTATAATTTTAAATAGTTTTTTTGTACGTAATATTAGTAACATATATAAATTTAACTTTTTTTTATAAGAATAAAAAAATAAATATATAAAGGATATAAAATAGTTATACCCACATTTAAAAATATTGTAATTTTTATTTTATAAGCAACTTTAAGTATAATTTTTTGTATACATCTTCTTTTATTAATTTACAATAGTTTCAATTAGTAAACAGTTCATAATAGAAAATATAATTCAACGCAATTATTATGCATGCACTCGAAACTGTATAAAACGCAAAAGATTAAGCTAGATAAATTTGAACAGTTAATTTTCAGATTTTTAGAGGGCAAATATGATATAAATTTAACTTAAATCACATTAAAGATTATAATCTTTTTATTTAACTAATTTGATGAATTATTCTTACTATGATTTTCTGATTATTAAATTAGATACGAAAACACTATATTATGTATTCGTATACATACAAAAGAAAATAGATAAATAATAATGCACACGCCTCTCTACTATTATAAGCTTTGCAAGATTGTCCGAAAATAATATATTACATGTGATTTTAATTTAAAAAAAATTTTGGTATTTTATAATTTTATGAGTTTTTGTTTACGTTTTTAGAAATATTTTTTTCCTCTTTTCATCCACCCACAATTCAAATCCATCCCAATGACCACCGGTAAAATCTTTTATTATTAATTTCAAAAAATAATAATTTCGCTTAATTATTAAGACGCTGGAATCTTTGAGGTTTTATATAGTCATTGTAGCGGGGTTTCAATCGTCTAATTAAATGAATTGATCTGCAGACGCCTGTTCTCTCAGTAGATAGTAGAGGAGTGTACAATAATAATAGGATTATAATGATTAGTGATTATAATCTACAAAACAATTGTTTGCGTTAAGAAAATGGTCGAGAAATAAATTATTAACTACCCTGTTTAATTTTTAGTATGAATGTATAGGACATATTTATAATATAAAACGTCATGCGCACAAACCCAGTCGTGTGTCCTCCTACTCCTGTTCTTCATCCAGAGCACCCGACTGCGCGCGCGCGTATTGTTTATACAACATGACAAACCTAATTCATTAATTCGGTAACCGAATACACCAAGTTATAAACGTCGGTCGGTGGCGAAGGGTTATCATAACACGATCCCGGTAGAGGGAGGGTTGGAAAAACTCGTAATGTATATTGCTGTGGGTTAGAGGAGACAACAGTTGTATTTTATATGATATATAGGTATTGTCGACTTCCATGTCGGATAGAGAGATGGTGGGAGAGAAAGCTATTTGTGCGACGTCTATTACAACGCAAATTGGAATCCGATGACTTATGACCAACGATGTTTGCGGTAAGGGCGTTGGCCTCATTTTGGCCACAGCGGCGGTGTTGATGACTGTCGCGACAGGGCGGTAAAGTATACATAATAATATTAATAATAATAACACGTATACCGGGTGAGTGAGGTGACAGTGTGTGTGTCTGTGTGTGTATGAGAGAGAGAGAGAGAGAGAGAGAGATAAAACGAGAGAGAAAGAGAATGAGACCTCACCGAACACATGATCGGAGGGTACGACGATATAACATGTAGCGGCGAGGGGGTTGTGGCGTCTGTTTCTAATCAACCGACGACTATTTTATACAGTGGCGCGGGTGGGCGTCGACCGGGCGCCGTTGTCGCCGTCGAATATTGTCACTGCAAATTTATAGAGGCCCTAAGTAGTATTATATACACATACAATATGTACGTGACAGTATCAATATAATACGATGTGTATTGTGCGTTTATACGACCGCCTTACACTAGCGATATACACATATATTATAGAGGAGATTTCTAAGATCGACAAGTGTATTTGTAACTTTTATATTTGATAATATTTTTAATAAATTATAATCGCAAGATATACTTATATTATATAATCTACAATAATATATCTATAGTTAAAAATATAAAATATTATTGGAAAGTTGTATGAAAAATTGATTGATATTTAAATTGGTTCAATAAAACTTATCATACCAATCACAAGTCACTAAATCGAAAGACTATTAGTTCACTATTGATTGATTGAAATTTTTAGTGATTATTCATGCAACCCGACATATCATTTATCATATAATTATTGTATTCTAACCACCCGTATATATATTAAACCAGAAGTTCCTAACTTAACTAGATTGACGAATCAATTTTGGGAATTTTCAGCTATCATTAAGTTTACACCATAAAATTTCACTCGCTATAATTCAGTCATCTTTAATCTTAAATTAAAATTATTCTATATTTCAAAAATTGATGAAAATGTTTTAATAAATTTTCCGTGCAAGTAAACATTTTCTGCACTACGAGTAGGTACATTATTGTTTTATCGTCTTTTATCGTAATTTAGTATGGTTGGTGCAGCTTGTGTTATATGAAACCAAGCCAGACGAGTCGTAAAATTTCAAAGGACTCATGATGTATGTTCTATACTATAATATCTCATATTTGTATTGGTCTCTTAAATCCAGCACTGCAGACATGTCTTAGACAACTCATTTTGGTACCCACACAGTGATTTTATTTCGATTTTGATATTATGTTATATTGTATATTCGTGTGCGACTATGTATATATGACTATCATAGGATCTCTGTCTCGGCATGATGTGTACGACCATACATTATGAACATTTTGAGGACGCAGAGTAGGATATAAAGGTATACTTGGTCATTGTATACTTAGCTATAAACATGGTTTTACGATGATAATATAATTAGACTTTAAGGAATTTTGCGTACAAAGAATTTTTCAATTTATAAAAATTAAATTTCTAAACACTGCGCTTAACTAAACTTTAAATACTTTTTAATTATATAATTAATTACACGTTTAAAATTTAATTTTCATAAATCGAAATATCTACGAAGAAAAAAAGTTTGATTCGGAATATAAAACTAAACAATATTAGTATGTTATTCACAAAAAGTAAAAACTTAAAAGACTATAATGATAAGAATTAAGAAAAAATATTTTGTAATAACTTAAAATGATATGAACAAATATTTTCAAAAATGTTGATATTTAAAAAAAAAAAAAAAAATCACTGAGTGAATTCACAATGAATGATGATGATAGAGTCGCGCTTCATGGGGCATGAATATTTCGTTTAAGGAAATATAATGTATTATTGGTTTTAAATATTATTAAATAACTTTTGTCCCGAAAACAACAGACTGTGCTGGTATTAACCATGTATAATATTATATCGCGAAGAGAAAACCTGAATTGTGTATTTACCGTCGTACTCTTGTTTGAAGAGCAATAATCCCCACAACTGATGTTTCCATGTTGGTCTATCATATATCTTCGTATTATATATTATATTTGTTTATTTCACTTGTCAAGTCTCGATGGCAATAAAACTAACATATCATGATGTTATATACTATATTATATCGTGACCGCCAACTCGTCGTCGTTCGATTGATATATAATGTGTACAGCTGTAATGAAGTAGTATAATTTTGAGAAAGTAAATATTTGATTTCGAGCACCATAAATAAATATCATAATTTAGCTGGAAACTCTTTTGCCACTGTTTCTACCCCTTCTTCCGGGAAAAAATAAACTAGTACGATTTTAAAGAAAATTTTTTTTTGAAATTCTATGTATCGTGGTTTCGACATATTTTATTTGATAATGCGTTATTATTGAAAATTTTTAAAAATAATTTTTACGATTATAAACCAGACTTATGTTAATCATAAGATATAACATACCGAGGATTATTCTACAATAATATGTATCTATCATAAAATTATATGTTTTTCGATAAAATTAATTGCAAAGATCCACATTAAAATAACGGTTAAGTAATGCAGCTACACATTAATTATTGTTGAAAAATATTAAACGCTAATGACGCTTATAATTGGCGTTATCTACTAAATTATTGTATTTTTCAGAGATCCATTATTATTTTAGAGTATTATTCAACAGCGCTTCATAACAATATTATACTATTCGCAATCTACACATGGTATTGGCAGGATTAAATTAACGTTAAACAGGCGAAAATTCTTGGGGATTAATCGTTCGTACGTATATACCACAATCACAAATCTCAACCATATTTCATTGCAAATTATATTATTGTCGTTAACACACTCAATAATACTTCAATATTACTAATACTCGCCTAACAAATGTTTTTACTGTTTTCAAAGTAAAAACAAATATTTCAACTAGAAAAAAAAACTAAATTACTACTTTTAATTAAATTGTCTATAATAATACTATCTTATAACACGGTTAATAAAAGCATTTTTTAATTCAGTTTAATAAAATTAATTTTAATTATTACTAAAAAAATATTATTTTAATATTTTAAATTGAAATTTGACATATTTCAATAATTTTGTAACGTCATACGAAATTCACTCGTATAACAAATAATAAAACAATGAAATAATAAACTTCCGGTTCTATATTTTACTCGACCTCAACATGTACCAATAATAATTGTAGTTCAGTGAAAAACATAATTATATCTATTGTGGTCGTCTGTGTTCTCTACCGCAAATCAACATTCGCGGGCAGATTTTTTAGTTGTACCATTCATTTTGCTGTTCTTGAGTGTGTACAGGTGGTACAAGGTTAATACGTGCTTTTAATAAATACATCGATAATATCTCCACAAACACAGAACTAATAAAAATAGAGATAACTAATATTTATATTTTAATTAAATTTATTTTATTTCTTGTTCCCAAACATTATAGGCAAGACTCGAATAAAAATCTCACGAGCCGTGAGTTATATGTTCTTTGACCATTTTAAAAGTATCACTTGTGTTATAAAATGTAGTGTATAATAAATTATAAAATACGACCAACTTGTGTTCTAAAAACAATTATGCGTAAGATAACCTGATTATAAAGTCGACAAATTAAACCAGAGTTAAATTACATTAAGTCCTCTTTAGTAAGTAATTTGCACAATCCGAAGAAGCGGCCGTTTCGCACTTTTGATAACTTTTCCCTTCTCAGTATCGTTTTGTAATTTAAGCTTTTTGATGTTTTTCTCACCGTAATACTGCTACTGCAGTTCCAAAAACAAATTTTCTCCTGTGTGCACATCCTCGATCTACAACCTTCCGTGCACCTGCCCGCTAAAATGTGAAGTGTGTATATATTTTTTCCGTCATGGGGAGGGACTTAAAACGTGAAATATTGTTTTACACTGCCGCTTTCTCAAACGTTGACACGATAACGCAATAAAAATAAGAGCCATTAAAAATAAAAATAAAAATGATAGAACAACGACGGCGCACATAATTTGTCCACCAACACACACTCTAGCGCACTTAATTATTACAAGCACACGTGGTGTACCTATACAACACACTCGCCTATTTATGAAAGGGATATTTAATATATTACATTATACAGTGTTGTTGTATGTGTATATTATTATTATTAATATTAAACCACACAAAGGCGCTTATAATGTAGTCGTACTTATGTCCTTGTTAAAATCGCTTTGAACTCGAAGCGCGCTCTTGCCAATACCTTGTTTTATCCCTTGTATCACTAACACGCCCCCCCAACCACCACAATATTGCGAGTTAATTAAGATTCTATTCACGGTTAATTGGAGGGGTGATTTCGAAGTATTCCGGCGCCACCATTTTGCCGCCTTGCCGTCTCTCTGCTCACCCTGTTGCCGGTTCCAGTATGGATATTATTATGATTATTATTATTATTATTCAGCGTGCCGTAGTGGCAACGACGTGGCTACACACGCGCGCGCTGTCGTTCCCTGCAGGCAAGAATCCGTGAACGGTTTTTATTCTCGACTTTCCACCTTATCGGTATATTATCCCTTCTCGATAACCCAACCTAACCAATAATAATTGTACCCTTTGCTATATACTCTCCCAATCAATCGCCGCCCCGTCGCGGTCGAAACGTTTTAAACGCGTCTATGGCTACTGCATACAGCTGTCACCCCCATCGAGATTCGGTGACTATAAATACGTTTTTACAAGTAAATATCATACTGAAATACATTTTTAAGTAAATCATAGATTATACGAGGGTCGTTACGCGATAAAACTACTATAGCATATTTACGTGTATTTTTGATAGGCATAGAGGGTGAGGGTTGTACTGGCTGTGATCGTTTTTTCCTGCTGATATTAAGAATATTAAAATTCATAGCTTAAGATCCACACAAGAAACATCTCTGATATGCAATTAACATAAACATATGTTGTCAGCTAACACTTTTTCTCATGAATATCAAATTAAAATTCATAATATTATTCAAAATGATTTTTGTGATTTTAAAATCATCATTACTGTTAATGTAAACTATCGTCTCTGGTATTTTCAATTATTGTAAATTATTTGCACTAATTATAAAAAAGAATAATATATTTTTAATATAAATTATTTTTAAATATATTTTTCAATTTTTGCTATGTTGGTTATGACATACAATATAACAGCTAAATTTGAATTTTCGTAATATTTCCTCGAAAAAGATTTCTGCTGAAGAAATCCATCGATTGTTATTTGAATCTATTTTTATTGTTTATCTAAAAAATAATAAGTATAAAACCATTTAAAATGTCGAACTTATTAATCGATAAATCGAAAAATCCATAAACCTACTCATCTTTAAACTAAAAAGATTTCACTGTGTTAAGACGTTATGTTGATATCTATTTTTAAGCTGCCACTAGTTTACCATCGACATTTTAACAGAAGAAATTTGTTTTTATAAACTTGGAATACATAACATACATAATAACATAGTATAGTGTTTGTAAAAACGCTTTTGATTATTTTACTTGAGATTAAAATAACCTTTTAAACACTTATATACTTTTTTTAAGTTATACAGGTAATGTATTATATTCTAGTTTTTGGAAAATATATAGGAGAGTACTAGAGTAAAGTTTAAATTGAGTTTCATCTTAATGGATCGTCAACTCAATCAACAAACTGCGGCTTAGGTTTATATACTACGAGCAAAAATGGGAATTAGGCCATACCTTTGATCAAAGTTTTGTTTGAATGAATTAACAAAAGTTTTTCCTGTGTACATTTAAAAATTAAGTTTTCTTGTATGATGGCCATGCAGACTTTCAATGATTAGAATTAAACGAATACCTTATAATTTTTAGATCAAAAGAAAATATTCCCTTAGAATTTTTCCAAGTTAAGATACTACAAGATCATAATATTCTACTACTTTTGATATGAGTAAAAATTCTTCTAATAATGTAAAATAATTTTTCCATCATTATACCTAATAAAAATATTTAAAAACGTAATTGTTTAATAGTCATATTAAATGTAAATATGTTCTACTAGTAGGCCGGCCGTAGACAATACCCGTTAAATGTAATATATGCGTAAGAACAATTTGTATAACTTTGTATGATTTGAGGAATATTATTATATTATATACATACATTATATTTTGTTACATAATAATAATAATTGCCTTACATTTTATTATCATATTTGTTCATTTACTGTTTCTTTCACATAGCCAATATCCGAGTGAAAAACGCAATTATTATAGAATATAATATTATAGTATACTATAAATATATTGAACAAAAGTAATGCATATGTCAGTAAAAAAAAAATTTAATTAATTGAAAAATAAATATATTTATTTATAAGCTGCCAAAGTGTTGTAATTTTAATTTTATGATTTTAAGCTGACAACGAGAACCATCAAAATTATTCAGACGGACAGCATTCTACTGCAGCGCATCTTCGTAGACTAACTTGGTTGGCCCCGCGTATTCTTGGGACATAACACATATTTAAGACTGTTATTGCTTGAGAATACACGTAGTTGACAAGTTTAAACTTATTGTGCTGCATCGAAAATTAAAATTTTTGTATAATTCATAATTTATTATATTTTATTTTTTTAGATCTAACATTAAGTTAAGTATATATTTGTGTAGAACTTTTTAAGTCTTGTATAATAATTTGTTAATATGTATAACATATATAATTTATACAAGTATAAAAAATATTAATATTGATTATTATTAAATAATATTGTATAGTGTATAGAATAATATAATATTATAATTTTTTCCATTAAGATATTGACTAAAGCCTCAAAATCCGTTATTCTTATTATTGTAAATGTATCTTGTAATATTATTTTGATAATTCAAAACACTCGATGTATTAAAAACATAATAGGGAGAGTAGTATACGCAGCGGCATACTAACTATTATTAGTACATGAAGGTCGTATATTTTACTATTTTTACCAGAAAAGAACTCAAAATTATCGCTTAATACCACTTTTATCTTACTCGGTTGAGAAATTAACAAGTCCATAATAAAAATAAAAGTTCTTAGTTTTAACTTTATTATAAAATAAACTTCAAAATAAGCTTTTTCAAATATTTCTACGTTTAATTTTGGTTTCACCTAATTTAGGTGACCTAAATAAATTTATTTACACTAAACTTCATTAAAAAATATTTCAATGGACGTTTCCAAAGGAAGTAATGAATTATGTATTAAATCTACAATGTGTTATTTTTCTTTTATTATGTGTATATGATTTACAATAGAAAAATAAATTGAATCTAGTTAGTACTTTTGTGAGGTCAAAATTGAAAATGTTCAATATTATAAAAAATAATTAGAGACAAATATTAATAAAAAAACATGGATTTTACGCAAAACCAGTTTCATTGAATCAATTAAATTTTTTAATGTAATTCAAAAACAAATACATTTTTACTAAATGTATATAATAACTCTTTCTACGACAGATAAAATGTTCAAAATATTTTAACTATTTCAAGCTATATAGCTTTCATTTGACATTTAAAATGTTTGTCTATAAATGTCAATAAAAATTTTTTTCCTAAATCAATAAGTTTAAATGTATAATATAGCTACCTACAGTTTTTATTATAACTATTTATAAAATACTAAAGATTACATAAACACAATTTATATTTTATAAGCATTTGAAGTACAATTAATGTTGACAAAATTAGTCAGTCACCAAAATTTTCAAATTATTTTCTTGTTAATAATGTATTAAATGTTCAATTTTTATAGGTAAGACTTAAATGTATAATAAAGTTCACTTATAATCGTTTCATATTGTATCCAAAATAAAATCTAAGAATAAAAAAATTTGTATTTATTTTATACTACATTTATAAAAGTTAAAATTTAGACAAATTCAATATTTAAACAAAGAATAATAATTTTAGTTACTTCGTTGAATGTATTTGTAAGAATATTACGAATTGTTATCTATTTTATTTATACAAAATGACGTTTTAAAAATATTTAAAGTAATTATATAATGTTTCCTATTTATAGTTTATACTGTACTATACTAATATCAAAATAAATTAATAAAATAATATTAATATCTATTTATTTATATAATAATAATTTGACCAACCGTCTCTGCTCAAAATCTTTTTATCCGTATACAATAGTTTCATCATTATCTTCAAATCTGAAACATATAAATAGTAATCTACTCGATGAAGAATTACACTCAACTTCTTTCTATGCAGCAGAGCGGGTTACTTATTTTTACCTTTTTTTCCTTATTATTGAAAAATTATTCAAATATGAGAGAAAAAAAAGCAAGTACAAATTATTTTCTTTTGTTAATTGATTTTGATTTATTTTTATTAGCATAAATTTGATTGGAATCAGTTAATAAAAACTCTGATATTGCGCAAATATTAACATATCCAATCTTAATTTATTTACATAATGAATGGCGCGATGACAAATGAATTAAGTATAGGTTTTGAGAAATGTATGATTGGAAATTTTATTCAAATATTTTATCATTAAATAAGTGAGATAGAAATAAATGTATTACAAAAAAATGAGCATACATTTTTAATGAATTTAGGCAGTGCATTTATGATATAAATTAAAAATAAGCTTTAGAAAACTCTGCAATAATACTTAATAGATTATAACATGATCAAGTTCAGATTATTTTAATGTTAAAATGCAAATCGATATTTTTTTATTATCTAGAATCTAGATTTCATAAATTTTGATATAGATTTATTACTAGATTTTTAATATTACAATATTATATAATATAGAAAATATATAATTTATAATAATAGTATTATAGAAAAACAAACAATTTAGTTCTGTACTAAATATAGAATTTTAATACGTTTCAATAATTACATTAAATACAATCAATTATTTATTATTTTAGGTAATTTTAATCAGAGATAAATATTATTCTTAACATTTTCATTATTACCTCATAAATGAAATTCCCAATGAATCAGATAATTCATATTTTTCAGTATTATCTGTTTTGTATAATTTATATTTTTTTTCACATTGACTTAGATATTTAGTTTTTTAGATTTCATATACTTTTCTATCGGGATTAATATCATACATACAATAAGAAACGCATGTCTTACAAACAGCCGATTTTAACATATAGATATTAAATACTTTTTAACTTCAAATAGCTTCAGAATTGAATTAAAAATGTGAAAAATAACCTTATCTTATTTTTAAAATCAGTTTTTTATTTGTTTAAATAAATAAAGAAAAAAATATTATCCTTTGGAAATATTATGATATACCAATATTTTTTATTCGTTGTAAACTTGTAACCCTCTTCTGATTTAATAAGAAATTCAAAAGTTTTCATCGTTCCTTAAATAAATACAATATATTATTGAAAAAAGTTTTTCTTTTTATCAAAAGTTTAAAATGTATATATAGAGATGGTTCTCTATAGTAACGATTAACTTTGTGATATTCCATTTTATGATTGATTTAACAAGTATTTGTTATGATTTTTTATACAATTTATTTATTTTGTAATTATACCACCAAATATTAAATTGAATCAGTAAATAAAAATGCGAAGTAATATTTTTATTACCAGGAAATTTCATACGATTTCTTTAACATATAATGTTAGTACTATATTTGTTATAAATCATTATTACTAAAGAAAAAAGATAGGGACAGAGAATTGATCTCAATGAAAATTCACTCAAAACAATACAATTTAATTAAAAAATACTTAATCTACACATAAGGTTCAATAGATTAATTTATTTATATGAAATCATTATTTTAACAGTAAATACATATTACCTTGATAGGTATTTAATTATTTATATAATGTGAATTTATTATAAAACAACATTTTAGAACACAAAATTATTTTATTCTATTCATTATAACTTTAAGTTTTTATGTTTTTATTTTAATGAATGACATCATACATTTTTAAATTTAAAACCTCGAAAATTAATATTTTTAAAAAAAAATGTAGTTGTTTATAATTCAAATTTTGAACGAATAATTTATTAATTATTACTACTTGTCTTACAATAATTATTTAAAATTTAGATGAGCACCCTTCTCGTGAAATGACACAAAAGGCTCACGAAAAATGTTGGCCCAATACTCCACTTTTTAGATAGTCAACTAAATAGTGAGTTAAAGCAAAAATCCATTTTAAGGATATCAGATTTGTAAATCAATTATTCAATTTTACATAATTATGCATATCGTTATTTGATTGAAAATAATTAACGTACTTTCAAAACATGTATAAAATGAGTATGATAAAAACAAAAAAATAACAATTTAAAGTTTTTAAGCTACGCATAATAATATGTAATGTATTTATTTATTTAAAAATAATAATATTTCATTATAGATTTTATATTGTTTATAACAACTTTTAATATATACTTTAAACTTGTATAGTCTATATAAATGCATATTATATCGATGGTTAAGTTCACAAAAAGTTAAGTACACATTTTAAATTATTTTAAATTATGTAATAATTTAAAATTGATATATCTTTAATTAAATCAATAAATAAAATTTATGAGTTATGTATTAATGCAAATTTAATATTTTTAATTTCGATTCAATGTTATACACAATAACTCAGTTATTACTTGTTTTTCTTTTTTACATCTTCGGCGTTTTAAACAATATGTTGACATATAATTCTTATTACTTACAAAATTTAGTAGAAAACTTTATTTACGAGTGCGTTTATTTAATTTATATTTTACACAATACTGTTTGTAAGAATATTTTTATTTTAATGAGTAGATGCTTACTTTTTCAGTATATTATTGTTTTTAGTGTTTTTTAATGTATAAAACTTGGAAATATAAATGAATAGTATTACAAAAATTTTACACTGGAAATAATATATATTTTCATACTTCATGTGTAATTTTATTATTAAAGTCTATTATCAATGTTATATATATATATATATAATATATATTGTATAAGTATTTTTAATAATACATAGTATTTAAAAGAAACTTGATAATAATATTGGAGAATATTTTTTTTTATGACACTATGAACAATATACTCCCTTAATATTATTATAAATGTGTTTAATATAACCTATTATGAAATTTTTGTAACTAGCTTAAATCAAATCAATAACATTAAACAAGATTGAATAATGATCATTACTAATTGTTTTCAAATACTGTTTAACAAAAAAAATTAAAAACCGTATACTTTTTATTTGTTTATATATTTTTTTTTACACATATAAATTATAATACCATTTAAGACATAGGCATATGATATACTGTGCTGAATGCTAATTTATTGATACCACGATCCTCGTATCAATCACGACATTAATGAATCAATCAATTTTTATTATAATGTCTATCATTTGTATGCTTATTGCCATTGAATCAGTTATAATTTAAATACCCTACTATTTTTTTGTAAAGTATTGGCTCTGTAGCTTATTTAGGTAGAATGGTGTATAGATAAATCAAATTAATTAGGTGAATAAAAACATAGCCGTATATTTATGCAATTTGGATAATTAATAATTTATAGATAAAGATATTGCGGTCACTAGAAATCAAATCAACCGATAATTAGTAACAATAATTATATTAAAAAGATAGAAAGTAGAGAATTTGTATTTATCTAACACACACGTATTTTTCGTAGTCTACTTGTAATCGATTTTTCTACATTTTTTTTTTTAACTTTTTATTTGAAAATTGAAATATTATAACAATGCTTTTTTTTAGCTAGTGGATTTAGAAGATAAAATAGGAAAGTCAATTTTAAGTAAAGACTTGATGTCAAATTCGAATTGTTTTCAAATTTCCATTACTTCATCATAAATTAATCAGCACGTTGAAAATAATAACTTATCTTAATTCTAACGTTGCACGTAACAAACAGAGAAAATTAAACTAAATTAATTAATTAACTATACTCATAGAAAATAATATTTTTATTAATAAATGATATGATAATATTTGTGCTAGTAAACATTGCAAAGATAATAATTGTTAATTATATTTTCGATACTAATCTTCTGTTAAAATATGCATTATCTGCAGTCTATAAAACTGTTATGCAATTTTAAACGCGATTTAAGCTCTATAGTTTTAAATTAATTATAAAAGCCATAAAATATATTTGTTAAAAAAATAAATTCATTATAGGTCGTCACCACATTACTTTCCCCCTCAAAAAGCCTACTTTAATTTTATAAGTACTGTCTAAGTATCTATGATGGACTATCGATTTTTATCACTTCAAAAATGAATAAATATTAATTTTAACATTTTTTAAAATAAAATTCGATTGGAGGTACTACAGTCAATACAATATAGATTTAAGTACATACTATATGTAGAATGATATTTTAATTTTAGACCAATAAACGATGTATACACCCAATAAATATTTCATACATATGTATAAAACTAGTAGTATTAGAATTACGAAAATTAATACATAACACTGCTATATTATATTACGGACATGTTGCTGTTTAAGTCTTCACTATACCTATTGTCGTTTATATAGCTTTTACCATCAAGTTTTTTTTATGCTGGGTAGAAGATGATTTATTTTTGCATTACCTTAAAGTTACGAACTTCTGGATCTCGAGTGGCCGATGACGTCTTTTATTATCATTTCTAACTAGATCGGAGATGATTTATATTTGTATTTCCTTAAAGCCACAAACTTCTGGATCCTCAATGACCGATGCGTTTTATTATCGTTTTTGTGCACTAAAAAAGTTATGTACAAGTAGGTACACCACTGAAATCATTTGTCAACAAACGCCCTAAGAAAACCGATATGTTGAATCTGTTATTTTCCCTTTTCGAAAAACGCGTGCCGAGATAGATGAGCATAATATACTGAGCATGTATAGTATACATATTATTTTGTTTGGAAAAATCATTGCCTAACGATAACTTCAACGGCGCCAGCGAATGAATGTCCGTAAGCTGCTGATATAGGGCGTGTAGATCCTTTTTCGTCGCCATCCAATTCTTCAACTCCTATGTAATGTATATATACGTATAGGAACTGTATATAAAACTATCATCTATATTACACGCACTTCTCGAGATAAAATACCAACGATATTCTTTGACAGCTTACGAAATGTAGCAATTCCTGTAATAAGACCCATTGGGTGTATACGCGTTTTTAGTAAAGGTACTAAATTATTCAGTTGAGATATCTATTACGTATAAATAAATGCACATTAATACATTTACGTTAGTTTAAAAATTATAGTGAGACCGATCTATTATGAATCTTAATAGTAAGAACTTCATATTTGTTGATATGACGGTTTTTTTAAATGACTAAGCTTTTAAGCAAGTTATGATTATTTTTAAATTGCGCTATTTTAAATACCCAAAATTTGGTAAAAAATATTAAATTATCATGAAAAACCTTCTTACAAATACAGATAGTGTTTTTACCATTATTATTTAACAATATTTACTCTAACTTTTCTACTGACGTAACTAAACGTAAAATATTATTGCTAATTTGTTATACACATGTAAAGCAGAGATAGACGACAAAATATATAGGTGAAGTGTCTTCTGAAACACTTATAATATTTTTATAGAATAAATTTAAAAAAAATCAAACTATATTTTTCTCTAATGCGTATATCTTTTAAACGCTTCAACATTGAATAGAATTATTATACATAATATGTAATTATTGAAATATTTTCCTAGTAATAATTGACAAAAATTATTTATATATTACATAAAAATCATAAACATAATTTTCAAAATTATTTCAATTATTAACGGGGTTATTTTTATTTTTATTTTTTAAGAGTACCTACCTCGTTTATTTTGTTAATAATTAATAACATTAATTAAATATTTTTTTTTAAACTTCTAAAAGCATTCATATGATTTCAATAATATAAGTATTACCTTAGATATAACCATAGAATTAAGCAGAGTAATAATAAAACTATGTGTACAAATGACAAATAATATACAATACAGATAATTTAAAATATTTTGTTTCTACAAATACAGGTACACAAGTGGATTTTGTAGTATGAATTATATAATTAAAAAAATAGTTAACAAATTTATTTTTAATTTTTAATTAAACATTAAGTACAGTATTTACGAATGCAAATATCTACTTCATCAAACAATAATTGAAAAAGGTTTAATAATAATATTAAACAATATACTTTTGTTTTAAACAATTAACGATGAATGATGAATTTAGTATAAATTTACTGCAATATCTACTTTTGTTAATCATAATGCAAATTTCGAACACATTTATAAGTATGTGTATGTATTATATATATCAAACGAAATCCATACAATTGTCGAATTATAGACATTTTAAATTCAATACAAAAAATAGTTCATAGAATATAGACATCAGAAGTAGTTCACATCGTATAATAAATATGTATTTCATTTTATTTTTTTTGTTAACTGTAAATTATAACATTTTGGAGTTTATGGTTATTTTTTAATTCGTAATTGATGGGGTTATTTTTTCGTTATTATTATTGTATTTACGCGATCCATGAGTGAATTATGTAAACAATTTTATTGTGCTTAGCGAATATTAATAAAGTGTGTACCTATCCTACTATAGGTACTCATTGACCTTTTTGTTTAATTAGTTTTTTTTTTTTTTTAGCAAACAGTTACCCTGCATTCTGCAAATTCAACTATAATATCAATTATAAAGTATCTACCGACTATTGTATATCTCAAAAATTATTATTAGACTTTACAGCTAATCAATTATAATTATTTAAATGTATGTTCAACGTTAAAGTTGTTATATGATTCATGCTACATACAACTAAACCAATAAATAAAGAATCTTTCTGTTATTTTGTTCATCATAAAAAAACTTTATACATCAGAACATCACGTACAAGACTGAACACGTGTTCTTTCATATAATATATACCATGTTGTCATAATAATGAGGGTGTCGAATGAAAAAGCGTATCTTATTCATGAATTCATAATCCCCTTAAAAATCATGAACTTAAATTTAAACTTCTCCGGTATTACTTTATTAGCCTGTAAATGTTATAAATATTAAACTTAAAGGTTTTATAAGTTTGAAAAATTCTAAAAGTTCAAGTGCCTATTGTATTACTACATATCTATATTTGTACTTCTTTACTGAAAATGAGAAATATATATATATATATATACGGTTTCTTGTTTTGTTACTTAGTATTTATAAATGAAAATAGTCAGTAAAACAACGTTATTGAGGGGGAATCAAATATTATAAATAAATACCGTTTTCATAACATTTCAAAAGAATTTATTTTGGAAAAAAAAAATAGCCAAAGCTTAAGTATAGGTATCTGATAAAACGACGTAAAAAATATTGATTAAACTTCAAATAATTACTTATTATACACATTGAGAATATATTAAATTCTTTAAATTGTTTTCTTAAAATTATTTTATAATTAATTTGTTAAAAATTAATTGTAAATAATTAATCAATACAAAAAACTTCAAGCATATATTTTAATTTATATATATATATATATAGGTACACATTATTTTTTTATTTTTTTTTTTTTTTTTAGGATAATTAAGTACGAGTTAAAAAACATATTTTCAAATTATTCAATAGCTGTGTTACATTATAAATAATTTAAAACTATCAATAATTTTGTGTATATATTTATAATTTATTTATTTATTATAAATGGATCAATATCTTTTGATAAGTAATAGTACAGTAAAAATTTTACCTCAGCTAAATATCAGAAATATAAGCTATAAAACTAAAAAAAAAAAAATATTATGAAAACGAGGTGATAGTTTATGATATTGACAATGAAAATAAAATACGAACACAACAGCATTAACAATAATATTAACTAATAAACTATTTCATAATTTTAATTTAATAATAGTACACAATTCAAATAATTATTAGACTCAATCCCGAGTACAAATTATGTTTATTATGATAATATAATAATTGCGTTATTACTTTTTAACACCATAGTTTAATAATATCAATTTTTGTGCTTTTTTTATAATTTGCCATAGTTATGTTTCGAGTAATTAAATTGCATTTGTAAAATGCCTGTATACTATACAAATTATATCTAGCATATTGATAATATGTAATAATTACATAGATTTTTTTGACATAAATATTTTACAATGTCATGAGATAGTTATTTGTTTTATTTCACGTATTCTTATTTATTGGATTTTATAAGCTGTTAATAATCCAATACCTATATGTATATTGTATATAATATATATATTTCTAAAAAAAAAAAATCAATTTTTTTGTTGCAGTTTTTTGCTTTCAAAATATTTCAATTCTGGACATTAAATTAAAAATATGAGAATATTAATAAATAAAATCATACAGTAACCGATATTTTAAAATAATTATCTTCCTGTAACTCAGCCCACTAATCCTTTCGTTGCAAATAGTAGCATAATTTACAAAAAAAAATTGTTTCTGTTGAATGTCTGTTGGTTTTCACAATATTTAAATCATTTATTTTATAGTTATTATTAATTACGCTCAATAGTGGCTCGTGCACAGGAGCATGTTAATCACCCATAATTTTTAAAAATACTACATTTTTTCACTTAATATTTTTGAAACGCACGTAAAGACCTTTTATCGACAAAAATAAAAGTTATTTTATGGATAAATAGTAGGTAAGTCTTTTAACATAGTAATGATATAAGACTGTAGTCTGTACTCCGTAGATATTGTGGACTATAGTTCATAATTTCTATAGTTGTAACTTATAAGGCGTAAATAACGCACAAGTTTGCAACGCATATTAATGTGAATTGAGTACAGTCAAAAAAATTATCGGCTTGCGTATACGCATATTTTTACTACCACTAATTGCATACAATTTTTTTTTTCGTTATGGCTCTTATTTCACAAACTAGTTGTGCTCACGACCAAATTATACAACCGCAGTAGCTTTGCCTAATTTTTGAGGATGAGTGGCGGTCATTTCCCAGACATTTACGCTATCGCGACCTAATACCTAATATTTTTATCAAAAACATAAAAATATTATTTCTATACATAATATAGACAATTATTGTTATTCCAAATTGTCATAAACTATAGATCAGTCTTTCAATATATCATGTATTACAAAACCAGTAAAGTACACAGTATTAGACTATTAGACACTTGTCATTTGTATATTAGGTTTGCTAGAAAGTTTTATCCAATAAACGAAAATGAATTACACAAAGTTTTGACGATGATAATGCGATAATAGTGGTCATATATTCAAGGTACAGACATTGATAAAACCGACTATTTCGATGTACATTGTGCCCACTGTTACGCGTAACAGTTAAATCTAATAACGAAAGCAGCTACTTCTTGTAAAAATAAAGAAATGCGAATATCTTTTTTTTACCTAACGACATAACAATTTTTTTTATGCATTTTCCTCAAAGAATTTCAATTTTAGGTGAGATAGTATAAAAAAAGTATGCCTAAAACCATAATGACTCGATAAAGTTATTAATACAGTTTACAAAAACAGAGAATTACTTATTGAACGTATGGATAAAATTGAGACCACACCAAATCAAACTTTTCCAATTGACCAGGTAGATGTTCTACGTATAACGTAACTATAATCAACTTTTATTTATTAGTTAAATGTTTTCAATCGTGTCATACCTCACGTAGATATTATTTATAATCAATTACAATAAAGAAGTGCAAAACCGGTGATAATAGATTATACAGTGAATAATTTCGAAATTAATGTAGGGAAAGAAAGAGATAATTCAGACATGATACAAGTATATGAATGCGAATCTGTCAAAAAAACTTTATTTAACTAGAAAAATTGTAGGTAAAGAAATGTGTAAAACAATTATTATGAATGTTAACGAACTTTTCAAGTAAAAAGAACATCTTATAGGTACCAACTTATTTTTGCTAGACATTTTGAAAATTATGAAAAAAACTTTCCCTAAGTTTATCTTGAATAAACTATAGAAGTATACCTATTTTTAAATAAATTAAAATTAAAAATTGTGCTACAGCCTACAAGTTATACTTAAATGAAATGATTTTAAGAGCATATCAGCAACAGTAAATTTACTCAAATTTTTTAAAGGAAATCAATTACTTGACACATTTTCCAAAACACTAAAACTTTTAAAAATTATTATAACTATATCATGACTACCGCTAATGCTGAACGTTTGTTTTCGACCCTGAAGAGAATAAAAACTTTTTGCGTAGGACTATGTTAGAAGGTCAATTATCAACATTATCTATGTTGTCAATTGAAAAACTTATGATAAATAACATTTCTACTTTTAATTAAAAGATTATTTATGTGTTTGCCGAGAAAAAATGTATACAAAATTTTCAACTTATAATTATTAATTATGATACTAATGTTTATTGATACTAAAAACTTTAATATGTATGTTTAAGGAAAAAAAATTATTTGATAATATTTTTATTTCAGTAATGTTATTTCGGGTTTTTTAATATAATTTACTTCTGTATGTATATATTTTATACAATTTTTTAAATGTGCACCACCAACTATTATATTTACAAGTCGACACTGATTATACTTAAAATGTATTATGGTCAATGGGTTTTCTCAAAAATATGTTTATTATACTTTTATATGATTAACCGGTGTAAGTATTGCACTCATTGAGATATGCCACTTATAGCTTTATCACGAGTACAACCAAGAATTAGACGAATCAATTACGATTATATCTTATATTTTATTTATATTATGTTTCTTAGCAGAGTTAGAGAATTCGATAGATTTAAAAATCCTAAAAATCCAAATTTAAACAAATGTATTGTTAAATAAAAAAAATGGTGTCGTATACTTGGAAAATCACACTATATAAAGGTTTAAAAAAAAAAAACAATTGCAATTATACGTAACGTAAATTTTAATACAACCTACCCAAAATTAATTTTCAAATATTTTTAAGATAAACCCAATATTGGTGTTATTAAAGTCGTTTGTAAGACATTTTCACTTTACTTTATACACCAACCAGATTTTATTTTCAATCATCATACACGTAGTTAGATTAGATTTGAACCATTAACAATCCAGAAAATTGTATAAATCTAAGTATATGACAATGCTGAGAAAAATGATCACGTATATATATAAGAATAATAATTAAAACCATACCACAAAGTAGGGAAGTATAAAAATAATATAATAAGATATTTTCGTCAGAAATTTAATAAACACAACTTGACACAAAGCAGGACTCATCTAAATCTCTTGCTGCTACTGTTTCCTTTCAAAATTAACTCGGTGAAATGAAATTAACGGACCTTAAAAAAATAAAATATTTTTTTGCCGTTATTATTAATATTATTATTTTATTATGCATTCGTATTTAAATGCAGGTATACATGTTGCTATAAATCCTTTGAAATTGTAAAAAAAGAAAATTAATTCACCCTGCGACGGATTAATTCACATACCAATAGAGCCATACAGCTAACAGCGTGTACTATTTCATGAAATTTTTTTCACATTATAGTATTAAACAATGCATAGTATATTGCAATATCTACACACATTATTTGAATCTAATAACTATAATTGTATATATATATTTAATTATTTTTACTAATTTATACAAATTTAGTTGTTTCAAATAATTATAATATAAACTTAATATATTTTATTTTTATTATTGTATTAGAAAATCAAAATTTGACATTAACCGGTAACTAGAAAAAGAAATATTACACAATATCACGAGTCGTTGTCGTTGACAAATGTGAGTACAGCAAAGTATAAGCGTCTTTTTTATTTATTCGATTATTTTAATTGTAAAATAAATATTTATCTTTCATGTCATGAACCAACAGTAAGACACTTTAATTGTTTATTAAAGATTTAAATTGATCATTTTCACTTGAATGTGCTAATTGCTCTAAATCACTTAGACAAATCGATTTATGGAGACTAGAAATATTTGTTATAAACACCAGGGACCAAAAAAATAAAAACAGTCTGCGGATATTGTGATACCTTTTTTTCGTTTTATAATCTGCAATTTACGAGTACAATTCTATAGTTATATAGGCAATTAGGAGATTGTTGCGATTTACTGAAGAAACAACTGAATTATTCCAAATTACTCTGGGGCGCGATCGTTGCTAATCGAATATATTAGTTATTATAATATTGTTCTTCTGGGTAAGACCAATTATGTATAACTTGTTCCAAACACTACCATACAATGCCAAATCTCAATTTATAACTTAATGATGATCATAATGTAACCAGCCAAGTTCAATATTTTATGATATTGTAGTTGAAAATAAACAGTTTGAGCTTTTAAGGTAGTAATAAGAGCACTTGCACTGATTGAGCTCTCAATTATTATGTAGAATATAATGCAAAAAGTACTGAAAATGTAATTAACTTTTACTGTCTTACACTAAACTCAATAACATATTAAACAACATTAAAAAAAATATAAATATTTTCTTAATTAGTATTATACTAAGCCTATTTTTTATAAATAATTAATTTACAAAAAATAAATAATAAGTAGATAATAAGCGTTTAATTTTTTATTAGTTTAGGTTACCCCCTGTAGAATATTAAACCAGACTATACAAATCACTTTAATTAGAAAACACGTGATTATTCTTATTAATATAGAGGTATACTGACATACAATGATATTTTACTGTCATCGCGAACAGACAGTTTAATTAGTTCCACGATTTGTAAAAGTGCTACGTACCATTAATTTTTTTTTCACAGTTCCTAAAACAATTTGAAAATTCTGTTATGAAAAAATACATATAACTTTATAAGCGCATAGTTTTACAGTAATTTTTAAACTAAAACACTGTGTATTACGAGTTAACAAAATTTAATTATAATAATCATTAAATTATTTGTTATTGTAACATTAATAATACACATTATTATTGTGTAATAACAACATTATATAACTTTCAAGCGTTTTTCGAACAAATTTATTAACAATCTAAGACATATTATACATGCATAAAATAGATCATAATTCATCATATATCATTGAACTGTAAAATTAAAAACTGTGATATTATCGATTATAGACGTTTTAAAAGATATACGTGTCTATAGCCGAATACAGTCTAAAGCCAGACGTATACATATTGTATATATAATACGCCTTTCGACAAAAATTTCCATTACAAATAAAATTAAGAACACTTTTCCACTTTCCCCTACCGAACATTTGCAAACCAATAAAGCAGTAAATAATATGCGTGAGTTCATTTGGTTAGGGCGTCGGAGCAAATTTGATTAGGTTTGCCTCTTTTGTGCAAATCGAATTGACATCGAAACAGTTTTAAAGGAATTGGCTGCTAAACGGCAATAGCAACAACTTTCCATGCCTGTCCAAACGTACTTAAAATAAAATACTATAATATTGTGAGGGTATCGGATGTGTTTTTCTATTACCCTTGTTAAAAAACGACCTCAGTACACGTTGGGTCACTGTTATTTCACCGTCCCACGCGTGAATTTCAGGGACTATAGATATATACAGTTACCTTGAATAGTGTATATACAACGCCGATAGCAGAAAACCCTTTTATAACCATACATTCCAATAACACTGAGTGACCGATTAACGGGTATGAATATATATGTATATTTATAAATATATATATACTCAAGACACTTAAAGTCACTTAGTCAATTACAAAAAAATAAAATAATAATACATAAATCTATATATTAATTATATTATACAGACTAAAGGTACTATTACACCGTCACCGTTTTCCATGTAAACTATGTGATAAACACTTTACCATAAGTTACCAAATAGTTGAAAATATTCAACTATTTCACTAAGTGCTTAAGTATGGTTATTAAATGTATTAAAAATTTGATATTAATAAGTTATTAATAATAACTATAGTAAAATCGATTTACTGAACGCAAAGATTATTCCGTGAACGATTTCACGGTTTATGTAAAATCATCGATCATAAATACTGTACCTAATATGTATAATCAATGCCATAATATATAAATTGAACCTAACAAACACTGCGTGGTCTCAAGTTTCTAGAAAACTTATTGAAAGTAAATGTGTGTGGCTATTCCCTAATGGATTCAGAAATTTGAAACTTGATCGTATAGAACATACAACACACCTATGTTAGACTTTGTATCCATTGTAGTAAGCATTCCAAACTATAAGCCATCGCAGCTGATCCCGTTACAGCACTACAGTGTAGGTATACAATACATATTATACCTATACGCGTGGATCTATATATAATGATATTGTTTTATTATATTTTTGACGTAGAATTTTTCAAATCATTGAATAACCATCGTGTACCGAAAACATGTTAGACTTATTATTTTTATTATTATAGTTGTTTCTAGCTGAAAAGTGCCTCCAAATAAAGAAATTTTTCTCTTGCCATATCCAAAGACGACTTTCCTCTAAGGTAAATGTGTATTTAATTTTATATCTTGATAGTGGATCCATACAGGTTTTAGCAGTAGGTAAGTGAATACTCGTACATCGGTCTTAAAACATATTTTTATGATGATGTACTCAAACTTAAATGCTTAAAAATAAACTGAATACAAGCATGCAGTTGTTATGCACTTAAACAAAGCAAAAAATATGCATAAAAGAAAACAATCGAGTTTATTATTTTTTTCTATTATTGGTTTTTTATATTTTTACATTTAAATGGATGTATATTTTAAATTATATTGAACATTAATATCATTCCTTTTACTCATCACATAATAACCTTAAAATAAAATAAATAAATTTATTAGAATAAACTTAATATGGTTATCAAAGGCTGTTTTGTCGTACATTACAGAAAATAAAATCAGTAATGAAACATTTTTACCTATTGCAATTATAGTGTTTAATCATAGATATATATTTGTATAAAACACAAAAATAACAACGAATAACACATTTATTTTCAAGACTTGAAATATATTAAGATCTTTCGTGGTGTCATATTTTAGTGAAAATTTAAAAATCGATCTATATAAACACTAAACCCTATGATATTCAAATTGCATACAATAACTTATTAACGATAATTTTTCTAATACGATTGAAATAAGAGCTATGTACTACATGCAGTAATGTTAATTCTTTTAAATTTGAAAGAACCTAATCTAAAAATATCTTATTGTTTTATTGGTATTATTTCAAAACATTCACCCTAAACCGTAAACTATTACCTATTGATAATTATCATATATAAGTTTAGTTTAAACTAGATCCTATTCAATCAATTTAAAAAAAAATGTTTAAAGGACGGGTGTCTAAAAATGTATTGCGTACTTACTTTTGTTTAATTTTAACTGCACTTTCTATATACACAACACTTTACTATGTATTTATTAAAATTATGTAGTTTAATAGAGGGAATTACAAATTATGTCTTATTTAGTACGATTTAAAAATATTTAATAACAAAATTTAAAATAAGAATTGTTTATTCAAGACTTTACGCTAATTTATTATAAAACATTACAATCTTTTAAAAAAATAACGTTTATTCTCTTTGAGTTTGTGTTCAAATTAAATTTACATTCATACATAAAAAGATGCAGCAAAAATTCAATGTTAAAATGAAACTTATTCAAATATTTGACAATAATGTCTTTAATTTATTTAAGTCAATATTAATATTATAGTTCATTTTAATTATTCGAAATGAATAATATGAAACAAAACAAAACGGAAGAAAATGTAGTTTGTTACAAATATAGTGCGTACATAATAAATGTAAGAACACACTTGCGTTCAATGTTCAAACATATAGACTAGAGTGTTACACAAATATTAATAAACATACTATGTAACATGTACATATTGTATTGATTAATACTCGGATATTTGTTTATTGTTTTTTAGAATTTTACAATAAATTATACGTAAAATGGACATCCATCACGACCGACAACCGAGCGGTCAACGAAAAATGAATTTCTTATTGATAATCTACCATGTGAAAAATCAGAGGTTTCAACTCGTTCAAGTCAGAACTTATCACGAATATTATGAGTCAATACGTGTTACTATTTGATACTATATTATAAATTATAATATAATCTTATTATCTGCGCGCGTGCGGTCGCTGTAAGCTCAACGATTTTTTCAAAAAACATAAAAATAATAATTTCGTAAGACCATGCATGTACACAACTACTCATATACATATAATTATTTCGTTTGCGTGATTTTTTTTTTTTTTTGCTCTCGTGCTTTTGCAATGCTTCCTATCCGTCATCCATAACACGTACATTATTATGATATAATATAATATGTTATGTATATTGTATATATAATATATGTATAACTTATACCTGTAATTTAGTACCTGTGTAGTGTATAATATAACATACGACCCCGTTCCTCTCTCATCGCTGAATAACCCGTCACATCCCGTCTTCATCATACCCTGCCGTAGATCGTGTCACTCAACAACCCACCACCTATCCCACAACGTTCACGGGGTGATGCGAACGGCGCCCGACAAACAACATGCCGCGGGGCCATACCTTATATCCCGGTGTGCATATATACATATTATTGTGCGCGGACCGAACGTGACTCGCGTCCGCTGCTGGGGATCTAGGGGAGCTAGGCGTCCAGCTACGTGATTTAGCGTCATAAATGTGCGGTGGAGTTCATCGATATATATATATATATATATAATATATTATGTATGTGTATTATATATACGCGTCACCGTCCACTTCTGACCATTAATATGACGCACGCACTCACACACACAAGTATATATACACGTGGGCAATCGAAATAGGTTTACGCGTTTTAACCACTCCCCTACCACTCAGAACTCACATAAAACCGCTCTTCCACCACTCTACACCTTCCGATCCGCAAGCACAGGGAGTTTTTTAAAACGTATATTCGTATATAAACCCCTTTAAATCCTCATTATAACAATTCCATCATATTCTCAGGATTACACTACGGGTTTTGTCTTATCGACACACTGGTCAATATCCAATATCATTCATGTATACATATACAATAAAAACAATTTATCACATAAAACTATAGTATTGGGACTAGTTACTTTTATAATATACCTAAGCCTACTTAATAACAGAGGGAATAAAAACGTTTTGTAATCGACGTCTAAGTAGATTTAACGAAGTATAATGTGTGCCACGTTGACATAAAAAATAATATTAATATTTAATGCTAATAATTTTATAATAATATAAATTAATAGGAACGTACATTGATGACGATAATTGTGTGTGTGTTCCGGAAAGGGGGTAGTAACTATAAATAATGTAGCTGTTGTATTTTTTCATTTTTGAACATAGTTTTTTTATTATTTTAAACAATTTTATAACTCTGTACAAATTTATGTCCAATAGAATATGCATTTAACTGGAAAGTTTTCTTCCCATACACAGTTAGAAATTGGTATGCCTAATCTATTAAATTTGATACAATGCTCAAACATGAAAAATACATATTAATTTTTTTAATGAACGTATTTATGAGCGTTTTATTTAAGAAATATTGATATAAGTATAAAATACTAACATATGTAGTTACGCCAACCTAGTTTAATAAGTAAAAATATAACAACGTCCCTCATATTTTCTTTTCATCATAATCTTTTTTAATTGAAGCGACTTTATCAGTCTTTGTCAATGTCTTATCACTTGAAAGGAGTACTTCTACCCCCTTCTCTAAAAAGTAAATTTGGCACGTGTGAATGTCATTCCCAACGAAGCGAGCCCAACAATAGCAGGATAGACAATCAAAACGACGGTGGGATAATACAAAGTAGTATTTTTTGCACTGTACGCCCCACGTATGAATGATAATATTGTGATTAATTACAATAATTACAATAATTAAACAATACAATCTATTCGTTCTGAACCAAATTACCATCACTAAATACTATTTGATACTATTTGATAGTCCATCAAATTATCATTTATATCTTAGAATATGATATTATCATTTATTTACTATAAACAAATAGCTTTTACTAACAATTTATTTTTTAAATATAAACTATACACTTTTATAGCTTAAATAATATATATATATATATATATATGTTTAATGATATTGTGTATTATAAGGATGTTGTTAAGTAACTCTTCAGGCTATATTATTTATTTATATTTGTCTTAAAAATTAAAATATATAATCGACAAGTTTTTACTTGACGAAACATTTGTGACTTTATAACCCTCTTCTTCACTTATTGAAACCGAAGGTTATGGCGTGTAATGTTCATAATCTCAGCTACGCGTCGAGTTATAACTGAACGCAATGCAGTTGGAAAAATCTTATAAATTTCATTTTACATACCAACAGCAGTTATACAAAATACCAAGCTTTATCCAAGAATAAAGTACTATCGTTTTGAATATGAAACAATTTTGCAAACATTTAGTTGTGTTTGCGATAAAATACTATAATATTATAGGTATGTCGAAATTACAACTAAATTTGTGGTATTTCGATTATTTTAATATTCTATATCGTTTTGAATTTTTTTCCATTATAATAAACGTGTTTCCATATTTTTGAAATTATTGTGTCCTCGTTTAGTGATGTACCTACTATGGCAACAAATAACAAATGTATAAATAATTGCATTTTTGATTACATACAAACGTAAAATTCATTTATAATTATTATTTTTAACACAATGTATAAAACAAAAAGAAAATCATCTCCGATATTTTCAGATAATCATAAAATTAAGCGTAGGTATCACAAATAATTTTTTACAGTAGTTATTATATAAAATACAATACGTTCAGTCTTGAGAATGTATTTAACCAATCAAATATTAAATGTCAATATAAGTAGTATAGTCGTTTGATTTTATTCTAACAATTCCTACTAATTTAATATGTGAATTATTGACTATTGTTACCAATTTAAAATATTATGTTGATATTTAACAAATATACAGTTATGACTGTCAAAGCTTATATTCACATCAGCATTAATATTATAAATTATGATGTAGGTACACCTATATAACATGTTTATTTAGTAAATAACATCTGATACTTATAGTATAATTGTATTAAATTATTATAATAATTATACCCAGTATTGGGTTAAAATATTTCCACAATCAACAAATGATTAAAAAATTAAAAAAATTCATTTAGAATTTAAAACTAATTAATAACATTTTTATTAAATTTAAAAATACTTAAAAATTAAAATGATTAAATATTTGTGTTGAAATAAATAAAATTTCACTGTGAAAAATAATATTATTTAATGAGATCAATAAAAATTCACGATTAAAACCTCAATCATTATTATTGTTTAGATTTATTTACATTAATTATAAAGCATATTTTTTAAATATTATATTTTTATATTCATAAAAATAATGACAAACACAATGAATATATATTTTATGAAATTAATAATATTTTTAGCTATAGATATAATCTTTATAAACTTTAATCATTGGTTAGAGTTTTTTTATCTAATAGTTTTTTTCGTTCAACACTGCGGTATACTATATTAATACGTCTTATAATTTTTAACGAACGCTCTACATTAATATAAACGTTTAAATTTAATAATAAATAAATAATAACGCAAATATATTTTGAAAATCTTTATAAAAAATATTCATATACATTTTGTCTAAAAAAAGTAAGTTTATTTTTCATTAAATATATATGTTCTTCACAACAACTTTTCTGTAAATCTACATACGTTTAATATAAAAACATATTTTTTTAAAGTGTGCACCATTTAAAATGAAAAAAAATCGATTACAAAATATGGATGTAAAATTTATTATAATTTATATGAAAACTTTAAACCAAATAAATTCAACGATAAAAAAAATATAGTATTTTTATAGGTAAGTATAATATTATATACATGTAATATTATACAACGTTCTGTTTACAGTAAATATAATAATATATTAATATATACTTTCTTATAAGTAATAAACAAAATTATATATTATTATTATGTTTGCAACAATAAAACGTGATATTATTATGCTTTCTGATACATGTTTGTATTAAAAATCTACGTACCTATATTATTGTAAGTCGTTTTCCATCAAATTTCAAAAACATAAAATAGATTTAATATCAAACTTTGTATTTTATTTATTATAGTTAGTTAGTCATTTTTATAAAACTAATATTTATAGCTAGCTTAAATTATAAAATTTTTCAAATAACCATGGTCCCAATATTTTCCAAACCCACTATCAAAAACGTATTATCATTAGTACACAACATTTAACTTAAAAATGACTCGTTCGAATTTTGATTAATTCATCAAAACTTTCAAAAATATTATTCGCTTAATAATTTACATTATATCATAAAAGTAATTTTTATTTTAAAAACAAACAATTTTATTTCCAAAGAACGCTTTTTAAATAATACATAATACGAAAAAAATCACAAAAGTTAAAAAATTTGATAGTTTTGTAAATTTCATAAATCAGATTTTGGATTATTATACTATTGAAGAAGAAGAAAAGGAGTGAGCATGCTTGGTGAATCACTCTGTATATAGGTATCGTATGGCTGCTGATTTAATAAATGAAAATCGATCTTTAACGTAAAACCCTATTATTATAACGGAAACAATTTCGAGGAACCGTAATAATAATAAATAACACATTACGAGTTCAAAACAAAGATTCTCATATTGTATCGATATTCGAACCCAACCAAACAATTCAATATATATCTTATATATTGCATCTTTTTATTATAAAATATTATGATATATAATATGCATATACATCACTTGTGCAAATATTTATCTTTTAATCTATTATATCATTATAAGATTAATACTACTTTACTTGATTTGATCGTTTGGATATGTATTTTTAAATTTTTAACTTATATGCAAATAAATTGGATTTACAAATTAAAAAAGTTCAAGAATGCAATAATTATAGATTTAATATTATTTTGTAAATATTTTTTAAGATTTGTTTAATTTAACAAAGATAGGTTTTCAAAGTTTTCTGCTTCGCCTCGAAAAAACAGGCGTGATCCAACCCCAAATATGACGTGTCGTTAAATTGTATTATATAAAGCTGCAAAAGATAAAACTCATCGTAAAGTAATCGAATGAAACGGTATAGAAATACGTGTTTGGTACTCATCGTCCTATTTTCCAGTTCAACAGGCCGCAGCTTTGTGCGTGGTGTAGATAACAAACGTGTAGCGGTTACTGCGGTGACGCGGTGTTTATATAAGCATTACCGTGGTATATGCGAACGATGTATATAATACTTCTGCTTGTAACTCGCGATCGGTGATGAATAATATAGATCTATGTGTGTGCGTGTTCCAAAAAACATCATATTAAAATATATTATTATTAGTGATTTATTATATAACGATTTTATTTTTTTTAGCTTTTATTCTATGGACGGACGGTTTGAGATATATCAAATTATTTCCAGTAAGTACTCGAAAATACTAACACTTCGTTCATTTAATAGAGGAGCATACCACGTTTGGGTATATATAAAGATAAATATCACATTCGAACTGAATACAGCAGTCGCGTAGATATTGTTTTAGTACGCATTTTAATCCCACATTTAGTCGTATAATATCGATGATTGCAATAAACGTAAACGCACAGGTACTTAAATTATTCTAAACTTGAACTAATTGAAACAGATCTTTAAAATGCTCAATTGTAATTTTTTGATTTTTAGAAATTTTAAATTGCATAGTATTATTAATTTCGTATATTTGACTGTAGATTATCATATTAGATATTTTGAATCCGCTTTGTAAACATTTGCTTACCAGGAAAATAGTAGGTACTACAATTATTATGTATAATACTGTTATTTGGTTATTGATTCCCTCATATTTTATATTATAATTATAAACAACAATTTATATTAATAAATATAAACACGATACAAAGAATCATTTATTAAAGGTTTTAATAAGTAAATACACATCAATATATCGATTTTTATACGCAAAAAAATAGTCAACGTTTTTTACATTCATAAATTAATAAATGCATAACAACAAATAATTATATTATAAAAAAATAATACAATTATAAAAAGACTACATCCAAATGAACTTATTCAGAAAACTCAACCAAAGAAAACAAATTTTAATAAATAAAGCCAGGTTAGGGCATACATATCTCATATATTTGTACCTTATCACTAGGGCTGGGATTTTAATACCCTAAAAAATCTCAAAAAATGCCCTTAAAAAAATCCAAAAATAATTTAAAGTCACTCATAAAATGCACTATAAAAATGCATTTAATTATATTTATTACAGCTTAAAAATTGGGAAAAAAATTTAAAATTATTCTTTTACTTGTTGTGGCGAAGCCGCAACAACAAACAGCTCGGAAATATTCGATAAGAGATTTTTGGTTCTTCTCCAAAATCCATGTTTTTTTTCCGATTGTCGCCAATCAACTCATGTTTTTCACAATATTCTCGTGGTATCACCGGCTGCTTCAAGGATAAGATTGGCTTACACATAGTGCTATACGCCCTTTAAACGGTCATCAATGACTACCCGAATGCCGATTTAATGTGGTTGACTTCCAAATCAAAGATGTCGATAACTGATCGACATCACTTCTCATAAGTATTCATTACTGTATCAGGCATTAGGACTTCAGACATAAAGACTCTATACATAAATATAGGAACTGCTCGTATTGCAGAATATTAATTAACTGTTAATGATTTGAGACAATGAATAAATTCTAAAATTATTGTTTATTTTTCTTGTTTATATTAGTTAGTACAGTTAAAATAAAACAACAAAATATATACTATAACAACAATTTGTATTAATAACTAGCTGACTCGTCACGGCTTTGCCCGTGATTGATTGTTAATTTTGCCTTCGGACGATGATATATTGATATGTAAAATTTTTTATTCAAATTTTATCGTTTAATAATGTGATCAGCAAATAAATACAAAAAAAAAGTAATGAAAACGTATTGAAATGTTTCTAGCGATATTAAGTATTTTGTATAATCTTTTGAAAAAAGTTGGAAAAATATTAAATTGTGGAGTCAGAAAATTAGAAAATTTAAATACAATAAACCCCTCCCCACATTCTCCAGACAAAAAAAAAATAAAAATCTGATAATGTGGTGATATTTAGAAGAGTATTTGGAACAACTCTGTGAAAAAAATAGAAAAAAGATAAATAGTGTTGTCACAAAATGGGAACGTAAAAAAAGGCCTGTTCTTGCAAACCTCACAGAGAGGCCTCAAAAATTAGCTTTGTTTTTTAATTTTTCAAGAATTTTATCATTAAATTTTGAGTTATATTAAATTTACTATAAGACAGTGTGAATAAACGTATGGTATTAATAGATAGATAATATCTTTGAATTTATTTATTTATTTATTTAAATTTCATTCAGTATAATTATAACAACTCTTATAACATACTCGAAAGTGTTTTAATGGTAACCAGGTTACAAAACAATAGTTTTAATAATAATATTGGATGAGCGTAAAAATTTTTATTTTTCTGAATTTTTTTTTTATTTTTTTACTAACAAAAGTGTAACTAAAATCCTTAACAGACTATTAGGTATAACAGTAAAAAATTACAGCCAAATCAATTCAGTAGTTTTCTCGGTTAGCGAGGTCGTAGAAAACTTCTTAAATTTTAAATAGTAGCATATAGATAAGAGCCAGTAAAACTCGCTCCAAGTGAATACCCTAGATCAGAGACAGGACTTGAAAAAAATTCTAGTTAAAAAAATCTAAAAGTCAAAAGTTAAGTTTGTGACGAAACCTGTGATTACGACGTTTACGTAGTTGGTACCGCTGATTTGATAACTACACTTTGGCGGTATTGTTTTGAAAGCGTAAATAAAATTCTACAAAATCCGAATTCGAGTGAAACAGTCGGTCATTATAGGCGAAATACACCATGTCCTGTTGCTTGTTCGGTGATTTTTTGTATGTGTAAAATAAATAAAAACATTCCTAATTTGGACGCTCTACCTACTTATTTTTTGCGTAGTCACTGACGGACAACGGCACAAGCCTCTTACATTTTATAATACAAGATTAGTTTCCTCATTTAGCTGTGAGAAATAAAAACAATTTAATCGATTAAGCTAAAAATTTGGTCAATTTTAAGAATTATGTTATTATAATCTCATTCTAATAAAACGTAAGATGACAGACTAAAAATGTATAAAAATTAATGTCAATTAATTGCAACGGAAGTATTACTATGGTAAATATGCATAATGAATTATTTCTTTAATTTTAAATCAAATTTATTTAAAAAAAAAAAAACCAATAAGAATGTGACATTAAGTCGCATGTCATGGCACCTTTTTAAACATATCGCGTGTGACGTTTGCGGAAAAACTACCCTAACCATAGAGTATATGGGGATGAGTATATTGTAATATATAACATGGCCTACATAACATGATACGAAATTTATATTATATACTATTTATCTGCTGCCTGATTCAAAAAAGGCCTATGTCAAAAGAATTATTTTTTAAGTAACAATAACTTTTTATCAAATCAAAATAGCTAATCTTATGTAACCTATTACATTATAACAACATTGGCTCTATTTTCAAAAATCACTAAAACAATTTAAATTAACATAGTTTTTCAAAGAATCTCAATTTTACCAAACAACAGTAACATTAGACCTATTATTGTATCAATTCACAAATTTACTATTATACACACACACACACACACACATAACACATAAACCACCTAAGGCAAATAAGTGATTTAGGAGATTTAAGTTGAGACGACATAGTTAATTCTATTGTAGGAGGTCTTTATTTTTTGGCTAGTGCGAGTGCACAAGCACTTTCGAATATTATTTACCAAAAACACGATAGGTATAATAAATTTAATGACAATATAATATTTTATTATATCATTTTAGCTTTTTTTCCAACTATACAGTTTACGCAGACGTCGATGTACGTAATAACCTGCAGGCTAAAAACGGCAGACCCAATGACACTGTTTTTTTGTCCTCATTTTCCAAAACTATATATAGTCACGATATTTTTCTTTATTATGAGTTTTAGCTTTGGTTAACTGATGCACGCGTATTTCTGTTACAAAAATGCATCGTTGGATGCAATTACACGCGTATTACAAGACGTATGATTTTTAATATCATGTATTTCACTCTGATAGTAAGAAAAATTACAATCCAATAAGTTTAATTGAATATATCATAGTTATATACCAAAATATATTTAATTAAATTATCGATCTATGTACAAAAAGTACCTTGTTTGCATATCCTATGTAGTGTGTAAGATAAATGAGCAATTTAAACAAAAACTCATTATTATATTATATTAACCTTGTTTTAATTAAAATGTATTAAAATACATTAATTTTGGTGTAATCATAAAATGAATTTGTAACCATCAGGTGACTTTACAATCAATTTAAAAAAATTCCACCATATAATATAAACTAAAGTAATAAAAAAACTTAAGAATAATTTTTTTTTTAATTTTATTAAATTATTATTAATCAGTTAATTTGTATAATTTTTATAGATTGAAATAAAGTTTATTATATTACAAAAATTGGAAAAAATATGTTGGTTTTTAAAATCATATTAAATTATTTATAATTATTATTAATTATTATCCTATATAATATTATAATAGCTACTAAAAAAATTGTGCATAAAAAGTAACTATAACATTTATTATACTTAGTACTTTGTTTGTAGCACTTAGTTATATTTTTTAAATAGTTTAATAACTGGTTGTATCTAAATATTCAACAATTTCTATAAAACTTATTTTATCAGCATCATACAAAATAATTAAAATTAATCTAAATATTTTAATTAGTTTAAACTAGATTTTATATATATGATACATTTTAAGTTTTTATATTGCTCTTTGTATATTTATCATATAATTGCAATTAATATATTAAATAGATATACCATACGATAATCAAAGAATCGAAATATTGCTTAAAGCTTCGATGATTATAATGATTATACGTAGTTTCTTGTAAAAATCATTCATGGCGGGAAAATTGTTTTTGTGGTTAATAATTATGTTAAACTCTTTTATGTCCCTCCCTTAATACTTTAATATTAATTTACAATACACGTCTGCGGTCGAATTTTCTTCATCTACGCCCGTCGCCCATAATGTTTAGCTGAAACATATACATTAGTATAATATAATATTACATAAAAATATAACGACGATCGGAGAACTTCGTTATATTAGAGGATTCGTTATCAATATTTTATTTAAACTCAGAATCTATTAATACAAAATTCCTTAACACTACCTCTTTTTGACATGTATTATTTTATATCAAATATAAAAGACCACTGGACTAGCTGGACTAGTGGACTAACGCAACGTAGTGCTCGTTGTGAAACTACATTTTATCAACCCTAGAATAAAGCAAACATTTATTGTTAATGAACACTTTGAAATTTTATTTTTATTTTTCCAGTATCTACGTTTATTTTCCTCACTTTTTCGATCAAATCTTTTTGCAACCACGAATATTATTATTATATACTCCAATTCCCAACTTACCACATAGATTATTATTATTCCTAATATAGCTATAATATGTAAAAAGCACAAATACTGACGAGTATGGTAAATACCGGACCAACAAGTTTTAGTACTTTTACTAATTCAAATTACATTGAAATAAGTTAAAACAATTTAGTTTAATAATATAAATACTAAATCTTCGAACATAATATAGTCTGATTTACCGAATTATACCTGATAACTCATTGATTCTAATCAGTTTTAAACGCAAAATCTTGACATTATTATTACATTGTTATTATTATGAAAAGGTTGCTAAATATGCATGTTATGAGTATGTATGAAAATTAAAGTAATCTAAAAAAAAAATCAAATTTTATACTTCATAACAAAAGAATATAATAATCTAATAATCTAATAACTCCACATTTTGAAATCAAACAAAAATTGAAGTAGTAGGAAAAAGGTATAAAGTCGACTAATATTAGTGGGAAAGATAATTTTAACTATATGTTGTATTATACTTGAGGCTATGTTGACGGGGTGCGAAATAAGCCTCAAAAATATTTTCATACCGAACCTCAAAATTAAAATGGCCAAAAATTGGAAGATTCACGCAGCCCATTTTGTGTAACGGAAGGTTCATTATTATTATTGTTTTTATGTATGTGCGTGCGCGCGCGTGCACGTGTGTGTGTGTTATGATATCGCGTTTCTTGATGTTTTTCCGGATTGCGGAAAGCTGCTCCCGGCGGTAATGTGTCACGTTCTGGTATTAATTGAAAAATCTAGTAGTACTCGGCGTTATTTATATATTTGGAGAAAAATAATCTCTCGGCCGTTGCAGCAGCCGCACGCATCAACGATCACAACCACGACTACGATAGGGCTTATAATTGGTATTGGTGTGTGTGTATATGTATGTGTAGATACCTGAAAAATGACTTCTGCTTATTGAATAATTATAGTAAATATAGCACTTTAATATTGCGATTTTCAACTGCTTTAATCGTACCATATCAAAAATTAATAGTGACAACTCAATACTTGAATAAAAGAGTATATTTAAAAAAAAAATATCTAAAAATAGGTAACACCCCTATTATCACTTTTTTATCACCGTCACTAAACTGGAAACACTAATGCCATATTTAAAACTATATAATATCATACTTGTTGTAACATAACATTAAAATTAAATAGATACTGAATCAAGTAAATACGCGTAAGTAGTAGACGTCCAATTGTCTGTGTTTCATGCAGGACAAATCAATCTTCTAACCGTGATTAACAGTGTTAGAACAATCATTTCCAAAATTAAATTAGTAAACCGTACACATGATTCACCACGTACGTCAAGCAACCATGATTTATAGAATTTATATAGATCGTTGCATAATAACTACATTTAATAATTACTATGTAAACTGTTATATAGCAATAAAAATAAACGTTGTATTAATTTAAGCAGTCAAAGTTTTATTTTTGAGTTTAACGGTTGTGACGTTTTTATCGGACAGTGTGACGTGTAAATAAGATGATGGAGGTTTCCCTACATTATCAGATATTGTCTCCATGTTAAATATTATAATTGGAGCAGTCGGTAAAACGTTTCAAAAATAAATCCGTCCAAAATTTCGATATTAATAATAATAATAGTAAATATTTTAACTGGAAACGACATTTAATTTTCCGGTTCACTTAGCCTCACGCATCTTGCTGTATATAACCGTGTTTTTCATGACATATGTCTCTACGGTCTGTCCCTACGTGGTGTATGCACATCTCCGATGTACCGTCGTCGACGTCATCATCATCATCATCATCATCGATAAATTAACTGCCATGTATAATCTATGTATTCTGTATATTTTTTATATATTATTACAACGGTTTACACATATAATTTATTTAAACAAAATATCGTCGAGAGCCGATTGAGGTAAATGGACAACATCCATTATTCGCGGTTAAAAATACAATGTAATTTTACCTATAACCTTTGCCGTGTTGGTAATAACCTATATGTAATGATAAATGTATTTTCATTGTTTAAAGTTGTTTCTCCTTTTTCTGTAATCAATAATCATATTATCATGACTAAACCGTAACAATTTCCGCAAAAGTTAATCCCATCTATTGTATTACTAATAACCAGCAGACCAAACGATACTCGCGTCACCGATGTACACAATAATACTTAAAATATAATTTACAAAGAAATGTTTAAAACAAAATAATGATCTTTCCTGAGTTATATATGTATATGTTAAATACAGCTAGAATGTACAAATAAATTCACTAAACACACTCACCCCCAATTTTTTATTGGATAATATATTTATTTATAGTTAATATATTAATATATACTTACTTATAAGTATTTAAAAAATATATTTATTATTATTTTAACTACAATTTACGCGATATTATGCTATTTGGTAAATGTTTTTTTATTAAATATCTGCGTGTATAGGTATTATACAATATATTATTGTTAATTATTTTCCGTAAAATTTCGACTTGTGTACTCGTATAAACATATACACAAAGTGATTCACTATGCATGTTCATCACCATTTTTTAATGTATTAATAAATGTTTACAAATTCTAATTTTTGGAATTTTAAAATGTACCTACTAAAAACTATATTTTATCATTTTTGAGATTTTTTGTACTACATAAGAAATGTTAAGTTAAGAACTTAAGTTTCGTGACAATATATAAACTTCTGTTTTTCATATGAGAACCATTCTTTTTAAATAATATAAATTATTTAGTAGTAAATAGATTTAAAAATGTTTATTTATCTCATTAAAAATTCGAACAAGTATTTTTTCAGTTATTAAAATGATTATGCTAAAATATAAAAATTTTCATTTTACCATAACCTTAATATCTTCTAAGCCCATTATCATGGACTTATTATCCTTAGTATGCAAAGTTAAATAACTCAATCAAATTTTCTTTAGATACGTCAACATTTTCGAATAAATTATCCGTTATAAAATGTATTTCATAAAAGTCAGGGAGGAAGGTTGTCATTTAAAAACCAGAAGGTTTTGTCCCTTTAGAATACTCTTTAAATAGTACCAAAAAATATCAAGAATTTAAAATTTTAGTTATTTAGTTAATTTAAAAATCCCAAAAATCGTATTTTGAATAACTGCATTTTGAAAAATAAATATAGCGTGAGCCGTTTACGTACTTGGCGAATCACTCTGTATTTACTAGTAATTATATTATGTTTAAAATAAAGAATAATAATAGCATGAAATAACCATAATAAAATTTAAACTATCTTTGTTTTAGTAACTTAAACGTCTGATTATATGCATTTGCTTTTCACAATGTTTGTTATTAGCTTATCGCCGTAAAGTCCATAACGCCGTAATACTATCAACGTTAGGTACTATAATACTATATTATTGTTGATTCGATAAAAATTATCACCTATTAGTTCTATTGTGTTTGACAATATTTTTGAAGCCATAGTAATATTCCTCTAACAATGAAATACTATTTTTATATAAAATCTTAAATCTAGATTCTAGACCATATTTCTACATTATCAAAATAAGAAATTCTTTCAATATAAAAGAATATATATTTCTCTTATATTTAATATAAATAATAGTAACCGCCTAATAGTTTAATTAAACTTGAAAATTTATATCATGATTAATATTTCTTTTCCGTGAACTCATTTGCTGCTCAAATGAAATCCAATTATAAAAATGTGATTAGTATAATTTGTAGGTATTATAACAAAATAAACACTTATGTATTTATTTGTATATTATATCAATCACATTTTTTTTACAATTAAATTACATTTGAGCAATAAATGATAACCTGCTTATGGAAAAAAAAATATTAGTAAGTTAGACACATAAATATATGTACTATAAAGATTTAGTATAAGAAATAACTTAAAAAAAAAGTAAATTTTAAATCTTTATAGAATGATTAAAACAAAGGTATTTTATAAATAAAATAAATAATTATTTTACTTTTTGTTATTATCGGTCTTAAAGTGTCTTTGTTTTACCATTTACAAATTGTATTATTGATTATTCTACAACGTTTGTTTGCTCTGTATATTTTTCGTAAAATATATTTTAATATTTTAAGGAAATTATACATAATTTTAATTCAAAAACAATATTTAAAAGAAAAAGAGGTTAAAGTAACACTAAAAGTAATCTAATAATTAGAGAAGGTATATTATTCATATGACTAATGTGTATCATCTGATCAATTAGGTACTTAACTTATTTAAGAGCACAGAAAACAGGAAAACGATATCTTAATTCTGAAAGAAAATTTTTGGCAGATTTTAAAAATGTGTTGACATTGTTTTAGATGTTTGGTCATTCATCATTATGGGAGAAAAACAAGTTAGGTCGATGATTAAATTAAAATTGCTTTCTTTAAACTATCAAACGTGAAATCAAATAACTTCATATTGAATATCTGGTCAATGTTCAAGTATAGTGTCTGTAGGCAAAACATAGAGAAATAATATATAATATATATTAAAAGATTAGTCAACTTGAATGTCTCTAACTATTATAATATTATGTATCACTAAATTAGACTAAATAACATGTAAATTCAAGTTAAAATCAAATTATTAATATGTGGTTTACAGTGGATAGAACAATTATTGTTAGTTGTCACATATAAAATAACCTATACTGACTATACGTACCTATATTATTATCAATACAATAAAAATTTCTTTTATCTCTTCAAATACTTTGGTTTCAGAGCTTTGCGATAAGGCTTAACGCCAAATATTAATTTAACTGTACCTATCTATCTACGTATACCATAATAATAATGTCATTAGTATATTTACGCGCTTTTTCGTGGCATTAATAGAAATAAAATAATGTTGATAATAAACCAAGCTAGTATAGTATAAACTTATTTAATTTAATCGTTTTCTTATTTATAATAGTATGATATTAATTATATTATACACATCCTTTGGCATTGTATTTTGACAATAATGTATCATACACCACGAATATTGTAAGAAAAATGTCATACAAAATTTGATAATTTTATTCTAATAACATAGTATAACAAAATATCTAATTCCTACATTCAAGAGAAATATACCAACAAACATTTTTTTTTTAAACCTTCAAAATAATGAACTTAAAACACTTTTAGGACTATCTAATTCTAAATATTTTATAAATTTAATTGTTTTCAGTCAAAAATAAATTAATATCATCGATTTTAATTATCAAATAAATATTAATTAGATTAGCCGAAACATTTGATAATTTCAGCTCGCAAAAGTATTTATATTCCAACAGTATTTTGATCTAATTATCAGGCATTGTACTTTTAAAAGGAAATATTATTTAATAATAACAACATTTAAATAAATTGAGCAAAAATTAAAGTAAAAGAAAAAAATTAAGCATAAAAACTGAAAATATTTATAACTAATATTTTAATTTTGTTTCGAGAGTAATTAATAACTACAAAGAATAAATTCGAACCTTGAAAGGTGAAAACATTTTTTTTTCCATCTTATTAAATTTTTGTGCTTTTATAAGCTATAAATAAGAAAGATAATTTTCAATTGATAATTTGTAATGATATTTATACTATACATTATATAGAATTATCATTATAAAACTGAATTCATGAATATATATTATATATATGAATATACGTACATATAGCTACACTTGTAAAAATATTAAATTATCTTTAGTTACATTATACTTCAAATTTTACATTTAATTATTTATATGAATACTATATATCACTGGCAATTATAATATTATTATATTTAAATTAAATATTGCTAAGAAAAAATCATATTTAACATCAATCTATGATAGGTACTACTTGTAGTGGCTATTGATAGAGAATCTGATTATGTATCAACTAGTAATTAATTTTAAAGGTTAAACAATTGAATTTTAATTTATGAAATGTTACATTGTTGTGGAAATTATAAAATCGGTTAACGTGTAAAAAACATTTTTCCAAATAAAAAAAACATAAATATGTTCTCCCCGTGATACCACCTGCAGGTATAACTATAACACAATTACCCGCAATTCATAGTAAATGAAACATTAAAATATAAATTAAAACTAACTCAATAAAATAATGTAATATATTATATTGTATGTCAATAATTTAAATTATACAAATCCATATAAAATTTATATAAAAGTCTAACAATTTTAAAGTTATTACGATTTATACGTATTATTCTATTATAATTGGAATCATTATACGTTATTCACTAAATTGTTTTTATTTTCTGTTACATTATTAAATACAGTATATTTTAAAAAGAAAGTGACTAAAAATATATTTTATTACCACTGTATCGACAAAGAAATAGACAGAGCTTTTTATAATAAAAAAATAGCTGATATCACACTAAAAACACTTCGTTATAACTCCATGTAAAAAAAAGCTTAATTAAAAAAATAATAAAATAAGTAATGATTAAATCTTTAAAATGCGTGATGTAATATGGAAACTAAGTGAAATACCATTTTATAATATTACAAATATCTATGACGACAAATAAGATCAATTGTAAAATTAAATAATACCTAGTCAACATATTATTATTGTTTAGCTACTTGACAGGACGTGTAAGTAATAATTACACATACATTTAATACAAATAAATAACCAATATAATATTTGTCGTAGTTTATTATTTATAAATAATATGTTGACCAAGTACCTATTCAACGTTACTATTGATCTTATTTGTCGTAATAGGTATTTGTAATATTATAAAATGGCATTTTAATTAGTTTCCATATTATATAACGTCTTTTAAAGAATTACTTATTTTATTATTTTTTAACTTAGCTTTTTTTACACGGAATTTTTTTAGTGTGATAATACTTACTATACAAACAATTGGTATTAAAAATGCAATTCTATATCGATCGTATATTAAACGCGGCAATAACTTCCACACTGTAACGATTACGTACAATATTTCATTATCCATTTTCGATTTTGAATGGAAGTGTGGAACACGAAAATGATAATACAAAACGTGGGTATTAATTGTTAAGAGCAACACAAGGGTGTCGTTTATTGACGTTCTAAAAAAGTAATTTCCATTTTTACTCGCACTATCATAGAGTATGATTTACAATGATGTATTGATGTGTATACTGCATAATATATTTCAATCATATCAATGTATTCAATAATACATATTCTATATAAGCGTACCGGAAACGTTAATAATAAAAAAACGTATGTAAATAATTACTATATTTAAAAATGGCTTTGCATAAACAAGTGTACCATCGTCTTGTTTGTTAGTTGAAAATAATGAGCTGCTTTGTTTTATTACAAATGATTTTATGAAAATGTTGACGTATGCAAATTTCAATTCGAACGAGTAGTTTCTGAGTTAATAAACTTTATAAATTAAAAACAATAGATTGTCCTTATTTATTGATTATATTATACTTAGTTCGTAAAGTTTGTTCTTCATAGAGTATGCTTAGTGATTCAACCGTAATTGACCTATACACACACACAAATATATAGGTATTTATAGCGGATTTCATAATATAATACCCGTTTTCATTAGAAATTACTTCCGTATCGAATGAAATCGAAAATTTATATATTGCGTATATATATTATACAGTACACATACGATATACGAAATAAACATAATTTTCCTGTCTATATATTATATTGTATAATTCAAATGTATTGGCTTATGTACATTATATAACCAATCTATCCTTTATCTTCCTCACGCCACCATCACCACAAACAACTGGTATATAATGTTTATAACGCGTATATTTCATCAAAAGCCATCAATTATTAAGTACGTTACCATGAAGCCCGCCGACCGTACAAACGTGATCAAACTTTGACCACGCGATGATTAAATATAGACAAAACTTTGTGCGATCGCCCAGCCAAAGTAAATAAACGTATTTACCATGCAGCAAAAACTGTTGGTATCATCTGAAGAGCAAAAAAATTCCACCTGCACACGAAAACTTTGGACGACTTTTACTGTTAATTCTTCTCTTATAATACCGTTCATCGAATCATGTTAATTATTTTTTTGTTTTGAAAAATGATAAAACTCCAGAAATTACGTAAATTTTTGTAAATTTCTTGCCCAACTATTGAGATTTTCGTAAATAAATGTTTGCTAAACATTTATCATCCTGTTAACACGAATTGGTGTGTTAATTGCCCTCATCAAAATTTTGAATTTTCCTGGGTTTTTGTTTTTACCCATAATTTTTATTTTTTATTACTCGTGTTATCAACTGCTATGTTTGCATCTTTTGCTACTATGATAATCTCATATACAATATTACATAACAATATAATACATAATTGTTGTACAATTTTTTTTTTTTTTGTATGGGCTAAAAGCACATATTTACGATCTTGTCTAATGTAATATATGTGAAAAATCCTCACTCAACCTGTAATAATATAAAAATACTTTTATAGTATTATGCCACTAAAAAAAAAAGATTTGAAATAATAAATTTGAATATTTTTGATTAAAATTAAAATTTTAATTTAAAAAAATTCAAAAAAAAAAAAAATTCTGGTCAGATGGCTGATACGTTTAGACCTAGTAATTGATATAGATATTCTGGCATGTTGTGTTTGATTCTTGCAGCTTCAGTTTGTTTGCATTCGACAAGTATATGTTTGATAGTCAAGTGAACTCCGCATGCTGCGCACCTGGGTTGTTGTTCTCTGCTCATTAGGTAACCGTGTGTGTAACGAGTATGTCCTATTCGTAAACGTGTTAATAATACTTCTTTTCTGTTAAGATTTGCTATGTTTTTCCAACGTTCTGTTCGTTTTATTTCGCTGAGTTTGGTTTCTTTTCTTCTCTATTTGAGTGATCATTTTTCTTCAATCGCAGTACTAATACATCTTAGTGTGTTTTCATGAGCACAGTATTTCTCGCTTATTTCTAAGTTATCATTATTGGCTGCTTCCTTTGCTAGACAATCTACTTTTTCATCACATCCTATATTACTGTGACCTGATATCCAGACAATAAAGGTTTGTTAGGGTAGTCGTTTATTGCTTCTATTATATTTGATTTTAAACTGTTGTTACTTCTATAGTTACTTAAACATTTTACGGAGCTTAATATGTCTGTAAATAAGAAATAATTATAGGATAGTTGTGAGTTTTTTAAATATTTTATAACAGAGTATATCGCTAGCATTTCGGCAAAGAATATGCTGCAGTGATTATTTATTTTTTTTTTTTGCTGGAAGTCAGGAGCTCTTCCGGTACCATTTTCAGTTTTTGATGCGTCGGTATAGGTATATTCATAACTGGTGAATTCTTTAATAATTTCATAAAATAGTTATTTGTATGTTGTTAATGTTGTTGTTTTTTTTTATAACTAGCTAAAGATGTATTTAGGGATAATTTTTAATTTGTCTATATTAAAATTTTTATTTATCTATCGATGTATTAACTTTTAATTTTTAACAATTTTATTATTATTTTTTATATTATAAAGGTTAATCAGAATAACTACTAAAATAATAACATTATTATTATAATTATTATCATCAATAATAATTAATATTAAGTTTAATGGATTGTAAAACAATTTATATGACATAAATAACATATTTTCATACATTACAACTATCGATCTATTGAAGTATTTTGTATACAAACAATACATAACATTTATTTTTCAAGAACTTTGATTCTTTTGGCAAATCACGTTTTCTTTTTGTCAGCACTTGGAACTCGTGCATCATACAGAATTTACCGATATTTAATTGCAGCTTTACACAATTATATACGTTATTTACATATACAATTTTCCCAACAATTGTATATACATACTATAGTATTATACGTGTGTAATACATAATGATATGGTGTATATAGTGTCGGGTGTTATAAATGAAATATAAGCTGATAAATTGGACCAAAAAATGTTGGGGAGAAAGAATGAAAACGATCAGTACGATGACAGAGAATAAACTTATTTTTTGGAATATTTTTTAAGCCCGATCAAATTTCAGTGAAGCCGAATCGATAAATTATTACCGCGCATGTATATACAGAGGGAAAATGCCGCGCAAACTCGTCTAATGTTACTCGAAAAGAAAACATGAAAATTATCGACGTGAAAATAAAATGAAAAGAAAAGATTTATTTGCACGTATTGCTGTTTCACTAAGTTATATTATACGTCATTACCTACAATCTTTTATCTAAATTACTTAACCCAACGATACGAGAGTATCATATCACACCATCAAGGATCAGAACATATCAATGTGTGGTTAGTCGAGAAACTGTATATTGAGATTAAATCCTTTAAAGATTTCTTAGTTCACACAATGATAAATGCTCATAACACGAACGATTATTTTTTAAATGATCTTACGATAAAATTAGTACACCATATATGATATGTATATTACAAGTGTAATATTATATAAAAGTGTAGATAAGTGCATCATAAAAATTAAGAACATGCATTTTACCATGAGTATTCGTGTAAAAATAATATAACTCGTTCAAACATTTTAAATTGCTGATACATTCCATACACCAATTTTCTGGAAGTAAACGATATATTAGCAATATATTATATCGATTTTGGGACACATTACATGCAGTACACATAAGTAATGTAATAATATATGCGTATACATTACACACGCGCGCCACGAATTCGATACGGATAAAGCTCGGCGAGGCGCGTGAGAATCGCCACTGCAATGCACATAATAATATAATAGACATGATGACGATAAATATTCATTAGCCATGTTCGATCTCATCCCGAGACGACTGCATGTTATAATTTAAACTACCTAGCTGTATTATATTATTTGTATTATTGGCTGAATTTAAACAAATTCCGAACAATTTTTCCTATGGAATCGACGGTCTTAACAGGTGAGTGTTGTGGTATGTCAACAACGAAAATAGAATGACATACACCTTCCATATAGTATAATTATTATAATATACTAGTAGTTACGATACGCGTTTGCTGACTTCTATTCATCCATGTATCGTTATAAACATACTTTCAAACTATAAGAAGACATTACAATCGCTGCGTTGTATTCTCCATACAAACGTTGTACATCGAATTTTAAGTTCACAAGAATCTATTTTACATTTTTAAATTAGAGTGAATTTACTTATCATAAAATTTAATAACAATAATAATATCAATAAAAACCTCCAAAAAGCCATAAATAATAATTTTACTTCTAAATGCATAATAGATTAATTCACTCTGATAATTTAAAAATAACTGAATAAAAAAGTTTATTATGAACGTAAATTTCGCTATGTCGTATGTTTGTAAGACAAAGATAACACATGCGAATTTTAGCATTCTTTTAGTACGAACATTGTGTCGTAAAGCGTGTTAGATTAAAACAGCGAACTTTTATCTAGATAAAGTAACATAAAATATTTATTTCAATAAAATTATTATCTAAGATAAACTATCTAGATAATTTTAAGACTCAATTTTTAATTTTATTTAGGTATAAAAATCTTTTTTTGCGATGTGTTAATTTTTCTAAGATATTGCCTATACCATATTGATTTGATTTGATGTTCCTGTTTTTTTATTAATATAGTAATATCCAATATCTTTGTATTTATTAAAATTATATCATAATTTATTGCTCATTTTCTATAAACTGTAGTGTATCCATTATGCAGTCCAGATAAAAATTTTAAATGTTATCTAGTATTAATGATTTTTCGGTTATCTTAGTACAACGTTGTCCACATCATAACACTTGATAATCATATGGTATAATACCATTCTGATCAAAAGTCTCGGTTTATGTACCTATTGTACCTATATATATATATACACAATACATACATCGCATGATATTTAATTTAATGTATTTACATTACCGCGACCACATATAAGAATAATTACAATATAATTTATAATATATCATTTTTGTATATCATTTTATGACAGAATTACGGTATACTTACTGCAAATTAGTGATCTGACGAAATATCATCAGTGCAAATATATAGATAATATAGTATATAATCTCAGGTATGAAATTCACGACTCTCGAGATATTGTAATGGACAGCATCCCGGAGGTAACTTACATCAAACAATTTTTTCGAATAACTCTCGTTTTTTATACAGCGGTTTAGACTCAGTGTGTACCTCACTGTTTTTTTTTTTTTAGCACTTCCCCTTTTCTCGCGCACATTATATTGTTTTTTTTCGAATTTCATTTTGTGAGCGCGACACGCATATATATAAAGACGTCACTAAAGCTGCAGCTATTGTATTACATGCAATATATATGTATAGGTATCGAAGTGGTGGTGGGTTGCAGTGGTGTCAGGCGGCGGCAATTGTGCAAGAATATAGAGAAACTTTTCGTCGCTCAGGAAATTGTTTCGCTCCGACGCCGGAAGGGACACACTGAGGTGCTCCCTAATGAAAATAAATGCTTTGGTATATACGTGGGTGGTGCTATATATATATATATATATATATATATATATATATATATATTTATTTATTTATTTATTTATATATATATATAAATTTGTGTGTTTGTGTGTGTGTGTGTATGTGTCCAGTACAACAGCAACAGTCAATATAAATTGGTGTTACAAACATTGTTTTCACTCACTCCCTCAAATAATAGATGGGGTAAGGAAAAAATGGACGGATAGTAGAACGGATAGACGGAACGACGATAAAAAAAAAAAACTAACTAAAATACAGAGAAAAATGTCGTCAAAAATGACAAACAAGTGATAGTTCTATGTTCTAAAAAATTACAGAAGTCTTCTACCAAAAATATATTTCTGTAAGCAATTTTTTTACGACTCATTATATAATTGACTGTATAAAATAAATATAATACTTTTTTGTACAAATGTTTTACTTTTAACAAACATAATCATGTATTTAAAACAAATTACTCAAAACTATAAAAGTACATAACAAGATAATAATTTTATGAAAAAAATCATACTTAACAGACATAAGTACAATACAAGAGAGATACGCAATGACACAATTAAAGCTTTAATAGTCATATAACATATCTTGCCCACCTTATGGAATCGCTTCCCAAAGGTAGACTTTGGCAACCGGTAGTATTCCGCTCGTGATAGCTTATGTGTTCCTATGCTATAGCAGATAGCTAACCAACAATTTACCTAAAAAAACAGTTCATCTTCACCCCCTTTATCACGTCTCTTTAACCGAACAATCAGTGTATTCATATTTCATTGTTTAATTTTTTGGGGACAGGAGTTGAGTCTATAAAACTTTGCTCAAACCCTTGCTAAAAACCAAACAATTCAACATGGAAAACATCATTAAAATCTATTTGATAGTTTTGAAGGAGAATAGTAACAATACGAAAATCCATTCTTATTTATAAATATATAGCAGAGAGTAAAAATAAAGATACATAAAAGTGTACGCGTGTCTCGGCATATCAACAACTGCCGACGTAATTGATGCTACGAACATTGTTTTCACGTGGCCTTCGCAAAATAGATGGGGTAAACAAAATACTGTAAGATAGACAAACGGAAATAAATATGAAAAAAAAAAACAACAGAAAAACGGAGAATAATATTATCGACGGGTGGCAAACAAGCGATAATAATTGCACAGTCTATAAATAAGTATAAAGATCTGAGCCCACTCACAGTGTGCGTATTTACAAGTCTTTATTAGTGCAGTCTACCATTTTCGTCGTACATCATGATTGACCAATGTTTACTATATGGCGTATACAGACCATGGGGTGAATATGACACACATGTTATTATTGTTATCGTACGACAGATGACTCCCCGCCGAGACTAGAAATCGTTATTTTATACCGAAACGATATAATTAGTATTATACTACGACACGCACCACCTTGTCATTATTGTGAGTATATAACGTCGAGCAATATATAGCGTAAGTGATTGGGGTTGTTATACGACGAGTCAATTAAATTTCCTACGTATTTATAATATATATATATATATATATACAATATATATGTTGATGACAGTTATAACTACTGAATTGTAGGGAGAAGTTATGTTTTGTAAAACTTTGGGTATAATATTATCAATTAAAATATATGTGTGCACATAGCATAATGTATCTGATAGTTATGGCATATATAAACATAATTTCAGTGTAACATTTTCAAATCCTCCGAGTCCAAAAACATATTATGTTATATACTTATATTATTACGATATGATTTATGACTTGTTAATTGAATTATATAGGCATGCTATGCGGACACCATTAAAAGTACTATCAATACTGTCAAGACAATCAATGCCAATTTTTATTTATTTACTTGGATAAATTAACATTATTTCATTAAATATACATTGATCAAACAATTGTATATTGTTTACTCTTTGTTATTTCTACACGTGTAAAAAACTTAAAACAAATTATCATAGACAAAAAATGTAAATAGTTATAATTTTTAATAAGTACCAACGCCAAATTATCATTAGTTATTTAAAATAATAATATTTATATCATTTTACTGTCTCAACTTCTAAGCATATCATTTTAAATTGTAAACATTTTTGAAAATACGACAAAAATAAGATTTACCAAATATCAATATTTTATAAGAATTAAAATTAAAGCATATGATTAGTAAAAAAAAATTAATATAATTTAAATCTCATAGAAAGATTAAGAATTATTTTTAAAAAAAATAAAAGAATAATAATTATATAATCTCAATTGCTGTATAGCGTTTCACCTGAGTAGTTCAGACATAACTATATGATCAATGATCATCCTCATGAATTCGTTTTTAATATTTATGATTTGAATTACAAAAAACTAAAAATATCTACCACTAAAAGATTTAAATTAATAATACTGAGTTTATTTATTTTTTATTTTTAGTATGAAAACTAATTATTACGTTTCAAATTTCTATTGAAAAGAATCATGATAAAAAACATAATTTCTTACTATACACAACATTATAATATAATTTTATAAATAAACCCGTTGTCACAACTAATATTTTGTTTAAATATCAATACACTATACTCGTACTTACGTACCTATTATAGTTGTAGGATTCAAGTGACTGTACAAATTTCAAAAATCATTATAGTGTCAAATGCTCTGACAATGTTCAGTAGCGTTCGTAAGATTTCAATTTCTCTAAAGTTTTTCTCAACAGTAATTATCTTCTTAGTCAGAGGTTCATAACCTAATATGTAGCAAAATAGTATGAAGGTTTCGTGAAATAATTTCAAATATAAAACAATCATACGTATTTTTCACAATTTAAAAAAAAACGATTTAATAAAATACAAATAAGGTGTACATTTAATATTTTTCTTATTTATTTTTTTACAAAAAATAATAATATTTATGTATAATATATTTGGTTATAATAAGCTAAAGAAAACTAAATTTATAAAATATAAATATAAGATACACTGCAATAGAGCCTCGCCAGATTTTTATAAAATAGTAAATACCTACCTTACAGTGTCATAAGTCAAAAAAGATCGGAAACTAAGTTTTACTCTATGAGTATACTTAGTGTTAAACGTATAATAACAGATATTTGAGTTATTTTAATGATAGATAACAACTAATAGTATATAGCTTATCCAATAATTATAAAAAAATGCCTAAACAGTACATAACATATTGTTTAAAGACATTTAGAAAAGTGTTATTTTTTCAACGTAATCAACTTAATAATTTTAAAGTTTAATAGAGGATATTTTTTTATTTTTTAAAGATATTGCATTCCATATAATTATATAAGCTTTTATCAGATATTAAACTTCAAAACAATATCATTTTTTATTTAACCATCATCTCTTTCTACTATAATGAATCTAAATCGATAAACTTATTATTATTACAAAAGTTTAATTGTGCATAACTAATTTGCATCGCTTTACGCCTGTTGCGTTCAAATCGACCGTCAGAAAATCACAGGCATAGCGATATAATTTATTCGTTAATTACAATAACATTAACTTTGTATATACAAATCTGTTGACAAATCCAAAAAAAAATTAAATTTACCGAGAAGAAGCTGTCCTTTATTACTATGTAGATATACAGATTGAAATATCGTAATATTTTATATAATAGTGTTTACTGTTTACACAGAGTATTCCACAATCTTATTTAATGTGCTACACTATTATTTTTTCAGTTGGTATTTATTAGGAATAAAAGATTTATACTTGAATAAATACCTATTGACTATCATTCATATATTATTACGAAATTTTATAATTATTTCTATTCTATTTTCAAGCGGCAACCCAATTTTAAATTTTGGATAATATTCTGAAAACTTAGTTATAAAAATATTGAAACAATATTTTGTATTTAAAAATTTATACCTAAGTATTAAAAGTATACATCACCAGAGTAAATGCACCAGAATTTCTGAAATTAATGTTGTTGTTTTTTTTTTTATCAAAACGCAACTAATTTTGTGATTCTAAAGCTTAAAATCAATTTTAGTAATCAAAATAAAGTAAATATTTATTCTTACGGATTTTGTTTTAGAATATGAAATTAAAAATATGGTCTTTAATTTATAAAAAAATATGTTAATCACCACAACGTATAAAATAGTAAACAAATTATATTTTTCAATCTAAACTTATATTCTATACACGTATATTATATAGCACGATTATGTCGATTATACTCTCGCTCTATATATACATATATATTCTTTAAACTCATTATAATTATGTTAGGTAGGTAATATGTATGTATCATATTGATATTTCAGAAAAATGTTAAAGGCTAAATTTTATCAATAAATCAATCATTTTTTTCTCTTCCAATAAATATAAATAATCATAAATTATTCCAAAATGAAGGTACTTATTTTTATGTTATGCCAAAATGTATTATTACCTGTGTTATAGAGATAAATAAAATAAAATAGTTAATCTAAACTGTGATATAATTAAATTTTAAAAAATGTAATTAAATTATTATTACGTCAATCATGAAGTTTGAAATTAAATTAAAGTATAAGTCTTCATTTTTAATACGTTAGAATCGTTTTAAATAAAAGTGGTTTATTAATAAATATTTTTTATTTTTAAATAATTTAGCCTTCAAAATTACTTGTCTATTTAAAATATAATTTGTTTTTATTGACAATGTTCAAAACCACGAATATTTTCACTGCGACAACACATCCCACTTATTATTCTCCCAATTTTTATATTATAGCTTTATTATAGTCGATATACTCAGTGAACTAGAACACGTGTAATAAGACTAACTATTTAACATCGCTAGCTAAACACTTGGCGTTAATTAATTCTACTGATTTCATATCAAATCCACTGTCATATACTAATTAGTGACTAGATAATCACTTGATTCTGTCAAATTTTAAATTAAATATTTAAAACTATAACCTTTAAAGTATTAATACCTAATTTTATAATGTACTACGTGCCATGTTATAATAGCATGTAAATCGTTATTTTAATTTTTAATGAATTAAAATATATTCCAAATTTGTTATATAACGTCTCTGTCATTTAAATCAAGTATTATATATTTCTATTTATAAAATAACATTTAAATGTAATGCATGGCAAATAATACAGTGGTATAAGGTGTATATATTATATATTCAACACTTTATCGGCAACACATATACAACACGTATATAATATCATTTGAATATTATAATACAAACATACACGCTACCATACACTGTCAGGATTTACGCGAGAATAAATTTCGAATATTGCATTAGAATATTATGCACATTGCACATACAAAATGCAACTAGAAAATATGACATATTTCAATGTAATTTTAGTGTAAAATTATCAAGACCTCCTTATATACTCTTCTGAGTATATGTACGAAAGTTTATCAGTCGACGACATATATACATTATATATACACGCGTATAAAATAATAGTTTATTTAAATATTATTATTATAAAATAATATACATTTGTTTGTCGACCATTTTTTATTATGTACATTGTTTAATACTGAAACATACATATACCGACCGATGTATCTATATACCTCCGGGACTACGAAATTTATCAGAATATCCGATCGACGATGTTACTATGAAATATTACTACTTACCAGTTATAAGTTTATTCACAGTATACATTTTCACGAACAACCACGCATAGCCATAACATGATCGATTCTAATGTGAAATTATAAATAGACATTGTACACAGAGGTTATTTTATTTTTATTTTTAATATAGAGATACATCGCTTTGAACCACAAACTAAGATCTTAATCTTAGTGCTTTGAACAGAGTTTTCCGTTTGTACCTATATCAAAGTATGTCGAAACTACGTTTCAATCGCAGTCCATCAACATTCATCACCCAACCGTAATGAATCCAATATTTTCGATTATATATTTTATAAAAACATAAGCATCTAGCAAAATAAAAAAGTTCTAACCCTAAACTTGAACAATATTTAAAAAAAAAAATGTATTAAGAACTTCAAAGTTCAAATTAAATTTGAAATACATTCTCAAAAATGTGTATTCTTTTCAAGATAATGGATGATTAGTGATCAAAAAATCACTCAGTATATATTTGTTGGCTCAAAAACCTATCACACTGCGAATACGTAAAATAACACAATTTATTACACCTAAATTGTTTCATACGAAACCGATTTTGAACGAAAACAGACTATCATCCTAAATATATTTTATATTATACTATATATCTATTTATAAAGATATTGCTTATTAATAATTTATTTTGCTATTAGTAATATTTTAAATTAAATTAATTCTTGTCAAAAATATCCTATTTATTCATTATTGATTGTTACAGAAAATGAATAATTTTGCTTAAAAGTTTAAGATATTTTAGACATATTTCAACATTTTTTATTTAATAATAACAGAATAATCATAAAATTTTTTCGATATTATAAACTTATAGTTGTTGATTGTACTCACATTACTTTTCAAGAAATAACTTATGAAAATGTCATGACATTCCAACCATATTACCCTAAGTTATTGTTCAAAATAAATATAAAAATTACCTACAACTATTTTGTACTAATATAATTACAATAATATCAAATAATTATTATGTTTAAGCTGTTGTTATTAAAAATTGTATATAATATGTCTAAAATGGTTTAAAATTTATAACAAAATTATTTATTAGAAAATATAATAAAGTTTTACATTTTAATTTTTCCCTTTTAGCATATTATTTCATCCAATTATACACGACTATATAGTTAGTATACACACAGACTGCAATTAAATCATATATAAGAGTTGAATATATAACTACATACAATTCAAGATAGATACAATATTATACTCTTAGAAAATAAAAGATAAAAACTAGTTTTTCTACTAATATATCTGACATTTTGTGTCATAAATTAATTATTTTTGTTCTAAATCATTCATTCTATTATGATATTATTTAATGGCATCATTAAGTAATCATTTAATCGTAGATATTATGAGTCCCAGTGAAAAGTATTTCTACAACTATAGAATCATTATATTAGAGTCATTAGAGTACATTCATATAATATACAAAGTTAAGAGCGATTGTGAATAACGAGACTTTTAATTGAAACAAAAACAGTTTTTCCAGTTTATATTTGATAAATTTGAATGCCGACACAGTAAGAGTGTTGTGGGAGAAGATTCGGCGGTGATCTCATATTTCAAAGTCACAGAAGTACTTCAGAAAATTGTATTAGATCAAAATAAAGTACAGATTACACAATAAAACTTTTGCTGTATAATCTACCCATGTACGGATCAGTTTACTGTTATACAGTGATTATATATTGTATAAACAATTTTAGGTTTTTTAACACGTAATTTCATTGAATTTAGTCATAATGCTAAGTTTCAAAATCTATTGGTAAGAAACTTAAACTTGCTTTAAATGAAATTTTACTCCAGACTACAAAATATTACAAACTATAGTTAATAGTTTATAAATAAGGCGTATTACATTTAATCATGAATAACATAACCTTTATATTAATACATTTTTTTAATTATAACCACAAGGATTACCAAATATCAAAGAATAAATACAACAAGTACTACCTACATACCTACAGTTTATTTTTATCTGTAATACTACTACGCTATACGGAATAATTTATGTTTCGATTCATTTTTTCAATTTCACCAGTAAGTGTATAACTGTGATAATAATAACGAAATTAAATTTCTATTTTGTAAAATCTCATAAAAAACTTGTGCTTGTGCTTTGAAGTTACTTTTTTTTACAATTTTTTTTAATAAAAATTTTATTTATTTACTATAAAATATAAATTTATTTTAAATAACAATCAAATGTTTAAGTTAACAATGTTACAAACTGTACTGAAAGTTATTATAATAACTATTAAGTAAACTCTATCGACGAAGCGTTAGTAGTTTAAAAACTAATTTAAGAATTTTACTGATTGATTTTAAATCGGTAGAATTCACCTGTTATATAAATAAATATACATACAATGTGATACAAGAAATAAAAATTTTCATCTGTTGTGAAAATTTCATATTATTATATATTTTACATGCTTTCCAATTACGACTGACGTTGAAATCAATAAAATGTTAAATGGAAATAATAAAGAAATAATTATTCAAAAGCAATTATTATGTAACACACGCAAATATTGTATGTATAAATTGTATAATATATATATATTATGTTAATGAATAATATCTTTACTTATAAATTAATTGAACCGTTTAATTCAGGCTTCAAAAATATTTTCACGCTTTAATACGAGTATTGACTATAAATTATAATAGCAGTTTTACAAAAATGTATCGTTATAACTTGTTGAATTACACATACTTACAAAATTACATCACTACCGCAATTCCGCCGGAAGTGCCACTTATCACGTTCTTTTGATAATTCCTTCTCATTGAGGACTAAAAGTGGAATGACAATCGCGCAAACATCTATTATTGTATGCATCAGTAATTCGGGAGTCACTACCATAACCATGAATCCAAAAAAACAAATTTCAAAATAGCGACGGTAAAATAGCTAAAGTATATATTATTTTAAAATTATTGTTCTTATTATTTATCTGTAATAATAGTATTACTTATAAATTATAAATATACAAAAAAATCACAATCAATTTTATAGCTGGGTTATCCAATATTCTGAACAGACGAAATACGTATATAATAATAAAATAGGTGGATTAGATACGAGCACAATATTCGACAGCGACAGTGTATGTTAAACCGCGGATCGTGGTTTTAATCATTTACTTGGGTCATGTCACTCAACACTTTGAAAACTTTTAGAAGGGCTAAGCAATTACTAATAACGCGGAAATGAAAATAGAACAATATATAAGCTGACAAAATCCAATAAAAAAAAAAAGAAAAAATATCAAAGTATTACTACATTAATAATTTTAGAAATTCAAAAACAATATACGAAAATAAATATTGTAAATTATTTAACATGCATAGTCTATAATTTATCTCTACAAGTATAATCTATTTAATTTGATGTATGAGTAAACACGTATAATTATAACAATTTTAAAATAATTAGCTTTAGATGTTTCAAACATTTACTATTATGTCTTTTAGCTATTTCGCCGTCACTATTTTGAAATTCACTTTTTTAGATTCTTGGTTTTGATGTGATACCGTAAACTAGGTGAATGCTAGTTCTTAGTTTTCCTATACAAAACCAGCAAATGAAAAAAATGCATTAATTAGTTCCTACGACATGAAAAAAAATTACTTACGTTAGTTCCTATATTAGAGTGACTCTTAGGTCCATTTAAAATAAGATTTCCCCCTGTTAGATCATCCTGTCTTGTTGTCTCAGCAAACTTAAAACTCTCTTTCATATATTATATATATTATTTTTGTATGCGCCTATATTGCTCTTTGTCCAGATTTAATCCCGTTATCTTCATATTATTATATTATGTGAGTGAAAAAAAAAATAAATTTATCAACAAGTTTTGAAAGTTTGTAGAATAACAATGCCAAGAACTAATGCAACAATAGAAAGAATATTTTCTATCAAAAATGTATTATTGACAGACATAAAAAATTGCTTTCCAGTACCTTCTACCAAACGTAGAAACTAACATATCTACGTATTTTTCTTACCATGTAGGAACCTACACATATCATTTATAGAAATTAACGTATGTAATTTTTTACCTACTATATTGTGTAAAAACGTATTATTCCTCAGTAAGTCGGACATAACCACCTACCATTTAAAAATTGGTGCAATCAAAATTGTATTCATTTAATTTTATTTTTTATTACACTGTATTGTTATTGTAATTCATTTTATGTTCTTACCAAGCATCGACTCATATATGTATTAGCGCCTGCTAATAAGGAAAGTAGTTCAAGCCTTCTGAAAAAAAAAAAAAAGAACAATCATAATATATATTATAAACATAACGTTTCAATAAATAATTCTGTAGAGGGGATGTAATGCTTACGCAGAATCTCTCATCATGTTAGTGGTTCAAAAGGGTAAAAAAATATACCTACAACAAGTAGTTTGTCCTGGCGATATTATTTATTTTTATTTTTTAATTTTTACCATTTGGCTGGGTGTTATCAATAGATAACTTCCCACCCTTATAATTCACCGTCAATTTTTATATTCTCTTCTTTTTTTATCAAATCTAATTATTGTACAAATAAATTGTATAGATTGTAGATGTATATTTTCTAAATAAAAAAAAAAAAAAATTATCATACAAATTTATAATTATTATCTTTGTTCACATTTTTTTAACACATATAAAAATGTTGTTTTAATGACAGACACATAAAAATGAAAATTGTATCTTTTGTTTTATCAATTTTTTTTTTTTTTTTTGTTTATTTTTTTTTTTAAAAAAAAAAAAAAAAAAAAAAAAAAAAACAACAAACTCCGTCCATGTGTATAATAATAGCTTTTTTACAATTATTAAATAAAGCTTAATTGTTGAAGTTATAAACACGTTGTGCGTGTGTATTTCAAATATTTATTGGTAGATACCTATATATGTTATAAGAAATGCGGAAAATCTGATTATATTTTAAAATTCCCGGTATTTTTAGGACGTATGAAAATTATTTTAACATTTTCTATAGTGTCCAGAAACTTTAATAGAATGTCTCGTATTTAAAAAATAACCGATTTATCACAAACAATAAATGCTATAAAAAAATATTAATTTCGTAGATATTCGTGAAAATAAATTATATTATTGATTTTCTCAAATATTTAAAAAATTAATGAAACTACAAATTTAATCATGTTACATTTTCTATTTTAATTCATTATTAGGTACTATTATTATTATAGGTAATGTACTAATACATAGTAATTAGGCACAAAAGTGATCACCTGTTTTTTATTCTTTGTCAACCAACAATTTACAAAAATAATAAAGATTATCACGATAATGTTTTTTTATTTATTCTATTCATTCATTATAATATTTCATATACGTATTTCACGTACCCACCATCAACCAAATTTAAAGGTCTATCATAAGGTACAATTTAAAATGAAATAGTCGCCACTGAATCATTGTACGACGTATTTTTCTTAAGTTTAAGTTGCATGATGAATAAAAACGTTTAAACATTATTTGATATATAATATTATTATAGTTAAAACTATATGAAATAATGAAATGAAATAATCAAAAAAAAAACGTTAATGAAACATTTACTTTTTACTTTTTTGTTATGCTTGTTATTATTGTTGATTTAAAAAATCTATAAAATGTACAAAATAATCATATTGCTAATGCCTACTATTATTAGGCTAGGATAAACTTTGACCCTAATTTGTCTATCTAGCATGCCATCCTACATGTATTTATTACATTATTATTATTATTGTATAGTTCAATGACTTTTTATGCGATAAAAATATTAAAATAAATTTAATTTTTGAATAAGTAATCACTTCTTTCACTTCGATTAAAAAAAAAAAAATCATCATTAATTCGTATATTTTTATTAATATTGGACTAGGTTTATGTTTCTTTTATACAAATAAATTTATATATTATGTATAATTTATTTAAATTCTCTATGAGCCATTAATTAATATTCAAGTACTTCATTTTATAGATTTCAAAAAAATTATACCTACATAATCGTGTTAAAAATAAACTCTTATATCGGATTAAAGTATACTCATAAATGATCGTTTAATTTTGATAAAAAATTCTTAATTAAACTCATTAGAAATTTATAGTGAAAAAATTTCATAATATTTATCATTCGCTGCTAATAATATTAATTGATAATACATTTTAGCAACAAGATAACGTACAAGTATCCTTCCATTCCGATTTTTCTACGCTAAAAATTAAACCTACTGACCACGAACGATAGTTTTCACTCAACACGCAGCATAATGAAAGAGAAACGATAAAAAAAACACCCCGTCACGTTGGAGTAAAACGAACGATATTTCCGGTGAAACTCAATTCGAACACGTGCAGTCCGTGCGGTCAACAGGTACTCGTGCGTTGTTCGCGAGCATATATTATATTACACGTATATCATTATTTATTATTATGATATTATGCGGGTGGTAGGTACATTATAATATCCAAGGTTGATTACGGTGACATATTCTATACGGGAGCATCCCGTGAAAAAACTAAAAAGGTACTTACTACTCGTACCTACACACAAACTACGTCTCACAATATCTGAACGCAGTTTATAGATTTTAATCAGAGATTCAAAGAGCGACTAATAATTAAATAAATAATGGGTAAATAACAATTTATATGTTGAATTTATTATAATTGTTGTAATTATTTAATGTAACAAAAAAGCAAAAATATAGGTACCTATGTTGAATGCCACTTGAATCTTCTTAATATTCTGAATATTCAATAAATCTATAACATAATATGTATTATTAATAAATGAACAATATACTTACATATAATCACTATTTTATGTGCCCACAGCCGATAAACATATTAGCGTGTATAGTACCACAATAATACTTTATAATTCACCTAAGTAAATATCGATGTTAAACATTATATCTTCCCTTATCAGTGATACGCGATTACTAATATACTTTTCTCTGTAGCACAATTAGCACAATTGCAATTGTTTCAACTTATCTTTTTTCATACGACATATTGCTAGATCATATTATTTCCACCATATATCAGTGTGCAAGAACTATCACTGTTTCTACTGTATTACTCGTATAACACAGTAATTAATTTATAAAAAAATATTAAATATAACATAAGGAATTAACATTTTATTTATTAGATATACTTACATCACATATTTTGTATATTATTTATTTGTTATTATTAAACTAATATAGTAAACAATTATTAGAATTATATAGGTAGGTACTTTGACTTAAAATCAATAATTAAATAGAAAAAAAATAAAATAAATAAAATTGTAATATTGTAATTTGTTAATACGTATAAAAATATTTAAAAAATGTACCAAATTTTACAATGAGTACACTAATAAATTCAAAACATCTCTGTATTAAGTTAGGTTAGGTAAATTCAAATTTCAATAACCTAATACAACAGTCAATTTTACAACCCAAGTCATTCAAAAAAATAATATATATAATGGTTTTGACTTGATTAAAAATTCAATCATAGATAGCTAGACCATAGAACGATAATTAATTCCACCAAACATCAATAATAATTTGTCAATGTTGCTTAAAAAAAACGTTGGCTAAAATCTGTCATAAAATATTTTTAGTCAACAGATAATTGGGTTACAAAAAGGTAAAACGTTCATAATTAGGTTTCATGCATTGATAATATGAGTATATAATTATGACACAAAATTGCTTACAATTATATCTTTTTATCAACCCAATTCTACAAATGTTTGACATACAATTGATTCTTTGATTTTTCCCGACTGTAATACGAATATGTATAAAAATTGCTGCAACATTGCCAGGTATAATTAAAAAAAAAAAAATGTAATAAAATTATTTCTTTTTTTGTTCTGAAATTGTATTGCAAAAAAAAAAAAAAGAAACAAAGTAGTCAATATAATAAAACAAATGATTAATAACAAAGTATATAAAAAAAATAAATTATTTATTTTAAAATTCTACTGCATTAAAAATGTAAAATTAGTTAAGCCTCAACATACATAATTGAAGTAAGTAATTATATTTTTCCCCTGCATATTGAGAACCACTTATAATGAAAATCAAATAATATTCATTTAGTTTAATTTGTATTTATTAGTAATTATTGTATGCATTTATGGTGAATTCTATACGATTTTTTTCTTTTGCGTTTAATATTTTTTGATCTTTCTATAATTTAATTGATATGATTATGGTTTTAATTTCCTACTGGAACTAAATCAATACTTTTAAGAACAAATAAATATGTGGGTGAGGGTGATAAAATTAGAAGTTATAAACTTACACTTATAATGAAAGTTTTCAAAACATTTAATAGTCCTATAAAAAGAATAAATTTTATCCTATACTTTAGTAACTATTTTATTTATTAACATAGATATATAGGTATTTTTTACCTAGATTCATTTATGACCTTTCTCCTCACAATTCTTGTGGAATTAAATATTCATATTCAATGTAAATATTCAAACTATAATTAGTGGACACATATCCTACAACATTGTAGGAACAAATACTTAATAGTTCAGTGAATGCTTCATTTGATTCATTATATGCAAGGAAAGGTTAGGTTAGGTAACCTCTTTTCAAGTTAATCATTTGAGTTCATAAAACGTTCTCTTGAATTAGATCCAGTTTGAATCTATTAAATAGATAAATATAATCACAATATATATATATATATATATATATTAGTAATCGAACAGGTAACTGATGTGTCCAAAGTCAGATAAGATCTTTTAGCTGTAATATTATTATCGTATATAAATAAATCGATGATTGTAAAAACGACACGAGTCATAAAAACTTTGAAAGTCAATAATAAAAAACATCATATTATTTATATACACAAATTATATATAATCAGTGCATAATATATTTCTACAAATATCCATTTTTAAATAAGAATTTTTTTCAGAATTATTTAAATTATACACTTTTTATCAATTATCCAAAAATTTTAAAAATTGGCTCATGTCGTTTCTACAATCATCGATTCAAATAATAATTATAATTAATAATTTCTAAAATTATTTTCAATATAAAATTAAGCGGGAACTTCAGAAATTTATTATGTGTAGAATCATGTAAATGAAAAGATATGCACAGAATCGTTAATCATGGAAAATATTTTATCCAAATAAAATCAACTTAATCTTTATCTTATCTAGATGAATAAAATCTAAAGTAAAGAATAAATTAAAAGTTATTCTCTAATGATCTCTCATTTTTATTTATTTCCTATAATAGCTTTACATCCTTAAATGTTTTTATATACTTTTCATGTTTTTAACATTTATAACAAATTGAAAATTAAAAGCTGTTTTTAGTGTAAGCTATGAGTATTACTTGAATTCAAGTAATAAGAATAATATAATCTTACCTTTTAATAAATAATGTATTTATTTGATAAATTTCATGTATGGATGAGAAGGAAATAGAAGTATCTGCCTATGCTGTTGACAATCTTACAATGACAAATTAACAAAAACAAAAAATAATTATTATCCCGGTATTAGTTATAATATTTTTCAAGTGTTTTATTTTAACAATTTAAAAATCAATTTAAAATCATTATAAATGCAACTATAAAAATAAAATAAATATGATTTATTCGCAAACTCTGCTGTTGATAACTAAAATTTAAGTACACTTATTTGCTAATAAAATCAAGCTTCAAAGTTTTGAGCTCCACACCAATTTAGTTTCTAAGTCGATTTACTACTTTACTGACAAGTATATAGCTTATAAACACATTTCAATTAATTTCTTAATACTACTACATCAAATAATATATTTTTTGACAGTGAATTTATAGCCGTCAATCTTACACAGCATTTTATTACTTATTTTTTACATTATTATTTTTAAAAGCGTTTTAAAAATAATTACACCGTGACAAATTTTTAAAACATTTCTATAAACTTCCCAAACACAATTTCAATATTTTCCAACGTGCAGTATGAGGGTAAGTGTTATTATAAGCAAACATACCGGCCTTCAAAATATTAAACAACATTCTTGAAACATTGTGTTTATATATTATACTGTAGTTATAATATGTGTACAATGTACACTGTAAATTCAAACAGTATTACATAAAAATAAAATAACTAGTGATTTTTTACTATTATTTTTTACATATACGAGTAAATGTGTAGAGATATAATTTTTGATCAGCGTCTTAGTTATCGACTATCTAAGAGAACTAGAGAGTATAAATTTTGAAAAGTTATCCGCAGTGGTCACTGACAACTCGTTATAAATTACATAATTATATCATTTAAACACAAGATAAAAATATCATACCTGTACAATATTATAATATTATAGACACCAGGAGAAAATGACGATCATGTACCCGATTTGCCTATCTATATCGCCGTTTAATCATTATTGTATTAGGTATTCAAATACATTTTTAAATAAAGCATTAATCACCCCAATTTTCCCATCACGGTGGATAAAATTAACAGTATTATTTAACCAATAGTAAGTATAGTTATATAAAAATGTATGCTATATTCTAATTTAAAAAAAAAAAAAACACTTGTTTGTGTGTTCTCTGTGACTTTGTTCCATTGGTAATTCATGAAGGCATACATAAAATAATTTATAAATATATTAATATTACATTCCCAGCATATCTTTATCCCAAACGTGTATCAAATTATTACACTTATAAATTATCATCAAATAATATCAACAATATACTTATATAAATTATAATTAACCTAACCTATACTATTGTCGACGGATGCGGATAAATAAATGCAAAAATGAGGACAGAAAGAATATTTATGAACGACAAAATTTCCGATCCAACAACAAATTCAAAGTTTGATTAGGCAAACCTTGTGGAAATCCCAAGGCGATCAAATTAAATTGTATTCAAACTATATTTTGTGTTACAATATGTAAACAATATAATATTGTATAGGTATATCGTATATAAGGGCATTATTCATATTGCACTACCAGTGTTTCGAATGCACGAATACACACATTAAGATAAATTACACACGTATAATTAACTTTCTAAACTATTAAATTTCCATATACATAATCACCGAGATCGTCAGTGTGACAAAAATATTGTCATTTTTCTTGCCTTTTTTTATGTTTTAGTTAGTAACAAACTAACAACCCAATACATTTTTTATTTAATTTTTTGTTCATAACTAATATTATAATAAATATAATAGTATAATATACATTTTATATATTATAAAATTATAATCCATGTGCCCTGGTACAGTGTCGTAATTGTGGAGGGAAAGGTGGCACTTACTCTCCCTGATAATTTTATGAATGGCAAAGGAATCAGTTTGTCTCCATGTTACTTGCGTCCCAAAAAAAAGTATATTTTTCAGATAGTAAATTTGACCGGTAACTTGCGTCCCGTTTTAGGGACGCAATTGGCTGTATAATTATTATCGATATTACCTACTAAAATCACAAAAATTTATGGTATAGTGTCACTAAAATCAGTGGTTCATAAACTATACTATATACTAAACCTCACTGTTTGTAGGATAAGGACAAAACAGTTTGTAGACACAACTAATCTATTTCAATCGTGGTATATCATAATAATTAGGTACATAATGACATATTGTATTTATAACCTATATGTGGGTAATATGTGATGTGAAGATGGTAGAGAAACATGTATATTTAATACAACTTATTACCTAGTTGTTAGATTCGATAAGATATAAAAATGACGCCGATAATCTTTTGTATTTTATCCTTATTATGTTTTCACATTTTACTTTTGCTCAGTACAATTCGTCTTATCATGACAAAATGTAAAACATATGCATTTTGTATATTGATATAAATAATATGAAGACAATATGATGTTATGAAACTTTTATATTATAAATCAAAATAAACATCAATTTATTTTTATTAGCATATTGATATCGATTATATCGATAGTTTCGGGACGCAAATAGGCTATGACCCTTTTTGAGTTTTTTTTTTTGCAAGACGCAACTCATCTATTGATAATAATTTCAGACGCAAATGTACCCCCCTCCCTTTATGATAATCCCACAGTACAAATATTTGAATCATCATAAGTTAAGAAAGAATGTATAATATATTATTTAACAAGTTATAAAATTTATTTTCTCAAATTATTTTATAGAAGTTAACGTTTATTTTAGGTTTTTATTGTTGTTTATGTTATCGCAATTCGCAATAATCACATTAGTTAGGTTAGAAACAAAAATAATCCAATAATATCATCATCATTATAGCATGAAGTATGAACACGATTTAATATTATTGTCTTGAAATCGTGATTATGACTACAGAAACAAGAGGTTATTTTTAGGTCAATAAACAAATTACAATAATAACAACTGATAATATAATTATTATTTTGTCTTGTTTATACGAGTACTCACATACTTATTTCTACATTATATTGTGCTGTGAATCTGTGATAGTGTGCTTTAGTGCTTTACTGAAAGTGTATAAACTATGCTGTTATAAGTTATTCTATACTTACTCATCCTTCTACTGTAATTTGTTAATAATTACTAATTATATCTTTAAAAAAAAATTCCAATAAGCAACAGTTGACATTATTCAATTAAACAATAATAACAGATTTTAATAAAATAATTTATGAATTTGTTTCAAATGGAGTAGGCTGTAACAGAAAATTAATATTAAAATAATTATTCTTTCATTTATTTTCTAAGTTTTGTTTAATCAATAAAGTCATTAAATTAGTCATTGTCATTATTAATTGTTCAGCAAATATAAAATATGTATAAATAATATTTATACTAGTTACTTTTTTAAACTTTACATAGCACCTTTTATTAATGAACGCTTATTGGTACTTAATATTGTTTAACAACATTAGTACCTTATACCTGATACCTATAATTTGTTTCTATCTAAGAAAACCATAAAATTAGTTTTAAAACTTGAATGAAATCAATCAATTAGGTATACTGTATACAATACAAACATTTAAGATATATTTAAGCCGAGGAGGGGGGCTCAGGGTATTGATCACTACGTATAATAAATTATTTTTCCCCCTCACAAAATTTTTTTTCAGTTAAACCGCTATTCTGTATACAATTTGAATAGATTATTTTAAGTTATGGGGTTTAACTTGGGACCTTATTATTTATTTATTTATCTGCGTGCAACTCAAAATATTGACAAAAACACCTACAGACATACATGCATTTTTATTCTCTAGTATCTAAAGTTAGATTAGAATGTTAAATAATATACCAACATTGGAGCGCATCCAAGCTAATAATTATATCTAAAATATTTTCTTAAATCAATTAACATTTTTCAGAGTAAGGGGTTATCGGTTAGATTATAGAGATTTTCGGGTAAGGGTTTACAAAAATTATAAAAAAAAAAAAAAACAATAGGTATTATGCGGTGGATTGACATCATGCTGCACCTGAAGTCTGCGCGTGTGTTTGACAAACAGTTTATCAATATTTACATGATATTACGAGTATAACAACATGCATATTCTATGAAATATTATACAGTAACATATATTTTTTGTTATTACCCCATACTTATCCTACTACTGTTAAACAGACCCATCGGTTGTATCGGGTAAAAATATCGAGGTGTTTTATGACTGGAGTAAATAATTGAATTGATAAAAACCTGGTTGCTCGTTCAAAAACCGGAAGTGCTTTAAGTACACCCTGTTAGCACCCTACAACGAGGGATGCATTCTCTTGTAGTGGTTTGACAAGAGTGATGAATCGTGTGTGTAGGTACCGACCATAATATGAGTGTAGGTATATGAGTATATGAGTGTTAAAAGGTATATATTGTGGTTTGTAATCGATATTACATAAAGTAAACAAAACGAAAACTAATTTTGCTAATGATCAACAAACAACTAATTTGTAGAAATTGTGAAATTAATCGTTACCTCGGCCTCGGCCGTAACGTCATCCTGTTAATTTAATGAACGTAGTTCATTCAAATCTATTGATATTGTGTCACTAAATTAATCACAGAAATAAAATTAACCGTAGCGGATATTAATCTTGTTAATAAAAAGGTAAAAAGATATTAAATGCCTGTGATTCACAGTTTTAAATAAATGGTATCATTTTTGGTCAAAAAGGTAACGGGCAACCAACCCAAAAACTAACCATACAATTTAATACCGTTTCCATATAATGACAACACTTAAATTTCTTATTATTTTCATTTTATATACATATAGTACCTAACAGGGTTAGAACGTATTACAAAAGAGTAATAAATATTATACAAGTCGTTTTAATGAAACACAGGACACGTAAACTGTTTTTTTTTTTTTTTTATTACTTATTATTATTTTCAAGACATCAGAATAAATGACTAAAAAACACTATCACGCTACTTTTAATTAAGACCTTCATTCTAATTTCTTAGCACCCTATGCACCGGAATCATTCAAAAGAGATCATATTATCATAATATTATGTATTATACACCTGTCAATTTCTTAGCGCATATAAATTATAGATATATTTATTATTATTATGTGACTACTTTCCCATGACGTCAAATAATAGCTTATGCCGCTACTTCGTCCAATCAGTAAGGTTTTTTTTTTTACTTTACTAACAATAATATAATAAACGTATTAAGTTATATTTTGTTACACATTTGATAGTTTTTTAAGTGAAGTTTTACCTAAAATTAATTTTACCTATATACAGATATAGCTACCCTATTTTCGGACCTTGTTATTATTCGTTTAATTTATTATACGACCCTGACATGACAAACTGTATATATATGCATAATATTATTCACGCACTCTCGAAATCGTTTATAATATAAACGTACATGAAATATGATCGATGTAAATACGAAAAAAATCCTTTGCGATCGTTTTGACTTTTATTAATTATTTATTTCCTACAACGCAGTTCTAAAACGTTTTTACACGACATTGTTCACATAACAGGAAGATAATTTAATAGTCATACGAAAATGTATCTGAACACTTTTTTCCACGAGTGTTTTTAATTTAAAACATTTATACAACAGACTATTCACTATTCCTTAAGTGTAACATAAAGGCCAAGGATTACTTGGGTGATATCTTTAAGTTGGGTTGGGTTATGTTTATAGAGGACCAATAATAACGAAGTAATTCAGTACTAGCAGAAAGAAGATATACAGTAGACGCCGCTTATAAGACTCACTTTGGGACCAGCACAAAGTGAGTCTTATAACCGAATGAATCTTATAGGCGAAGTGGAAAAAAAAAATTAATTACGTATTTATAAATTTTATTTTACTACATATTTTACTTTGATTTTAATACATTAACACATATTACATATTACATACTTTATTATTTAATAAATTTAATAATCCCGATAAAAAAAACTAAAATTATAATCGTTATAATTATTGTTGCGATAAAAATTATTATACGTTATAAGGTACCAACTGAAACTAGAAATAATCAACACGAATATTATTTCATTTTTCAAAACCAATTTATTTCTAAATTATAACCAAAAAAGTTTATTTTCTACTATTTATTTTACGAAATTTGAGTCTTATAACCGAAGTGTTGAGTCTTAAAACCGATTTTTTTTTAATGTATTTGGATACGTCCGGACCGTTCCAGACGATTTTGAGTCTAATAAGCGACTGAACCTTATATCCGTGAGTCTTATAAGCGGCGTTTACTGTACTTAGAAACTTATTATAAAAGTATAGATACGAGTAGAATAGTAATTTTTTTCAAATGATACGTTCTATTTGAACAAAAACCTATAATCTATTATTTTTTTTTTTTTTTTTTTTGATAATATTATATGATTTTAAGGTCCTACTATAATTCTGAACACCAATTTTTTTTTTTTGCTATATACCACTAGTACGCGCTTAAAATTGTAAAAACCAATTACCTGACACTAGAATAACATACGTTTCTTATATTCTTATATTCTTCTAAGGAAGAATCTATACACTCATAAAATATGTTTTCCAATCAACACATTTATTTAATAAATAATACATTTTATAAACGTCATTTTGATACTCAGCGGACGTTTTTCACATCCAGAAATTATGATATTACCTCTTTTATCTGCCCAAAACTCTACTCATTTTATATATCTACGTGGTTGTGTATAATAATATCCCGGATAAAAATAAACAAAAAATGTAAAGGAACATCTTTGAATCTAGTATATGTAGACAAGTAGTATACGGTAATTTTCTCGATAAATTAACTGCTAATTCGAAAATTGATTTTTATACATATCAGTTTTATGAATTTGAAAGTAATCTTAAGATTATTCATTCGTAAAACAAAAAACTTGTTATGTCAAAAATATTGTATTAACTTAAAACTACCTATATAGCAAAAATAACAGCGAAAAGTCATTAAATAAATCATCTAATATAATTCACGCATTGAGCCAACATATTAATTCTAACAATTTGGCGAGCATTATAACACATACACCTCGCCCATTTAAACTGAAATTTTCAACTAAGAGTTTCGTAAAAGATAATCAAATTAATTTTCAAATGATAATATATATTTATAAGTACATAATTCCTACCGATACTCAAATCATGACAAAATATTTTATGAATCAACCCGAGTTTTTGTCATTGCAGTTGTTGTTTATTTAGGCAAAGAGAGCACAGATATTGATGTTTCTAAAATCTTGTGATGGCAAACACTTTAAAAAAAAAACCTCGGTGTATATTATAAAGGTAATCTCGAAAATAAAGGAAAACGTACTTTCGAAAAACGTTCGTTTTTCATCTTTCACACGTCTCCTCTCGAGAACGGATTAGAGAAAACGATGGTAAAAGTATCCGCACAGTAGCTACTACCCAGTACTCACTTACAGCAGACGCACATTATTGAACAAATAAAACTGTAATATTCGTTTGTGTTTATTCTATAGAAGCATACGTATTAACATGTTAGTACTTAGTACCTACTGTACACACTTTTATGTTGAATTAAATTTATTATAAATGTAGCGTAGGTATCCAAAATAAAAATAAAATTGGTTTGAAAATAACACAGTTATGTCATATTGTCATTGTATTACAATTCAGCGCATAAAAATTGTAAGTAAGGATAATTCAAGTACACCCAACATATTCTTATCGTTATTAGAAAAACAATTTTTTTTTTTTATAAGTTAATATCTCGATATTATAATTTATAAGCAAACCTAGATAGCCAAAAGTAGGTATTCAAACACTAAAAAAATTTAATACTTTTTTTTTACTTTACGTACATTATATTGACTTAAAAGTATATTTTGGAAAAAAAAATTTTTTTCCTACATATATTTATAATTTTAAATCTAAATTCTATAGCAATACAATTGTAGAAATTAAAATAAATTAAATACACGTGTTATACGTAGGTATACAATTTACCCTCTGTAGATGAGTTTTTATATAGTCTCGAGAAGTAATTCCGAGATTTCAAAAGGTAATTTTTCATTTAACAATTATAATTTTATTTTTTTTTTTAATATAGCACTTTTGTGGAAAATATTAATAACAAATAAATATAAGAAAAATTAATATAAAATGATATATATTTATACTTACTATGACCATACCTGGTATAACTTTATATAATGAATAAACACGATCACTTGTATATATATATACATATTTATTTAACAATAGAAACAACATTCATCAACCATTACTACAATACGTGGTGCCGATACAATAAATTTCTGACCCACCCAACTATATACTATTTTCATTTCTCGGAGACACGGACAAACAGCAGTTTACCGTGCGATTAAAGCCATCATAATATGTATATGTATATATTATATATATTATTTTTAATCAATTTTTTCCGACTTTGAACTTCCACAACATATACCAATGTAGATGCGTACCCACTTAATAATTATTAAGTACAATACATAAAATGTAAGTTCCCGGTCAAGTAAATTGTGCGCGGTCCAAAGTAAAATCGTTATGACCGGTCGCGATGAGGGGTGAGTGTGATAAAGTAAAAAGAACCCGGCAATGACGGCACTCGAGAGAGAACATCTACATGAGAGAGTGGGAAAAGAGGTATGAAATTAAAAGAAAAATAAGGGACGGGGTTAAGGTATAGTGTATACTACATATAAATATATATATATATTATATACATGAGCTATTCACGAAACCTTGACATTTCACCTCGAGGCCGCAATAGCTACATTTACCCACCTTAAAATGTCGGTAAAATATTATTTACGCTCTCCGCCAGTCTAGTACCTACCGTACGCTTAATTATTTTTTTCAACATTAAACACCGTTTCTTCTTTCCGCCGGGTCAATTATATTATGCATTAAAATGTAAAGAAATTAAAAGAGAGCTAGCACTCTGCCCATTTATACTCTCCAACTACTTCCTACCCACCAGCCCGTTAAAAAACGACTTGAATAAGTTAATTATTAATTATTACATTTAAAGGTAAAACGCTCCGGGTCAACAAATCAAAGTGTATACTGTAACTGTATTATACTACCCAAACTGTAAACACGTTGTTTATAACACGTATTTAAACGAAACCCATTCGTTTCAATATTGATACTGATCACAAAAAACAAAACAAGTTATAATTGAAACAAATAATAACAATAATAATACCTGTAATAACGCATGTGTTGGTTTCAACAATTTTGCAGCCGGCGGGCGCACTGACGTAGAGCAGACAACACAATGAGGTAGGACCCTCATAAACACGATTTTTAATGTAGGGTGTATATATATTACACGTTTTATTCTACAAACACCGTGGCAAGCTGCAAACCTTGGCTTCCGCAGAACTGAAACGGATACATGCAACTCTGAAGATCTCTACCGACTTTTAATGAGCAATAAAACATCTTCAGATGCGGCTTACTTCATTATACAAGTACTATTTTAAGGCGCAGTGCATATTCGACACTAGTGACTTGTTAATATTAATTTATAAAATATTATCTAACTGTCTGCAGTGCTTTTGATATGATGTGGATGAGCAGGAAATAAAACGTATACTATTCAGATGGAAAAAAAATTAATTTAAAACAGTAAAAACTTCATATACATGTTTATATAATATAATTGAATGTTCGAAAAAATTACGTACACGTCATACACAACATATACACTGCACGATATATTATAATACGGCGGTATAATTATATAATATCAATATTTTAAAATAACAAGTGGCATATAATAATTAACATATAATATATATATATTAATTACAAATGCTATAGAACAAAAAGAAATATACAATCATAATTTACAAACTAGGTAGAGTGAAATTAAAAACAAATATAACCCTAAAATAAGAATAAAACGTCCTCGGGCTCCGTCACCACTTATATTTTCCGATACTACTTTCACTGCCACAGCAATATGTAAAGCAGCAGAGCGGCCCACAGTTTCATATGGTCACGCAATCACGTGAATGAGTTTGTGCAAACGATAAACATAACATTATAACAATATGATTATTATTTATCATATAAACGATGAATTCCGGACGCTCACTTGTACCGTTTTCAGAAGAAGTAAATATAAAATACAAAATAATAATAATAATGATAATAATAACAAAAGCAATATAATATATAATTATTATACGATCGCTATACATATGCCGCCGCCGTTTCTAATCCCGTGATATATATATACATATTATATACATCGTTTTACATGTCTTTGTTTTCATCACTACCGTTATCACACGTGTATCATATATCACAGATTATAGAGCGTTTATGTATTCATTATATTATATATAAATATATATAATATAATCTGCGCGGCATTGTAAAAACTGTATTACAATAATAGCAGGAGCAGTAGTAGCAATTGTTGTCATCGTCGTTATGGTAGAAGTGGTTATTGTTGTTGTAATAGGAGTATTATAGGTAAGTAAGATAGGTATATAAGGTATAGGTGGTAGGTAGTTTGGCAGCTCATCGCGGTTATAAAGCGCACTATTGCATTGCGACAGTGGGCGCCGCTGCCGTAACGTTTTCTGAACCAACACTTCCGGTTGCATCAGCCATCGTCGAAGGTGTCCGCGGAGGCGGCTGTGGAGACGTGTTTTGTTGGGTATTTGGAGGTGGAGTCGGCGGCGGCGGTGGTGGCTCGAAAGTCCTTACCCTGCGCCGGCGCAACAACACTGTCCGCAAACGGCCCAGGTTATTGAGTCCGTTCATCAGACTAAAATGCTGAACCGGTCTGATGGTTACCTCCACCGGACTTCTGCCTTCAGGCCGCAAGGAATCTCCGCCGGTTGGCTGGTGTTGGTGCTGATGCTGTTGCTGTTGCCGCTGGATGATCACCTGCTGCAGCTGAGCTTGCTGCAGCACATATGGCAGCTCATAGTGGTGATAAAAGTAAATCATGGAATGCTGTGGAAAAAAAATAAGAGGGAAATGTTTTACACTGTTATAAACTTCAAATTTGTACAGACACGGTGGTCTTTAATTATGCGACTCGTAAGTACATGGCATAAATATATAATTAAGTTATGTGCACTAGCGCTCAAAAAAGTAAAGAAGACCCTGAAAATACATTTTAATTTTCCGGTTGACCGTCCGTATGTATACGATTGGCAAGTACCGCAGTGGCTACACAATTACAACATAATATGCATGATAAGCACAGTGCACAGCCATTTCAACCATAGACATCAGCAATAGACAATTTTTTGTATATTTTTCAGAAAAGAATGAAAGAACGTACGAACACGTATCCGGGGGATCCAAGACACAACACCATAATATATATAATTACGAAGGGCATGCTCGTGACATTTCATATTATGCATTATTGAATCTATTATTAAAATATTTAATTTGAGCTCAACCACGGTCAGAGACAATGAGTAGTAGATAGAAATAATGTTTATTTTTGTTACAATAATATAGATGAAACAACTTATGGCATAATTGCGCACACAAAAAACACCCAGTGGCGAAGCGTCATAGGAGACAATGAGACAACGTCTCCCCACTTAAAAATTAAAACACGGGACAAATAATTATATTTTATAATATAATATTTATAAATTTTAACGTCTTTTTATTATAAATATAATGTATGTACTATGTTTTAATATTTATTAAAATCAGTTTTCCTTTGTACAGTTAAGTTATGATAGTCATTAGTCTTACAGAATTCTTAAAATAGATTAGATGCGCTCGATACGACCGTCTGTACGAATTGGCGATGCGGGTCATTCTAAATATCAATATGGTATTAAATCAAAGAAACGTTCCAATGCAACGTCTCATAATCTTTGACGCGCGGGTACAAGGGGAATTTGAATGGGAGTGGGATTTACCATGTATGTGATGAGACGCGTCTCATTCGTCTTGCCGTTCGTATTTCATCGATTATTGTCGTTCTGTCGCGTTGTCACGCCATCGTCAATAAAATTGCGATAGCCGATAGTTATACATAGGTACGTGTTTATTAATATTTTTTAATTTTAAATTATAAATTATGGCTGATGATTTAATTAATGCTATTTTGAACGATGGAATTAGTAATTATTCATACGAAAAAAAATTTGAACTAAAAAATAAAAAACCTTGTCCTTTATTAAATTTAACGACAACTGACGGAAAATCCATTCGAAAATTTCAATTTGTGTGGTATTCAAAATATAAGTGGCTTACTGGTAGTCAAGTTAGAAATAAATTATATTGTTATTATTGTCTATTATTAAGAGGAGAGAAAACCTGGAGCCAAGAAGGTGTATCAACAATTAAAAATTTTGAACGAAAAGCAAACAAGCATGCTATTTCTGAAAGGCATCTTGTTTGTCAAGAACAATTCAAGTTACTCGGGGAAAATATGATTTTTTTTCAATGTCTCCCCAACTAAAAACTCCAGCCTCGCTACTGAAAACACCAAAACTAAAATACTATTTAAAATTTCAAAATATAAATCACGTTATAGTTATATACCTATTCAAATCATATTGTTATGACTGACAAAAAATTCGCAATTTTATCTGTTTTTTTATAAACACGAAAATATCATGAGCGATTTAAATTTTCAACAAATAACAGAAATGCGTATATTGTTAAATTATTTTTTTGAGTTAAAAACGATCACATGTTTCTATTATAATAATTGATATAGTAGTCAATAAGATTTATGTTCTAAAAATATCTAAAAAAAAAATCATAATTGCATTTTATTTTCATGTAAATTGTATTCATTTAAAAGATTTTGTATTTAAATTAATCGCCTATAAAAACAAAGAAAAATTTTGACATTATCGTTAAGACTTATATAATATAAGATACAACAAATGTGAGATACAAATATTTCAAAAGTTAATATCATAAACTATTATTATACATTTAAAAATTATCTATGAGTAATATTTATGATTTAAGTAAAATTAGATAAAAATCTTGTTAAAGAATATCATAAAAATACGAATTATAACTTAATTTCTAACAGATATTTAAGAGAAATTAAAATTGTATTTAACATAACTTTTTCTGCAATAATGATATAATTTTTAGTAACATAATCAAACAAAACTAATATTTTAATCGTAGTATTTAATTACACTAAAAAATATAGCTACGAGCATAGATACTAGGTGCAACGTGACAGAAACATATAATTACAACGGCATAATTCCTATAATATAACACAATCATACAGGTTTAGATAATTCGTAACCCGTCCTAGGGTTCAAGTGAATATATTATTATTATTTTATTATTATAATATGCCATACGATAAACCAACGGCCCTAAAAAAAATATGCATTAAATACAATAATGACGAAAATAAACGAAAAAATGATTCGATCATAAAGTATATATGCACGCGGTGAAAAGCATGAGAGGTGTTGGACGGACAGACGGACCGTGCTCTTTGTTAAATTTATATGGAAATTTCACATCATCCCTTCGGGACGTCGACGCTCGGAATTCATTCTGTTTATGACACTATAAATAAATATATACATATACAAATATAGCTGTGTGCGACGGCGCATGTTCTCAAAAATTTCCATACACATAATAATATAGACCATTGGGTTTTTCGTCCGTTAATTACAATAACACAATACTGAACGCAAAAATTTCACATTTAAATTACATTAGAAAAAAAATCGAATTCAAACCCAAATAATATTATAAGGGAGCAATAATAATAATCGCAAAACGACCACGCTGGGTACTGAACCGTATTCGTAGATAGCAGACATCACTATATTAAATAGGTACTTGAACAGAAACAACTATAGCGATAACATATATACATATATATGTATCATATGAGTAATCAAACGTGAAATGGTGTTTGAACGCGCAACACCCCTCAAAATCATGTATATGTATTATGTATATACATATGATACATAAAGGAAATATACCTGTACTCAATATTTTTCGTTATGTATTTTCTGCTTATAGGGGAGGAAGAAAAAAACAGAAACTAACCAACTGACGAGAAGAAATCGAAAGAAATGTTTCAGACACAAATCAAATCCATTAATATAACTTGCGGAAAAGTTCACTTAAATAAAAGGGTGGAATTTTACTTTGCTACAAAACGTTTGGAAAATAGCAAAAAGAAATGTTTTTAATTTTTTTGAAATTGCTTACGGACTGATTAATTATTAAGACGCAACGTTTATATAGGTACAAAATATTATACTATACTATGAACGTACGACAAATATAATTTGCATACCTTATAATACTATAATATACATTTCTGCATTACCAGAGCGCGCATCAAGAAAAACGTGTCCACGAAGTTTTCGAAAGCATTATGCATTTTTAAAATTCTAGTCTGAATTCATAACACAGGTACGACATATATTTAAATTCTATCATAAGGACCGATAACGAAAAACAAAAACAGTTCTACAAAAGCATCATAATGGTGCGCACTAGCGCACTACGCGGTGTAAACAATAATCTATTGCATACTTTGTAATGGCCCCAATATATCATAACATAATATACTCCATCAGTCTTAATTATAATATTCTCATTAAAAACGCTTTAAATTAAATGTCTGAAACAGACGATGAAAACGCAAAAACCTTATCGGCTCACTATACACAATGTATACATAATATTTAGAAGTAGTGTCAATAGATCCTCCCTTCCAACATGCTTTCAAGTGTAGTAAACTAATAGTTAACTTATTTACTTATTGCGTATAAAGATTTTAAATGTCTTTTATAAATAAAATAAAAACATAATATTATGTATAGCGTACTGCATGAAATATTACATAAACCACCGAAGTACAATAACATGCATCTCCTATAAACAATAAAATGTAATTTTCCTTTAACAGTAAAATGCAGTATAGGCACAGAAAACACCGTCCAAAAACATAAACTATATTATAGAAAAATATTTGAATACTGAATTCACTAATACAAGCACTTTCTTTTAGATATTTTACAATTTAAATAAAAATATTTTTAGTTTCCAATTATTTTACCTAAAAAGTAAATTTAAATAAAATTGATCGATTTACAGTGTAAATGAGACAAAAAACAATCCATCGGAGTTTAATTAGAACAATGGACTATACACAATCTTAAAAAATGCACCCTTTTAAGTTTTATGATTTTATCTACACACAGATATCAATTCAAAATCGATAGACAATACTATGAAAATGTAAAATAAACAATGATTTACTACAATATATTATCCAAATCATCGTGAAATAATAATAATAAAAATTAAAGTAAAAAAAAATCCATTTCGTATTACCTGAATAAAGAACCACGAACAAATGAGAGCCAAATTGCTGTACTGACCATTGAACCGATAGTGGTAAGCGTAGAATGAAAAGTGGTACAGATAGAAAAACCTGGAACAGAAACATAATTGATTTACATATACAAATGTATAATATACTTAAGTATACACAATACTAGCACACATGTTTCTATAAATATTACGAAATACATAGTATATATAATTATATAGGATGTTTCGCTGTGTTTACACTACCTATTATCAGCCTCAATTTAAAAAAGTACCTATAGGTATACAAAATAATTTGAATATTATACTTAATGTTAACGGGTGATTCAACTTTTGAAATATTTACATAAATAAACTCAATAAAACAGGTTATCTAACCCAAAAATGGATATAAAAAACGCAAAAATAATTTTAATTGTTTTCATGTTAATTTCAGATAAGGCCGAAAATAAATTAAATAGAAAATAAGTTACATCATAAATGAAAACACCCTGTATATATAATATATCAAGCAGTTTTATTTATAGCTTTCGAGTTACACTTCTGTAAAAGACGACTGGCACACTTACGCACACGCGCACATACTAGATGGACAGAGTGAGTGAAAGTGGGGGAAAAAGTGCAATTCTGGTATATTCATTACAGTTCTTGGCAGGCGGTCAATGGAATCCCCGTAGTGTCGCTTCGTATTCCTCGTCCTGCAATGGACCCTTTTTCTTCCTTCCTCCTTTTTTTCGTACCTCATGTCAAACTGTGATGCACTCGTGTTCGAGACAACTTTCTCGTGTAATTCCTTTACCAATATCCCTCCCCGCACCGGTTACTAGAATATCATCCCCCAATCTGACACCCCCCTGATATGGACCCCCCGCAGTAGGGTATATATTATACGACGACAACAATAATAACAGCTTTTATATTATATAGGTACTCACTTTAGCCAATGCCTTTTCGTGATTGGACAATGGCTGCATATGGTGTCGTATTGATCAGCTACCCAGACGATCAATATGATGTAAAACGCTGTGGTTGTGTCATTGAAAAATTCCGACATTATGGCCTCCATACCTGTCAATAATTTGAATAATATTTACTATAATAATGGTAAATAAATAAGAACATAGATCGTCATCGAAAATTAAAACCCCTTTTATACACCACAACCCCCACACTATTGTCGACATTATTATTATTGCCGCACACACACTGCAGTACACGGCACAACGTTATCGTGTTGACAAAGTCCTTAATTGTTAATGCATAAAATTATGTTTCCGGGGGACGAACGTCGCGACGTCAGTGAACTCCGATGACGCATAAGCCGTTTGACAGGGTTTTAAATGTTTTATTAATAATATTTGGGTGCGACGAAAAATCACAAAAACGGATTATTAATATTATTATTATTATCATCACTATCGTAATTTATTTTACTCACCAACCAAAGCCAGTATGACAGTCAAAAGTGGCGCCGCTGGAAAAGAGAGCGAACCGTGAAAATCTAATAACTGTAGCAAATCCACTGAAAAAATATATAACAATAAGTTAGTAAATTTAAAAAAAAAATTAAGTTATTATTATTATTTATTTATTTGTTTTTCACCATAATAATAATAATAATATAAATTACCTATGAAAACAAATATCTGATGATGCGAGTACCTCAAGAGCATTGAAATCGATACAGTCTGAAAACAAAAAAATAACATAAACCGTTTAATTTCAATAAACGTATATTTACATATAACTTATATATGTAACAAGTCACTAACAGTATCAAAAATATAATTTAGCTAAAACGACAGTTGATAATTAGAAAACATAAGATTATGCAGGGCTCTAGAAACTTTAAATATTCAAAAATTACGTAGTTCTTGGTTATTAAAAAATAATTAAATAAACAATGAAAGAAAACAAAATTGAAAAAACCTTTTTTGTTATTCTTATTTATATTAAATGGATTATTTAAAGTGTTTTTCTTTGTTTTAAATATGATTTTATAATCAATACCAAAATCTAGCAAATGTATATTATTTTTTGTCCATCAACAAATACTAATACACCATTGAAAAAAAAACAGTTGCAAAAAAATTGAATTAAAAAATAAAGTAATACATATCATAAAGTAATCAACTTTAATACCTAATTTAAAAATAAAAAAATAGTTCACCAATTTGTTTAAAACAAAAACTAAAAATTATAAATAATATGACACCAAGAAGAAATGTACAAAACTAAAAGAATATGAAACCTACTCAACGTTACTAAATATTTAATTGCACATAATATTCCAAATATCTTTAATAACCAAAATATGATATTGATTTAAAAAAAAATAAAACAAAATGACAAAAAAATTCAAAAACAATGCATTAAATGCACAACCCCGATAATTAAATACTTTTATGCTAATATAATTATAAATTAATAACAAATAATAATTATACAATGTACATTGTATATCACATAATAATGTTATGCATTTACGATTTAACAAATATTTCTCTAATTTCATTGCCACGTACCAGTAGTACAATTCTATAATTATACACCTGTTCATGTACTCTGTCAAACAATAATGCACCGTTAACAAAATAGGTAGGCAAGTATGAACCACTCAGCCATAAATAAGGTGATGAATAAGAGACTGTAATGGGCGTATAAAATATAAATTCAATAATATATCGTTATATCCGAATAGTGATTGTGTGCAGTAAGCCAATGCAACTAAATATATTTCATGATGTTTCATGTTTTTATAATATACTATCATATAGCTATCAAAGTAATTTATTTTACTTTTAATATTACGGTATAAGTTAAAGCAATTTTTTTCAAAAATATAACATTTATTATATTATCATTTATAATTATTCAATTATTATAATATTATTGTTATTAATTTTTATTTTAATAATACCTTACCTACTGTAAATACGGAAAAATAACGTGAAAAGATCTATAGAATAAATAGATATCTAAATTCATCTATCTAACCTTGAAAATATCTTCGCCTAAAGTAAGGTAAAAAATATATAAAAAAAAAGTCCTCACTAATAATATTTTTGAGTTATAATAAAATAATTAACATCATAATTCATCGTTAAAATACGTAATTTTCTCCAAATTTCAAGTACAAACATATAAAAAATAATTGTGTTCGAATATTTTTTTTTTTAGATTCTTTATATCTAATATGAAATACTTATAAGAAACATTGAATTACATTTTCATACCTTAGCCATAAAAATTAAGAATTGTATACATTTTTGTGATACAAAATGCTTGTAGTTAGTAGATTTTCATGATTTTCATGATTTTTTAATAACTTAAACATCAAATACATATAAAAAAAAATTGCAACTTAAAAATGTTCAATCTTTTTTTAATTTATAAATTAATAATTAATTTGAAACCATGTGTTAAATTTTCAAGTATTTTTACCTATTCATATGATTTTTATCAACATTTATAAAAAAAAAATATCAACAATTTCAATCGCCTATTAACTTTTAAAAGAATCAAAACATTTTGAAAATTATATGTAAAATTATTTCACAAATTTTATATTAAATTACGTGTATGAAAATTATCTATCATAATCATTCAAGAAAAATTTCTAGTTTCCACGGTTATTTTTTTCGAGACACAAAATATGTAAACTGCTATTTTGAAGATATAAAAAAATGTTGGGTATTTAAAAAAAAAAGTGCCTAATTAAAAATAATAATAAAAAATAGGTAATGAATGACAACAAAGAATTCAATACGTAAAGCTGTTAATAGATTAATCAATGAGTTGTACCTTATTTAAAAATATACGTTAGATTATATACTCTAAAATAAAATTATAACTTTGTCGACTTTACATAATTTATAATTTAAATTTTTTTCCAAGTATTACACGTATTTTAATTTATTTCCTCTATAATTTTAAAGTTATTTATTTCCTCTATAATTTTAAAGTTATTTTTTTATTTTTTTTTAAGTTTACTTTTTCTACTATTTATGAACTATTTAAAATTTTTATGAATAAGTTATTATTTCAGTTGTATTTTTTAATTGAACCATATGTATTATGTACCAACATTTATTAAATAGTTATATCGTGATTATTTATAATTATTGTAGTTTTATTGATTTATATAATACATAACGCTTTAAGCTATGCGTGTAAATTGAATAAAATTGTATGAGATATTGCAATTATTTCATTTTGAATAGATCATTCGACAAATATGATTTAATAAATAATACGCATACAAATATATTACCTATATTTATGGTATTATACACACGTAATTAAACAAATCGAATTGATTTACAATTGAAATGAATTACTTGCTCTGCGCCAATAGATAGTTTGAAATGATTTAAAAGAACTGCATTTTCATACCAAATACGTTTTTTTAAATTCAACGAAAAGGGAAAAATTCGGCTTTAGTAATTGGCAACAGGAGGAAGAAAATATATGGGCATTCATTTCTCGGGGGAATAAAACATCGTATCTAATTTCACGCACTCCTTTCTTATTGGTTTTCTTAATCATTATGTCGCTACTACCAAGCAATCTCACTATATGACTTCAGGCGGTAATTTGATCGAAGACGTATTATGTTGAAAAATAATATACGCGAATACTACTACGCGAACAACTTAATTTAAGAATACAAATATTGTTATTATTATTTATACTTATTAGTTATTACAGAATATTAAATTTTAAAACAAATTTCGTTTCCCCGCTGTTACCTAAACATACTATATGAAACATACAAATGTAGGTATACTTAATAAAAAATTAAAAAATCAAATTTCATATAATTTAAAAAACATAAATTATTTAAAAAAAAAAAAGAAATTTATTTTTATAAAACAGAAAACGACGTTACCGAACCTGAATTTTGAGTTTACATCAAACATGTAAAAATTGAAATAAATTTTACATTATTTAAAAATATTAGTTTAAATAAATAAAATAATAAGGATAAATTTATTTTGAAAAATAAAAAAAAAGGAGAAAATCAGACAACTAATCAACTGTACTTGGAGTGTACCACGTCATTAAGTCACAATAATACTATAATATATGTGTTCAATTTGAAATCATACACAAAAAACAAAAAAAAACAATTCTGAACAAAAACAATCTGTCAGCCTATATTAATAAAATATATTTATATTGCTACTACAGTAATTTGTTTATTATTAGCAATAGAGTAAGTTGAATTAAATTTTGTCAAAATGTTGCATTTATTATAATATTCATTATCATACTATAAAAACTTGTATCATAAATTATTGTTTTAAAGTTCTGAGTATACTGGGATACCATTACTGAGGAACTTCTCCATTTACAGCTATAGACTCTTTCTATAATAATATCACATTTACATAGTTTACATTATGTTTATTTTATACAAATTGTAAATTTTCATATTTTTATTAAAAAAGAAAATTTCTGTATCAACAAAAACTTACTGTAACATTTTGGAAATAGAACAAATGAATAGATTTTTTTGGTGTAAATAAGCAATAACTAACAATTAATCTAAATATTTTGAAAATTTAAATATTTAAATAAAACTATATAATACTATACATGTAAAACTCTTAAGTTCGCACTATTAATATTTTTGAATTATAACAGAATAACTAAAAACATTATTATTTATTAATATATGTAATTTCATCTAAATTTAAAATCACTTTAAATATCTATAAAGAAAATTATGTTTATATATTTGTTCAGGTATTTTTTTTCAATTATGATGAACCTTATGTTTTATATTCAAACTATAGTAATAAAAATTGAACCTTTTATAAATGTATGTATAACTAAATAATACATTTTTGAGGTTTTGAAAAATTGTATTTTATCCAAACTAGAACTTTAGTCACTTTTAAAAAATAATTGTACCTATGTACTACCTAATAGCTAGAATTTTTTATTAATATTTCATTAAGCTTTTTGCTCAACCCTAAACATTTGTATCAATACTTTAAAAATAAAGAAATAAAAAATTTCAATTTCAATAATTAATTTAAATTAAATCTAAATATTTTGAAAATTTCACAGAGTAAAGAAAATGATAATTTAAAATGGAATATGTTAAGTTTCTAAGATTAATAAATTTTTAATTAAAACAAAAAGAAAAAAAATGTTTAATGGTAAATCATTTTAATGAATATCCTATTTTGTCAAAATTAAAACTTCAGACACTTATTACACCATACTTAAAGAGCTGTATTTATTATTCCAGCAACAACTACTAAAGAAGAACCTTGTATTATACTTCAAACTTTTTAATTTAGTGAGTGAACATTTTTTTATCAATATTTGTCATTTATAAAAAGAAAATCAAAAATGTCTATTATTTAAAATAAATAGTACAAAAAGACTCAAAATTATTTATAGAAAATGTCAATATTAATATTTGGTTAAATAATTTTTGAAACTACAATGGTACTATTCACTTAAGAATAAATTATAACCAATTTTTAGTAAACGTTTTTTGTTATCCTAATTATTTTGAAAAATATATATTATAAAAATATTTTATTTATGAATCACAATTAGATCCAATTTGTTAGCATAAACTACAATTGAGTTGAATATTGTAGCAATTTGAATTTGAATTCACTTTAAGGTGATAAGTGATAACAAAAAAAAAATTGTAAAACCAATTAAAACACTTTCATTTAAAGCTCTACTCAGAATATAAAATATACTCCACGGCCAACATTCTATGCTTCTTCAAAGAACCACAAATACATGTTCTCACTTAATTAACTTCAGTTTAAACAAAAAAATATTAGCTTGAAGTTATATTTGCTATTAGATCCTCCCCCCCCCCTATAGTGATTATCACCAACAATACTCTTCAATTTATAGGGATATTTCTAATACACATATATCCTTTTTTGTAAGGTACTACTCAAAATATTAGTTATATTGATTAGACTACACATAATACACAACAATATTATACTTACAAACACAACCATTATAAAGAATGATGCAATATACGACGTTCTAGCCATCCAAATACTCACAAACCTATAATGTTCTCCAGTAATGACATTTCTGAAATATATAAACAAAAATTATTATCTACATAAAGGCAATAAATTAAAATTATTCATAATAAATTGTGTTTACCTCAGAAATCCTTTGTTTTGTTCATTCTCGGCTAATGATTTAACAGAGGACATCAGTAAATCGTCATAGCCAAGGAAATACTCCAAGAAAAACTGACCCACTGAATCACCAAAACACTTGTTCCGGGTAGGCTCTAGAGCTACTAGCATTACTGGAATTCCTAATCGAGTTCTGGCATTGGGCGACAGACGCAAAAACCCATACTCCAAAGAATATTCAACAATGTAATTCTCATAAAATGCTCCTAAAAAATTAGTCAAAAAAAAATTGTATGCATTTTCATTTCCATTCAAATGCATTCCACAACTCATAAAATATGGATACCTTCATTGTCATTAATCGTAGGTAATGTGGCACTTGTGGACTGGAGTAATGAACTTCTATCGATTCCCAGTACACCTTTAATAGAACTATTTGGATACTAAAAAAGATTAATATTTAATTTTAGTTTTAAATGTATAAAGGAAGATTCAAAGGAATAGTGCAAGTACTTTGGTAGAACGAAATTCTGCTGAGTCTTCTATTAGTGAAAAATTTGAGTTACTGGTGGTATGGCGATTCATCTTACTGGTACTTTTAAACATTTCTTTCTTGTCATCTATATAAAACAACAAAAAATCAATGAAAAATATAGTAAATTTAGATGCTAAATAAATAAAAAAATGTTATCATTATGTAAATTGTTCAAAAATTTATAAAACTATTAGAATAATAAGAACTCTTAAAAGTTACAACTTAAAATAATACTTCATGTTTTTATACTCGTAAAAAATTTGACATTAAAAACAATTTCATCATAATTCTCTACATAAAATTTCTCCCCGAGCATACTTTATAGAAAATAAATTAAAATAAAAGATTATTATTTATTGACAAAATTATAATTATACTATGGACAATGCTATTAAAAATATCTAGACAATCTATTACTAAATAAATTATTCAAGACAAATATTACTCAAGTATATCACTATTAATAAATTACATACAATTTTTAATATGATATTAGATAATCAAAAATGTAAGTAAAATAATAATAAATTATTTTAAAGAAATAATGTTTTATGTGTATATGTGCTAAAATGTATTTCAAAATACTTTTTGTTAAAACAAGTATACCCTTCATATTAAATTAATACAGTTATATAAACAAAGCATTTATTAAAAAAATAATAATATTAACTATAAAAAAATTGAAAATAAATTGTAATATAAGATGATGGCTTTTACATTTATTTACATTGTGTATAATTCCAAGATCTAAGTCATAGACATATTTGATACACAATCATAATTACAGATAAATTGAATAATTTTTAGACCCGTATAATATCACAATACCTTTTAATAAAAAAGAATAATATTTTATGTCTAAATTAAATAAAACAATAAAAATAATAGGAATATATCTATGAATAAATAATAAAAATAATATATTTATAAATTAACTAAAATAATATAAAATAACCAAAATTGGGTTTGCTACTAATTTTTGTAAAACAGATATGATTTGAATTTTATGATTTTCAAACACATCATACCATTTAAGACATGAATCTCATAATAAACAATCGGGAACCATAATATGTTTTTAATTTAATAACTATCTGAATAGCAGTCTACGCTTCATTTGTAAAAATGGCTCCTTCATGGAAAATGTTAAAATGCTAATATAGTATGAATGAGCCATGAGGAATTAATATTTATATTTATATGTGCATAACCATATGTAAATCTAACATATCTACGACCAAAGTCAGGGAATCTAAAACATATTAGATTTAGATATGGTTATGCACATTATGTTTAAACCTAATTGTATCATTTACCAATTTTAATACTAAAATGTATTTATAAACATAAAAAGAAAGAAATAATATTATTAAATGTATTTAAAGATACTGTGGTATTATTATATGGGTCTAATATTTATCTAACACTTATCCCACAGAATGGGTCGTATATCTAACAAGTTCATAACCTAGGTTGTGAATATAAATAGTATATACTGTATTAATTTAACCATAAACAACAAAAATACTTAACTATTTTTCCATGACACCAACAAAATTTTGTACTATGTAATAAAAATGTAAATTTTATATTTACTTAGAATAAATTTTACCTTCAACACTTATATAATTTTTAAATGATATGAAGTTGAATAAGTTAGGTTTTGGGGTACTAGTCTCTGGAAATTTATTTTCAACTAATTCTTCTGTTGATGGTTCAATATCAACCTCTCTTTTGTTCCTAAAAAAGAATATTTAGTGAGAATATAATTGTTAAATGCTTTAAATTTTACTTAATATTAGTATTATTCAATCAATTTTAATTCAAGTCTAATTTTCATTTTTTCATTTTTTTTTTTTTCTATTTTGTGGTCGAAACTTAAATTTAATAATTTATAATATCAATCTAATACAAAACAAAAAATACTTATTGATATTATAGTTTTTTACATGCATTTTTACTTTGTTGAATGACACATTTATTAAAAAACAAATAAATCAAATAGATTAATCAAAATATTTAATGTAATTTATAAGATATAGAAGTTTGTAACTGAAATAGGTACTAAGATTATACAAAAAGGAAAAAATTAATTTTTTTTAATACAAATTAAATATTTTACCTATATTTTTTTTATTAAATTAATAAAAATAATTATTTTATGTAATAATAAAACGTATACAACAATAAATTTCAGTAATAATAATTATGATAATTGAGATTTATCTAGATATTCACACTTCTAAATGGGATTTGAGGATTGTAATTCTATAAGAAAATAAAACTGAAATAATTTTATGTCAGCATATATTGAAAATTTCGTTTTAACAGCTTAAAAATAACATTATTAAAATAGAGGATTGAATAAAAGAAAAGGCATTTTAAAAATGTATTAAAAAATGCAAATTTCTCATAATTTAAAATAATTATTTGATACATTATATTAATTATTTCAACTATATTTAAAAATACAAAAAATTCAGAAATTAAGTTTATAAATATTTTTAAAATAAATTATATTAACAATATAGTCAACTTATAAAGCAGCACTATAAACAACATAAAAATAAATTGTCTTGTAAATGAAATGTTTATTGATTTTGTTCAACGTTATATCAAATATAATATTATGATATTTAAAAATTAATACATTTTATATTTTGAGAAAATTTTTAGAAACACAATATGCTCTTAATATAATTTATAGTTTAATAAACTATAAATTTTAAAAATAATTATTTGGTTAATTGTTTTAATTTATTACTTTGAGATATGTTTTAAAAACTTGAATACCAATATAATTGTTTTCAATTAATAAATTTTTAAAAAATTTTCTTTCAATAGGTATTAAATAAATTAATTGCATGTTTAGAACAATAATACAAATTCTATAATTAATAATAATTGGGTAGGTACTTACTCAGGATTATTAGTTTTAGTTAAGCGGTTCAACAATGACGAATTCTCATCACTTGTGTCTATACGTTTTAGTTTATATTCACGTTCATAAGACTTTTCTACTGTAAACAATTCATTTATCATGCCTGTTTGTTCTGCATAGTTACGTTGATAACTTCGAATAATCTCCACTCGTAATATACCATCTCTAGGCCAAATGTCTTTTACATGGTCTAAACAGTTGGCTGGCATTCGTGAAAAGTTCATATGCACATACACAAGAACAAAAAATGATAAAACAGCCTAAAATCAAAAAACACAAAAATTAAAACATTTGTAAACTTTGACATTCAATTTAGTACAAAAGTTTACCTTTAATAAAAATACAAATTCTATAAGCCTTCTCAAAGATCTTGGGAATATTCTTGCATACCCTAAGGTGGCCTTGTAGAACAGTGCATAGAACAGACGATCTCTTACATTGAACGCTTGGTTATTATTATTGTTATTGTTATTGTTATTAACTCCCGTTGTTCTCATATCCAAAGCGTTTGGTGGCACAACCACCAGTTCTTCATGATCGTGACCGTTATTAGACATGATGAAGTCGTCCCTTTAGCTCGGCAACAGACAAAACGTTAGCAAAAAATGTTGAATGCTAAACTGCATCGTCACCTAATGGACAATGAAAACCAATAAAATCTATACAGAAATATTGAGTATTAACCTACGTTCCAATTGTAAGCCAACTGAAGCGACTAAACAAAATTGTAACACAATAGAAACGTGGGCAAAAGTGTTCAAAAAAACATCGCATAAATTGTTACAGACAAGCAAATTTTTAAAAACCTTCACACCCAAAATAGTACTACTGGGTAACCTGACGAGTGAAGGAGTGGTGTACTCATGTTGAGACGTCGACCCCGACAGTCATTTTGATCGCGATCACAAATTACGATCTGTGAATCACTGATCACAATTACTAACATACATAAATACTCACATATATCGACCGACGTATGGGCCGAACGCGACAGCAATCGGCGATATTGATATGATACACCTATAGGTGTGCTCTAGACTATAGGGCTTACGGCAAACGAGCGAGCGGTGGCGCGTCACTCAGGAAATTGGAATTATTTTACCAGGATCTGCGATCAATCGAATCGACAGATGATAAACAGGAAACACAAATACACAACGACAATTGAACGACGAACAGGTTTAACTTGAAAATGCATAGTCGCGCTGGTAGTCGTCAGCTGCAGCTGTGCGAGTACTATATCGTTTTATCATTTTTCCTTGTGACAATAATATTATAATGATAAATAAATTATTCTACAATAATAATCATTTTGGGGTTCAAAATGATAGCACGCGCGACGTGTCGACTCATTATAAAAGTGATCGAGATCTCCGGAATATTATTATTATTGTGAATGCGATACTGCGATAGGTATCTGCATTAATTATAGCAGATATTATTTTATTACTGCGATTTAGTGAAATATTTACGTAATTAATCTTAGCAGGTAGTATCCGAGATCCGTAGACCGTAATCGACACATTTATTCTAACGTTGCCCAACATGAACTACGTTCGCCGATGCTGATAACACAACGGTACAACAATATCATGTCGTTTACATACAGTATAATATTATTATTATTATTATATTTACTTGCTAAATTGCTACTTGCTATACCTTACTCGTAGTCGTCTCTTATCTCTTTTATTTTAACACCCCAAATCCCTCCAATCATCGCAGTTGATGATGACGGTCAACGAGGCGCACCGCAACTTTGCGCAAACTTTCGTTCGTAACTGACCACTAGCTTCGATCCGCATTCAATGGCGTGTGATTTGTGGGTGCCTGAGGTCCACAGACGACCAATTATAATAGGAAGAAAATAAAGCCCTCGCCCTACACCGAAACGAACCAGTTCTAAGACCTTTTCAAAACATTGAACACAGGACCCATTTTTAAATATTTTAAAAACTCAAAGTCCTAGACCATAACCGATACTTTAAGTGTGCCTTCGACATTTTTCAATCCAACTTTGAACATTTTGATTTTTTTTTTTTCTTGTTGTAAAACGTACTATTGGAACGCGTTATTTAACGTTTATTTCATTATTTCAATCTGGTTAAAATCAATTAACCAGAATCGAAATTTCGATTTTAAAAACCGTAACTGTAGACTGTAGTAAAACCCATCCAGAACCAACATTATTTAATGTTCGGAGATTTAAACCGAAACAAAAAAAAATGTAATGGTTCCGGTTACTGTAATTTTTAATTTATCGTTATACATTGGTGTTTCTAAAACCTAAGACCTCTCAAATCAAGTTCTAAATATGTGTAGATAGGTAGTAAGTATTATACAGTGGGTTCACGCTAAGAGATACCACTAAATATTTCAATTGAATGACCTTGTATAGAAACGGAGTTTTCGAGGAATGAAAAGGAGTACCAAAATACACATTTGCAAACTAATTTAAAATTGTTTACCCTTTGGTAAGTACATGCGCAATCAATTTAATTTTTTTTTAAACGACAACACCATTTTTTTTTTCTTATTGCAGATTCCAGTAAAGTATTTTGTTTTGTAATATTTTTTGTATAATGCGATTTTTATATATAAACAAGACACAAATGAACACTTATTTGTTTTCGTAATTTACTCTCATTTTCACCATTTATTTACGCAGTTAAGAAAATCAACCCATTACGCATTACCTGATGATTATTATTATTATTATATCAAATGAAAAATAAATAGGTACTCGACTACTAAATACCATTATTCAAAATTATTTAAGAGATAGTTTGATATACTAACACTGTATTATTTTTATTTTTATTTTAATTATAATACAAAGTTTTAAGCATGGACAATGATGTAATTTTCAACAATGTAACCTAATCTTACAAATACAAATATATAACACAATAGGTAACTATAATCTGTTCTGAATTTTAGATACGTGAGAACATTTTTTATATTTTATGTAGGTACCATATCTTTTATTTCATGACCTTTTACTAATTGAAATTGATCATTGGTAATTAATACGTTGACGCAGATCACCGTCTCTTGAATAATACTTTAAATTAGTTTGTAGAAAAAGAACAATGTACTTAACTAAATTAAAATAATATTTAATGAGATAAATACCTACAATAATTTTTATTTTGACGATTATCGAAGATGTGTAGCGTTTAGCTGTGTGTAAGGATACTAATAAGGGACATGCCCGCTCATACCTCCAACAGTTTTTCAGACATTCAATTTCAGTCCCAATGAATTACACTACTACGGTGCGTCCTGTTATTATATTTTTGTTAATTTTAGATTCATGCTTTTTATACATTTTATAGTGATGTAAGTATTAGAAAAATAATTGTTGATGGTGTGGGGGAAATTTTCAAGCATTTTTAACATTTTTTTGATAAATTTGTCAGCTTTACAAACTTTTAATTCATACTGTTGATTACAGTAGTGTAATGCATATTATGTATTGTATATTTAACTCAGTATAATTACAAAAATGTACTACAATTAATAGGATTTAATTTTTCTATGTATACGCTCGAGATTAATATGTCAACACTAAGCAATAAAACATAAACGTAAGTTATTAGATATCAAATAGGTAAGGGTAATTTTTAAATAAACATATTTTTTAAGTTTAAACGTATAGGCATATAGCGATATAAATTGTGAAGGTATAACTTTTGATCAAATCTAAAATAATAAAAAATAAATCGAAAATTATAGTTTTTATTCAGATTTTGTTATGTAATATGTATTAAGTAATATAATTTTATTATATTTGCGTAATTACAGTTTAAGAGATTTATTATTTTAAACCATCTCTTTTGTTTGGGAAATGAAACTTAATATACACGAAACTGCACGTCTGCACTTACCTTAAATACCCAGGGGCGAATTTAAGGCACTGCGAACTATGTAGCCGCATAGGGCGGTTTTTTATACGCAGTAAAATTGTATTTAATATTTATTTTATTCTTGTACCTACTTATAGAAAAATACTAAATTTTTTTCTTAAATTTTTCAATTTCAAAATAAATAATTAATATTAAAACTACTTATATAACCAAATAATTATTTAATAAATTTATTATTTTTTCTTGTATAATAAGAATAAAGAGAAAATACTATATTTAAATCAAAACGTTTTTTATTGAACTTTAGTTAAATGAAAATAATAATTGCATAATACATAGAAAATGTTATCATGTAAGGACATTTTGCTGTACAGAGGTGATTATTTTTTAAATAAAGGCGGTAAATTGCTTTTTTTGGCATAGGGGTGGCAAATTGTTATATCCGCCCTTATAAGTACCTAGGACATACTTACTTTTAATCAATCATACCATTTTTATACGATGTGTTGACAATTAAATGCACATTTTTGATTCCAATAACGGCTCAGTAGTGCTAAAAACATAATTTTCAAGTACCTATAATTCATAACAACAGACCATGTTATCTGTTAACATAGTCAAGACTGCCACAGATTGGACGAGAAATTTGATTTAAAATTGAATGTTATTGATTTATAATATAACCAAGGTAGGTATAAAAAACAAATTTCAAGGATTAGCTGCAATTTATATAAATACCGTTTGTTAGCCGTGTGTATATCTATCTATTCAACTTTGAACATTTACAGGTTGTGTATTAATTTGTCTTTACAAGATAGGTTACCAAATGTGACATAAATACATAATATTGTTTCAATAATTTTTAAGTAGTCGAAGCATTTAAAATAAGAAAAAAATAGAATCAGAGTACCTACTTAGCTATTTATAAATAGTAGATAGTAAAGAGTATTTATAACTTTATAAGTAAACGTATACACATTTAAGTATTTCTTAAAAATATTTATCATTTAAATATTTAATTATATTTACTGGTAAAGTGGATACGAGGTGCCTATACCTATGTCGCATTTGCATATTGTAATTTATTATTAGATTGGATTCATAATAGTCATAAATCATAATACATTACACAATACACATACATTTATAAATATTCAGTTAGTAATTTTAAGAAAATAGATCAAATTAAATAGTTCAACCTTTCGTTAAGAATAACATTAGATCATGATTGTATTTTTTAAATTACAATGAGTTTTAAAAATAATGTTGCTTATGCCGGATTACAAAAAAAAAAAATAATGAGTTTCATAGTTCAATCAAATTTAATAAACCAATTACAGACCACTAAATCATGCTTAAAGGACCATTATTAGAGCTCACTATTGATTAATTAAATGTATAATGTTTAATGATTGTTTATGCAATCCGGCAATAGTGTAATAAATTATTATTTATGAGTTATTCATAATATATTATAGTACTTATGTAAACAAATGATGTCTTTACTTACCATAGTACATTAATCAAATATAAAAAATGATGCGTCTTACAAATTTCAGGATTTTAAATAATCTCTAGCCAAAAAATAGGTATTTTTATATAAATAAACAATATAATTTATTATTTTGGAAAAATTATTAGCTGATGGGAGAATTTTTTACTGGCCCTTATTGGTTAAAATATAAGTAGCTATAGATACTGCTAAATAAATGTGCACTGGTTTATGCATTCGGTTTTAAGTATTTATTATATTGTATGTAATGTAGTTAAACTGAAAATATAATATAAAACTGGTTTGATGCAAATATTAATTATTTACAGAATGATAACTAAGGGAATACATTATACATTTATACGTACCAGCTCTAATTATTATGAGACCTTGAATATTAGAATTTATAAACATAATAACATGTCATATACCTATATATTCTTATACAGCATATAAATTTAAAAATGAAAAGTTGGTTTATAAAAAATAATATTTTCAAAAACAAAACATAAATTGTATTATAATATAGTTTAATACAGGGGTCGGCTACCTTATTAACCACGCGGGCCATATTTTTTTTCAATTGTTCATCAAGGGCCACATTAAAAAAAAAATTACATACTATTATATAATACTTATATTTGTATTGCTATTATATTTGATTATTTTACATAGAAATATGAGAGTAAAAAAACACAAATGCTACTAGAAAAATTGCATTTAAGAAAAAATTTAATTGAATAAAAAATTGTAAAATTGTAAATTAATACGATTTCTGTGCCTGCAATTTATTAGTTAAATTTTCAATATCAGCTTATTGCAGACTTGTTATTGAGACTCGTAATACAACTCGTAAATGTTCATCACCAAGGCGTGAAAAGTGCTTATTTTTTGTGTACTTCACAATTGAAAATGTCTGCTCACATAATATATGTACTTGCAAACGCCGCTATAAGCTTTTGTGCAAATTATCTGATTCCAGGGAAGGTAGATATTGGAAAACAATTATAAAATTGAGGAAAACTAGTTGCTTTCCTAAAAGTATTTTTAAGAACCTCGTAATTTTGAAGTTCAATGACTTCCATTTGTAAATTATTCTTGACATTATTTATGTCCACTTGAAAAGGATTCTGGAATAATTTAATTTTTTTATCGTATTTATAAAAATCATCAAACCTTGTTGAAAATTCGTTTTGCAATTGTTCAATAATATTGAGAAATAAAAACTGACTATATAACTATATAGAATAAACACTAACTATTAACAGTTAGATTAGATTTTATTTATGAAGGAAAAAGAATTATATAATTAGTTTAATATCCACTACCTATTATTTATATGACGTATAGGTATGGTTAAACAGATAGTTCATATTATGGTGTGTACCTACCAACCTACAGTAAAAATTAATTTATTTTCTACACAATCACAATAATTTTAAAACCCCTTCTTTGGATTTTTGTCAGTTATCTTCACGAATTATAATAATTTGAATCTAATGGTGAAATTTGTTTTGCATATTTCTGCATATTAATGATTATTGCATATATTTACATAATTCGAAATGTATTGCATATTAAAACATACATTTTTCATTAATTATTTAAAGTTGTTTAATTTGTGAATTTAAAATAAATTTAAAAAAAAACTCTCTTGCATATTTTTTGCATATTTTCATAATTATTAATGATTAATTAGAACTCGGATATCAAGTGAAAATATTTCAATTAATATCCTCTGAAAGAACAAAACGTCTTTCCTAATATTCTTTGTAGATTTAGAACAACTCAAATTAATCAAGACATGCTCCAAAATCAAAATCGAACAGCCCATATAAAAAATAAATAATTCAATGTGAACGTCGGTCATACTCGTAATTGCTGTTTCCATAATCCAAGATGTGTTTGTCGTGGTGATGAACATGACACAGTTCATTGTCAAAAAATCTATAACGAACCTGAAAAATGCATCCTATGCGGAGGTTCTCATCTAGCTAATTATAGAAACTATTAATTACAATACCTATAATAATATAGAAAATTATATCCTATTCCCCGCAAAAAATTAAAATCATTTATCAAATTTAAGCCTTTGGTTATAATATAAGAGTCAACTAGCACAGTGGCACAACACATGGTAAAGTAGCGCTACTTATCTCTAATAAAATAGTGCACTCAGGTACCTACTCTCTTTTTTCTCCCACTACATTAGCCAATATACAAATTATAGCTCATATCTCATTAGTCATTACCAACTAAACTTATTCTAATTTCTACTGCTAACCCTTCTCTCGCGTATCGTCAATTCCCCGAAAACAAACGTACTTTTCTGTTAGGAATTGATTTTAGGGACTCTACTTTTGTGCTGTACATCACTAATACCAGAGATAAACTTCATTTCAATTAAACATGTTAAAAAACTAGCATCAAATATTCAACCTACTGACATCATACCGGCCGCCACCGGGATATTCTAAACCTCTAAGAATAAACAACAATTGTATGTTTGTTGACTAATTTTTTAGAGCAGCAAAAAAAATTTTATTGAGATACATTTTTGAAAAATATAACATGTACTCAAAATATATTTACAAATTAGTCCTTGCCGATAAGACAAATCAAACACAATTGGAGTACAAACATACTTAGGTTATAGCCTGAAGGACAGATTACTTGATACTTATCAAGATATTAACGTACTACATACCAAATAGTTTTCAGAATTCAGTAGAAGTCGTTTTATGCAGTTAGCTTTAATATAAGTCAATTTACCTATTGTTAAACTTAGTTAAAAATATTATCAAAGACATCTCATAGACTTTTATTGATTATTCATTTCAAAATGAATTATATAAGCTATAGCTATGAAAAATATTACAAGTTAAAATACTTATACCTCATTTTAGAATTGTAACATTAATAAAAACCTGAAATACCCTAAATAATATTCTTACCATCTTACCTTTAAGTTTTACAATACCTACATACATAAATTGACTAATATTAAAGTTAACAGCATAAAATGGATTCTGCGAAACGCAAGTTTGCTATATTAGTAAGGCAGAAACAGCACATTGACATCACCTTAACAAAAACTAATTAATAATATGTACCTAATCAATATAAAAGGTGACTCAATAAAGAGCCTTTGTTCAACCACAGTTATTTATATTTTGACCAAATTAAGTAAACTCATTACATAGAATATAGATTGTAAATATTATTCAATAAATACTTAATTATAAAAAATATTGAATTTGTCTAAATTTTAATTTAAGTATCTAAAAAAAAATCGTGTATATTAATTATTTTTTAGATTTTTTTATTTTTATTATAAATTATATATATATTAAAAACATTATATTACATTTTCAAGCCTAAACTATAAAAATTGAATATTTTATAATTTTTAACTGTAACATAGTTTACAAAGTTTTGCAATTTTTAATAATTTTATCAAAATTTTAATTTTTAATACTTAAAAAAAAATTAGAAATTTCAAATGTCTTATGTATATAGCTAAAAAAAAGTCAAAATATTTCAAAAATTTATAGAAAATGCAAATATAAACATCTGGTAAAAATATCAAGAATCTGTGGTTATTCATTTAAATTTTTGAATTATAGAAAAAAGATAGTTAATTTTATTCTGTCAAACTTTAAGTAAAAAATTTTTGTTTTTTGTTTTTTCCATTATTTTGAAAATTCTCAAGTTTTGACCTCTCAAAAGTATGAACAAGACTATATTTTCTATTAGAAAGTACTGTAATCTACTCAGAATCATTAAGTTACTAAATATTGTTATTTAACATTGTAGGTTAATAAATAAAAGTTTATTAATATAGTCAATAAATTCTGGCAAAATATAATATTATTAAAATGGTACTTTTTATTTTTTACAATTTAAAAAAATCATAACACAAAGATGTACAATTCAAATTTATGATTTATTTTGCAATACTAAGCTATTATCTATATTGTTTAACACAATTAAGCGTTTCATAGGTAATGTTATTTTTACAAACGATAAAAGATGTAATACACAAAACCATTGATATAATGGTTAATCATATAAGATAAAAATTACTTTCTATACCAACTCTGGGCAAGTGACATTCTTTTTATTTTTTTCTGCAACTGTAGGATACCATACATCAACGCTTCTGCAGTTGGTGGACAACCTAAAGAATATTCAAATATTATAAACAATATTAACATGATACATATTTAGGAAGAGATTAAAAACAATTCACTGCATATCAATCATAGGTAGATATTTGCTTGTAATTCAGGGGGGGGGGGCTTAAATCTTTCTTTGCATTGTTACAAAATAGGTATCTGTTTAATACTTTGAAAAATGTTCAATTATTTTTGGGGGACTTAGCCTCCATGATATCAATGCTTGTTTCATCTCAGTATGCTTTCATAAAAATTATGATTATGTTGAGTAGAATATTTTGTTTATCAAGAGAAGAAATTATGTACCCTTCAAAAAAAATAAAAATTGAAAATGTTATGTTGAACATATAAATACTCTATGAGGGTATGACTGAGTGTTTATTCCAGACCTATGTTGGGGGAGGGGAATACCCCCTCGATCACCCACCTGAAATAAACATTGATAACTTTAAAGTATTATACAAATGAAAATGTTATACTTGACAAACATAATGTTTAAAATCTACTATCTATGTAAATTTAACATAAATTACTGCTAATATTTAGAAATATGAACTATATATCTGTATTTAATTATAATCTATATATATATATATATTATATTAAATATTATGATATAAATACATAATTAAAACAATATCTTACCTGGTACATAAATGTCGACTGGAATAACCCTATCACATCCCCTCACAACTGAATATGAATAATGATAGTAACCACCACCATTTGCACAACTTCCCATGGAAATAACCCATTTTGGATCAGGCATCTATGAACATTTTATAGAGTATAATCAATGAAATAATGAAAATTGTCTCACTTACTTGATCGTAAACTCTTCTCAATGCTGGTGCCATTTTGTTGGTCAATGTTCCAGCAACTATTATAAGATCAGCCTGACGAGGAGATGCACGAAATACAACACCATATCGATCCATATCATATCGAGGAGCAGCAATGTGCATCATTTCAACAGCACAACATGCCAATCCAAAAGTTAAAGGCCAGAGGGAGTGCTGAAAATCAAGTGTCCAATAAATGTTTAGATTATGATATGACAATAATTGTTTATTATTTAAATACCTTACGGCCCCAGTTCAAGACATCATCCAAACGAGCTACAGCATATTCAGCCATATTATTTGTCTTTTGAAATGGAGAATATGGACGATATGGTTTTTCTAATAAAAACAGAGAAAAAAAATGTTTCAATAATAATAAAATAGTTGTAATTCTGATAACAAACCTTCTACATTTGAGTCTTGAGGTGCCGATTGGATTTTGGTAGATTCATTTCTGAGACAAATTTGAGTGACTGCAGGATTCTTCAACAGGGAATTGATGCTCTTAGAGGCTGACAAGATTTGATTTGGGCGGCCTAAATTATTAATAAAAATAAGATTATCCATAAATATTATACAAATATAGTTTTAAATATTATTATAGTTACTCATACGCAATGTGACAACAATTATCAATAGAATAATAAAAAATTAAAAAACAAAATATTTAACTTGTAACATCTTTTAATATTTTACTGATTAAAAAAATAACAAAAATAACGAAAAGAATTACTTATGTAGATTTAACAAAGAGTTAAAAATCATACTTCCAGACAACTTAATTAAATTGCACCATACACATGTTAACATAATAATGTCATTATTCACTCACCGATCATCCTCATTTTTTTCAATGAAACCAACAAATTTTACTTTGTCTGGTATCAAAATTCAATAAAACTGACAGTGAATTTAATTAACAACCTACTTAGGCATTCAACAATAAAGTAACTAGATCTTACACAAACTTAAAAGTAAAACGAAAATAATCGAAGAGTAAACGACCTCAGAATCAGGTATCTCGTGTTATCAATTGTTTAGTCTCGTACTTTCGTCTGATAACAGTTAAAACCTAAACAGCTGACGCGAATACGCAACCTAAGCTCGATAAGCACATAACCTACCTCATGAATCACCATAGAACCACAGAACAAAGGTATGTACTAATGTACTATGTAATTACTAATTAGATAATAGATACTACTATACTAGTATAGTAGTATAGTAGCTCACGCAGTAAGCCACTAGCCAGTAAGTAATAATGTATTATAATTTATTAGTTTATATGATTGTCGTGACTCTTGATTTCGTGATGAAAAGACTAAAGAGTAAAGTATACTGAGTTGAGCATAGACCTTAAACTCTGAGTAGGTATAGTAATACTTTTAATCCCAAATCTACGATGAAAATTTTAATTTGTCTTAAAGACGCCGATTATGTAAAAAAATTAGATAAAATTCGATTTAAAAGACAAATTAATATCAATTTGGATATGATTACTTACATATTTATTTTATTTAAAAATTATAGAACTATTTAAAACTCAAATTAATAAATCTATACAGCTCATGTATATTAATTTACTTAAATAGATATTTAATTTTATAAATATATGATATATCCACTAAGTTGGATAAAAGTGATCGAGAAATGATGGAGGGGGATGTTAACGCCGACCACAGGTTGGAAAGAGCCACAATGTGTCCAATTTACTCAAATTGCTTTTGTGCAAACTGCAATGGTGTGGCTAGAACAATAATCTCAGAGGCAATTGCCTCTGAAATTTTTTAAAATGGCACCTCCTTTCAATAATTTTCATGTCAATAGTGTCGAAGGTCCTTGGGACATTTTTCATTTGCCTCTGTAAAAGGTTCAGTATTCCACACTTTTATAAAACTTCTATTAACCCTTTACCCTTTGATCAGTGGTTAAGTGGCAACTTACAGTCCACTGCAGCCTGTTACTTTAAAAATTTAATTTTTCGACTCAATCAAGTACTTAATCTAAAAAATACTAGGTAACCAATGTTTTTCACAATTTCATGACTTTACAAAGGTACCTAGTCAATGTACCTACAACATAAGTTTAGATCTTTTCATGTTATGTACTGTACCTTTAAACTGATTGTTTTTCATTACAACTTATTAATTTAACACTATTTATAAAACACTGCAGTGTTTAAATAAGTACCTAGCCATAAATAAATTATTTTGATATTAAGTAACTCATTTTTGTTCATTTTAAGAATTTTTTCCCCATTGCTCAAAATACAACATTGTAGAATAATAGTTAATATGAATTTTTAATTTAATAAATTAAGAAGTACCAATTTACTTGTTATATTTATGTATAGGTAACAAAAATATAAATACAACATTAAAATAAAATATACTATAAAATTTGTAGACCTTTACATTTTTTAACTACTCTTCAGGCACCTACAACTAAAAATATATTATCATTAGAGCTAATAACAAGAAAATTGACATAATTCAGAACCTATAAATCTTTAAAAATTTCATCAAATCGAGTACAAAAATAAGTACATTTTTTTATGATTTTGAAGTCAACCCAGAATAAAAATTACCTTCAAAATCTCATCTTCTGGTACAATATTTCTAATGAGTGATTTAGAAATAAACAATATGAATAATTGTTATATCTGCAAAAAATGTGATAAAAAAATATAGCTACAACTATGCTATATTTTACCACAAATATAATTCTTGTTTGTTAGCTACTCTGTATACAAAAAATATATCTTTTCTGTAATAATAAAAATAATATATATATTTACATTAATTTAAGAATAATATAGTTTTTATGATGAATAATTTATATTTGAAGTATGATAACTATAGTTTGAGAGTGTACCTTCAAATTTTTGATTACTCACTAGTCACTATGTTATTTTAAATGAATATATAAAATTGGCACCAACTCTTAAAAAAACTAAGTATTGGCTATAATATTATAACAAAAACTAACTTAAGTAACAATTAAATGAAAGTGACTTGGTGTAGCGCGGTAATTGGCCTCAGTTACTAATGTGTTCTGAAATCAAATCATTGTTCAGCGTCACTAGCTCTCAGATGGGTGACCACCCGAATTCTTAATGACTAATCCATAGTGTACAATCCTACTAACCAAAACCTTACACAAAAAAACCTACTGTTCCTATACACAGCTAATGGCTTTAGTTGCCAGGCTTAAATAAGATCGATAAAAAAAACAAAACAAAATAATGAAAATAACGTTTTAATCACTAGACGTGAAAAATTTAAATGACCAAAGTTTTCAACAATGTGTTATTATTGTTTTTATACGGTTTGAATGAATAAAAGAGTAAATTATAATACTATAATTACCAAATCATATCATTAACATTAGATTAATTATATTTGTTCATTTCTTATAACATTTTTTTTTTTTTTTAAATTAATATTTTTTCTGTGTATTTCACTACTTTGAATAATTATACATCAACAATATTAATTACTTTAGTTGTTTCAATATTTACAATTAAACTGTACAATTTTACTTATTCTAAGATATTAAAAATACTAATTTTTAACATACAAATTTAACACAAAGTTGTAATTTATTAGTTTAAAAAAAGTTTATGAAAAAATAAAATCTAACAAAATAATTTTTGTAGACTATCATTAATATTTTTTTTTTAAATATTTATAAAAAATTTCCAATTACAGGGTAAAATTTGGTTATTAAATAAATCCGTTAATTTTAAATTTAAAAGAATATAATATTATGGTTTATACATATCTTGTAAAACGCTTGAAATTAATTATTCAATAAGTAGGGTAAAATAATATGAAAAATAAAAGGCAGTGAGACATAATAGAAGCCTATACATCTTGATTATATGAGTATCACTTTGCAACAGCAGCCGTTTGATGTGTTTTAGAATTTAATCCAAGGTTAATTAGTCGAGTTCCAGAAGCCAAAGAAGATGGTGTACTCTGTCTTACTTTTGAAGATGAAGGCTGATTTTTTCTTTTGACCTAAGAAAAAATAAAGTTAATGTTAACAATAAAAATAGTATATTTAAAAAAACTGTTTTAAAATTATAGTTAGAATCATTCTTAAGTTTTATAAAAATGTCTCAAGTCATTAATTATTATATCTTCAATCTAATATAAGAGTAATCTTAGTTAGAGGCGATTTGATTCAGTGACTAAAACAACCCTTTATTAAATTGGTTCTTGGTGATTTAAGTCATTATTCAATTTTGTTTTTGATAGGTCAAGGCCAAATAGTTGTTTTTCTATGTTAATCTTAGCAAAATATAAGTTGAAATAATTAAGTGATGCTCATAAGTGTGCGGCACTCAGCAGATGTTAGCAATATCTATTGTTATAGCTATACATAGAAACCAACTGCCAAAGTTTACTCTTAAATGAGACAAATTGTAAATATGGATCAAAATTGATTCTGAAACTCAAGTGTTAACAAAAAAAAAGGGACAAACTACAATATCTTTAAGAGCAATATAACAAATAAATTTACAGTTATTTTACTCAACTATTATTATTAATGACATGTATCAGTTTAAGTAAACATTATTTTCAATAAATATTAATATTAAGCATGGTTTTTGAAAAATAAATAGAACAAAGCTTTTTATTGAAAATTAAATAAAATTTTAACTATAAGAAATTATTAAAAACGGAAAGAAAGAACTACTAATCATTCATATTTTTTAAAAACTGCAAAAAATACATTATAACTAACCAATACATCCTCATCATCTCTAAGCTCAATTACCAAAGAATTATCCTCAAAATGTTGCTCCGAATTATCTTCAAAATGTTGATCCGGATTTTGCTCAGCATTTTTCTCTTCTTCATACTTTTTGAGTATCGTATCTAGTTTATAACTCTTACGATAATGAGTATAAAATGACTTCAAATGATTATGAGTTTTTGTTCCCATTGCTTCAGCAATAGCTTTAAAATCTTTTCCATACCTGCGCATTCCTAAAAAAAGATTTCACCAAATTAATATAATTATTAAAATTACTATTCATATAATAATCTTAAATTTAATTCGGTCATTTCATAACATATTTAAATCTTTTAAAAAGTAGTTTTTTTTAGAACTAATATTTTATCTTATTATTGTTAACTATATTATATTTTATTAAGATATAAAAAAAAAATTATTCAAATATTTCATTAATTAAAATGCAGTATGTAGTACGTGAAATGTCAAGGTAAGATTTCCTAGCAACAATCAGACAGTTACAGCAGCAATGCTGGTAATTGTAAAGAAAATATATTATTAATGCAACATTTGTTGGCTGTTATATAGATGCATTACCAAAAATAAACAGTATTGAAATAAAGAAAATCTATTCAACAATTAAGTCAATATTTTATTTAAAATTTGAGACTCAAGCATAAATATTAATAAGTATGGGTTTGATTTTATATTCATTTATGATAAATAATGAATTATTATTAGTAAAAATATACTCCAAAAATTGATTACCATTCAATAATCAGACAGAACAATGTTCTTTTAATAAAATAAACAATTATCTTAAATTAAACAAAAAATCACTGATATACAGCAAAATAATTGAGGCAAAACTGAACACTTTAAGAATAAGTATACAAGACATCAACAACATTTAATTTGATCTATTTTTACAGAAATGATGTAGTATACAAATAAATATTAACCTTTAAAATATTTCAAACATACAGATATATATCTTAATCATTAAATTTTAAAATATTAATGGAAAAACTCAAAATTCCAATATAGTAAGACCAAGAAGTAAAATTGTATTTATTACTTCCATATATTATATAATTTGAAACAAATTTTTAACTACTGCAAGTATACATATTTATTTTATAACTTAAGTAATTTTATTAGAAGAACTATAAGTCCAAATCAAATTAATTCAACTTTTCTAAAAAGTAAAAACATTAAGTCTAGGTATCAACTGTTGAGTACAATATTTGTTGTTAAAAATAAATAAATAAGCATTTTTATACTGATTTTAGTGTATAAATGCATGTACATTTTGTATTTTTTTATTTCTTTATATTGGCAGTAGATAACATACAAGAATCATTTATTAAATAATTATAACTAGTGAGCATGATTCAATGAATAACAAAGATTAGTATTTACTTGCATTAATTGTTATAACAAGTTATAGCCCATAGAATTTAAACAAAATGACAAAATCATAGAACTCTAATACACGACTAATAAGATGGAATTAAACAAGCAGAAAATTTTTTAGCCGCCACAATTAAAAAGCGATTGGAATTTGGTAAAATTAACTTGATAACATTAAAGTAGATTATGTGGATAAAAGTACATGTTCTGTAAACCTAACTTTAACATTTATGATCACAATAATATTTTAGTATTAATGTGTGTTATTAACAAAAATAAAGATTGTGTATAGTAAAAGTTTATTAAGTTTACCTTCAATAGCAAGCATAACTTCATCATTTGTCCAACGATTTTGTACACTATTTGTTTCAGGTTCACTATTTCGATATTCATCAACATCTAATTTAAGTTTCTTATGCACATGTCCAATATCTTGTTTGTTAGACTGTATCTAAATTATTACAAGTCACAATTCGAAAATTTTTTTATAAAAATTGAGTAATGAACACACACATACTTTGCATTTTAATGATACAACTTCATCTTCCATTGCTGTTAGAATAGTATCCCCTTGTCCATTGGATCCAGATGCAATAGATTGAAGATCATCATGATTGACATACATGCCTCGTGGTGGTAAACGTTTATTACGAGCAACATTCAAATGGCGATTATTTGGACGTGGTGGACCTAGTGTTGGTCTAATACCACCATTAGTCCTACTGAATATTTAAAACAAATTTTAATATTAACTCTTAACATATGTGTTCATGTATAATTTCATACTTAAAATGTGATTGGCATGTACCACACATTAATCCTTTTATGGTAGTATAAATCATAGTAACCTCAACTCCACAAACTGTACACTCCTGTTTTGAACTTCCTTCCCCAAGGTCTTTCTAAAATAAAGAAAATTACTTATAAGACAATAATATATATATATATTTAATAACAATTAATAATTAATGAAGAGACTAGTGACATTTACTTTCAGACATCATATAAAAATATATGTTATTGTGGAACCCAGACAAAAATGTCGCAAAACCAATATATCATAAAGAAATAATACAGCCATAAATTAATATTACGTCTGTACAAGTTAAAATAGGTACAAGTATAGTAGGAAATCCAAATACACCAATTACAAAGAAAAAGATAGTTAGTTGGGTTGAACGAGTAAAGAAAGTAGTAGCAGATTGTAATCGAGAGTTTGAAGTTTATCTTCAAGGTATTTCATTTAATATATACTTCCATTAATTAATAAACATACATTATTATTTATTTTTTCAATTTTTTTTTTCAATATTTATACCAATTTTATTAAATTATACATACTTTTATCATTTTTATCAACTCTACTATACATTTATACATTTATACATTTATAAAACAATATTATATACTTTGAATTATACAAAATTATTTATAACTATTATAAAATATCAATCAATAATCAATATTATTTATTTATAATTAAATTACTGCAATATTTCATACTGGCGATATATTGGTTTCACAATATTTCAGTTGCGATATTTTACTGGTGATATTTTGTCGATGATTCTATTTTTTTCTGTGGATATAAAATTAAAATTATAAGTAAAATCAATTATCTAATTGAAAGAGAATAATATAATATAATTTAAGATTAAACAGTGTTATTCTCTATATTTTAAGTTTTAAAAATGTAAGCATTAAAAATAATTGGATTATGACAGTAAAATTCTCTTCCAATTTGATAATATAATTAATTTTAATTAAGCTTGATTAAAACACGATAAAAAGAAAATGTATTAAAGGACTATTTATTGGAGTCTAGAATAGTTAACATTATTGTGGCATCATCTAATGATAAATTTTATACAAATGTTTTTAATATTTTATAAAACTGACACTATCAAGTTTACTATTAAAATATGTCTAATGATTGAGACCCATCCACCGTATTTTTGCTTTAAATTAAGTCAAATAAACTTACTAATTGAGTAAGCCTGTCGATGAAGTAGTAAAACCTGTTTGGATACTACAACTGTTATTCCTCAGAGTTGAAAAGAGTGTTTTCCATATACCTTATTAAGCATGCTTACTTTTAATATATTTACAGAACTATGCCACTTTAATATTATAAATTATATGAAATAAAATGATTTAAGTAATTTGTTATTTTGTACACCATACCTATAAGTAAATGTTATATTATACATATTATGAGCTGCGTGAGACAGTTTGTGATAAGAACATTCTGCAATGTTATATAAAACTATATTTTTGTACTATTTTAAATGTTTTAAATAACAATGAAGTCTAACAGATGTATACATTTTAATTTATACATAATAATTGTTTACCCTATACCAATAAAATATGTATACTGCAATGCATGACTTACTTATTTTTATTTTATGTGGTATTCAGTTCAATAGTAATATGATAGGGAATTTTTTTAATCTAGTATCTCATCCTACAAATACATGTTTACAATTGTATGGTATGGTCTTAATATATTAGAAATTATTTTTTTCTTTACCTTGTCATCAGATTCAGACTCTGGTGAACTTAGCACCACTTCTCCGCTCCCATTTTGATTCTCATTGGCACGGACATTTGCTAATTTTTTAGCTTGTCGGTCTATAACACTATTCTTCTTTCTCTTATTTTTCCATAGATAATAATATTTGACTAATGATGCTATTGGTTTATCAGGCATCTTAAAGAACAGTTAAGTAACATGTAAAAAATTTAAATGATGTATTTAAAAAAATTTAAATTACCATTTGTTTAATGCGTACAAAATTTTTTCCAATACTATTAAAAGCTGATTCAAATGTAACCTTATCATCAGTTGACCAATCATCAGGTAAAGGTGCAAAATTTGATAGATCACTAAGAGCTTTTTCCATGTCGTGGTGATGCCAGTACAGCATACCCAACGCTTGTTCACTATTGTAACCATATTTTTCTTTTGATAATAATATGTATTCATTTACTATATAAAAAAAATATAAATGTTTTCTAAAAATAATAATAAAGAAATAAATAGTTATAAGTTTATACATTTAATTTCTGAAATATTTTCGGTTGGAGACCAAACTAATAGTGCTTTTTTGTTCAGTCGTTCACGTCTATTTTTTAAAAGTAACAAAATTATTAATCAATTCTTATCGATGAGGTTCACAATAAAACATACTTGGGAGAACCAACAATTTTGGAATGACAGCCTGGTAATCACGTCCCACTCTGATTTTTTCAACTAATAAAAAATAATAAAAATAAAAACAATTTAAAATAAAATATTTACTTAAGACAACAATAAAACCAAAAAGACATGAAGCAGAATCAGACAATTTTAAGACTACTTGACCTTTTTAAAAAAAAACCTTGACAGGAAAGGAAGTGTTCATGACAATTAAACTCCTAGGCTAAGATGTATGTTTATTATAGTTTGGGTATTAACTAACTGAATGTGTGGAGTATTTTATGAAATCAATACTTGCATTTGAGTTTTACTGATTGTTAAAAATCAAAAAAAATAATCAAACTTGTTTAAATTTTAAAAACGCGTTTCAACAATTCATTCAAAATTATATATATGACTATTTAAATATATTAACGTTTTTAGACATCTGTCACACAATGCTTACCGTTTTCTTGTATAAGTTCATCGATTTCCGACTCTTCAGCATTTGCAGACGGTGCTGGTCGTTTGCCGTTTTTCAAATCTTCCGAATTATCGTTAGCCATACTTCCTTTGAAAAATACTAACGCATACTACGATGAGTGGGTGCAAAATTAGCTATTCTTCGAGCTGTAAACAAATAAAACATGAGCGAAACTGGACGTAACGGATAATTACGAGCAGCTAATGTAGATGTTAAATTATTGGGAAATTGAATATTAAGTAAAAATATAGAATTTTAATAGTGAACAAACACATCGTCGTATTATAAAATATGGGATTTAGAAAATTACACGTTTTTCTCCTCCATGGACGGTATTTGAATTATAGTCTCTTTCTATTTTATTTTTCTACGTATATTGTCCACCTCAACACTATATATATTTAAACTCACTTGCACGTTATTATTACCCGTCGGATCGTGATTGTTTTACGAATCCTAAACTTTGTAATTAGATTTATCGTTGTCGTTGTCGTCTTCTGGAACCAAGATCAAAAAAAAAAAAAATTAGTCGTTTAAAAAATACTCAATTACCTGTGAAATATTCAAAAGAAAAGAAAAACTTGGAATAAAAACTATCGTCCGTTTCCCATAATAATTAATAAGCATTATCTATTACCTGCTATGACGCCGAACCTTAGACAAAATAATAATAAGACGAGGAACGGAACATTTCAGCTCAAGTGCGGCGGCAACATACCTATCATACGGTAATGCGTCGTTTACCATAACGGCCGCACTGTTGCGATAAAAACATGGCGTCTCTCTTGGAGGGTTATTAAACCTTGGTGGTTTTGAATAATATAAGTATATAACATTACTATTATAGTCATTGAACACATTTGTATATGAGTATATAACACATAGCCTCCGCCGCCCACCGCTACCACCGTCTATCAGCCATTAGGCTCATAGCGCTCATGTTTTGTCGTTTATAAATTATAATCTTAGTAGTTAGTAATCTTTACAACGACCTACGAAAATGTTTTTATGTAATGTAAATTAAATGTATACTTAGATCTATACGAATGTACGTACGATTATGAATCGATTTCGTATCATTTAACCGTCGTGCACTCGTGCGAGACTGATGTCAACAAAAAACCGTTTAGATACCTAATTATATGATGATTTTAAATAATATTTGATATACAGTGACGACGATATCGCAAATCAATTCCCATAATGTTTAAATATTATCAAACTGTCGTGCACATAGTGGTTTTTATCATTGACGTCCGATGCATAGTATAATATTATGTTATGAAAATATTAAATTTTCACGTTTTAATCCATATGAAAAAAAAAAAATTGGTTACAATTGCGGTTTTATCACTTCAGTTATTTTTATTTTTTTTACGTAACGATTTCCAGACACGACGTACTCGTTCGGAATCCAGACCGTTTTACAATCGACAACGGTGTTGACGGTCGGGCTCTCACGCATTCCGCCTAACGACTTTTCAAACCAATGTCGTTTACACCTATATCAATGATATTATTTTATTTTATGAGACTCTAACTCTAACAAAATTAGTTGTATAATCATAACGAGACTAATAAAAATAATATAGTACATGAGAGTAGGTATCTTTATGATACCCATTTTACACTTAACTGTTAAACACTTACAACAAATTAAAAAAAAAAAAAAACACAAAAATAAATGTCCCAAATAATAGTTTAATAAATATTTATTTAATTTAACATAACATAATAATTTAGATTATAATAAATAGAACAATTAATATTAAAATTTTGACACAAGAGAATTTTGCTTATCGTCTAATTTTTTTTTTGCTACTATTATTCGTTTTTATTAAATTTACTGTGGCTGTTTTGTTATTATTTATTACAATGATTCAATGAAGGCCCAATTACTTGGTATGTTTCTTTTGAACTATTGTCGCTATAAATAGTATAAATTCTTTGCAAAGCGATGAATGAATCGACTTTATAGTGTGTTATGACGGGTGATTGTAAACTCCCGATGGTACACTCTCCCGGATCTACTCCAGTACTATCTGACGGAAACGTGTAAACTCTCCCCCCGGATTTATTCCTGTACTACCTAACGGAAACATGTAAACTCTTCCGGGTCTAGTAAAAATCATAAAATAAATTTGATATACATTTAAGTCGCGTTTAAAAATAGTCAATCATATATAATAATAATATTAACAATATAAATTAATGTCTTTAGCTGCTATAAATATGATATTATAATCAAAATACAATAAAAAATAAAATTTCAAAAAATCCAATATACATTTAAGTTTCTTTTAAAAATATTCAATAATAATATAAGTTACAAATACAAAATATACGTAAAAATGTTAAAATCATTGTTTTTGATAATAAGAACATACAGATTTTAAAAAAGTTAGGGAATCTATTTTTTTTCTTTATAAAGTTTACCCGGGAGAGTTTACACATTTACTTCAGGTAAACATAATATTAACTCGGGAAAGTTTACTATTTTTAAAAATCGGGAGAGTTTACCACCGCCCGTCATGACGTCATGTATATATTTTTTTTGAGTGTATCCACGAATGGTGATGGTCAAAATTAAAAATTCTCAATATATTAAAAAATTATTAGGATATACAAAAAAGAAAAATTGAAATTTTTATATAAAAAATAATAAATAACCACAAAGATAGTAGTTACTTGAAATAGTTAAGAAATGTTCACCAAATGTTAATATTGGCATTTTTTGTACATGATAAAGTATTCAAAATATTTTGAATTTATTTGAGCTATACACTATTAAAACTGTAAAGATATTTGAAATTTTCTAGTTTTTTTCCTATAAACGTCAAAAAAAAGTTTGCTTGGAAAAACTTTTCAAAGTTTTAAAATTTAACGAAAGGTTCCTCAGAATGTATTTCTTATCAATTTATATAAATATGAGATATGAAAATTAAATATATCATTTCTTATGAGTTTTTTACCTGTAACAAAAAATAAAATTAGCGAAAAAATACATTCATGTTTATGAACATTTGAAGTTCGAATTTTTTGACATCTAGATACACAAAAATGACTTGCTCTTAGACTCTGATTGGAGCATTGAATATTTGAATGTATATTGAATTTACAGTGATATGTTATTTTCTCTCATAAGCAAAATATTTTAGTGGAGTAAAACTTAAAAGGTTAAAATTAAGGTAAAATTTAAATTTGAGAACGATATCTTGTAATAATTTAGATAATCTAGTTGTTAGTACTTAAAGTATCAATAATAAAAATTCCTAGTAGGTACCTACTCTATCAGACACCTATTAAAGACGGGGACATTTTCATTACTTTTCAATTAAAAAAAAAATCTAAATAATGGACACCTATTTGCTATTTATGCTCCTATGTTACTTTGGACGAAATCTTTTCCACTCATGACGACGATCTAATGACGACAACGACGCTGTTGATCCCGATAAGCTTGGTGAAACTAATAGGGAGGAATGAGCATGAGGAAGATGAAATTTCAAAATTTCACATTGCGTGTTTATAGGATGCATTGGCAGCTATAAAGAACGTAGGTCGTTTCATATTGTCAATAAAGGTAGAAAGCAATATTTTTTGTTCTATATATTTTAACTTTGAAAAATGAATTCGCTAACGAAATTTTAAGAGACGACATAAAATTATAAACAAACCAAGCTAACCGTTTATTTTTCATTAAATTGAATTTTTTTAAATGTGTACGAAATACTTATGCCTTTTTTATACATTTTTATAAATATATACATTTTTTATTATGTATTATTAAAAAATTAAAATATATTAACACTATACAACTAAATTTATAGTTTAACATAGTACATATTTTTTCCTTTAAAACATTTTACCTTTTATGAATTTCAAAAATTCACCACTTTAGAATAACAAAAAAAAATTTCAGTGACCAAATATTGGCTATTCAGAGGTTTAACTGTGTATATATAGTTTTCTATATCGGAAGGGGGTCAGAATATTATGAAAAATCGTCATGTCACCAGAACTCGACTGAAGGGATACTCAAAGAATGAGAAGAGCTCTTCTACTATTTTATTTTTTTATTTGCATACCTCAACTATTATTTATAATGAAATGGTAGGAATGGTGTAATCTATTGCCTACATTAATTTTTCATCTAATATGGATTTAAATTGTTGTCAATGATACTTTTTTCAAAGAAATTTCAATTGTCTTATAAACATATTGTATTAAGTGACAATTAATTGTAACTATTAGGTAAAAATAAATTTATGAATTTATTTACATTAATTAGATAAGTATGTATGTATATAAATTAGAAATGTAGTATTTAACAAAAATCTACTGATGCTAGGTGATATGGGAGAGGGGCTTTGTTAAATTATTTTGCGTTCAGAACATCAAGATTTTGCAGTTTTCAAATCGTTGGATTAAGCTCCTTTACTTAATTTTTCCGAATTTTAACACTGCATATAATTATCGATTGTCTTTTGTGCTTGTGTACCTATAATCACTATTTTCAATTTTGTCATAGATTACCTGCAAATAGTACCTATTGATTATTCACTGTAGTCTATTACAGACTACAGTAGGTAAAATAATAAAATATAGGTACCTAATATTGTATTACCATTTGTTGTTTACAAAAACAGTTAAATTTATTATGAAAACTGAAATGTGTGCATTCATACCAATAAATTTATTTTCAAATGTATTAATTACATACCTACTTTAATATATTAATTTAAAATGTTTTTAATTAATGTTAAAATTTGTTTTATAAACTTACATATCTACTGTTGTAACTATTTTCTAACAAGTAAAAAGCATTACAACTTTTTATATATGTATATTGTATATATATATAATGTTGGGCCTATATATATTTTTTTAAATACAATTTATACTTGACTTGTTAGAGGTATAATTAAAATAATTAAATGGGATATTTTCTTGTATACCTAGTATTACCTTTACATAAGCATATTTAATAACCATTATAGTAGGTACCTACATGAAAATTCCTTCTTCGATTATCATTTATCGTGTAGGTACCTATATCATATTACAGATTTGAAATTAAAATAAACATTTCATAGATGTCTTATAATATTATGACATTAAATGACTTACACTAGTGATGAATATTAAATATTTACTATTCGCTCGTATTATTTAAACATACGACTTATATATCCATAAATCCATTTCTATTGTTATATGCTAATGTAAACTGAAAAAGTACAATGGTCAATATTTAGTGATTTATAAGACGTAGATAATATAGTCTATAAGCATTGGTTAAACATAAATGGTAGTTTATTTATAACGAAACAAATACTATAACGAGATAACATTTATATATGGTTTGTGAAAATATTTGAATTAGTTTCATAAATATTAAGATAAATGTGATTGAAATTTTAAAAGTACTGGTGTTTTATTTCACTGTCTCACTGACCAAAATCGTGGAAAATAAAACTATTTAATAAATCGAATCTTGACACAAAATATAACTATTTGTTTGCAAAACTGTAAACTACAATAATATTAGGTATTTAATAGCACACTACAAGAATAAAATATAAACCACATAAAGCATCAATATTCAAATCATAAACAAGATAATAAATTAAAGTTTAATATCAAGAAATCATAACTAATTGTAAAAAAATAAAAACAGATTAGGTATTATTGAGATATTAAAACATAATTCCAAAAATCAGTACTCCCAAATACTTTATTACGATACTATGCAACGTAATAACTAATAACTACCTAATAATTATAAAAAAAAATTAAGTTCTATACTATACAATATATTGGTCCAACCGCCTATATTGACTATATTACAATCACCATAATTTAGGTATACTAATTGAATTTATCTTTAATACAAACTATTAATAAAGATAAAATGTTTTATCGTGAATTCGTGAGCTACTGAAATGTTAAATTTAATTATAACATTTTTAATAAATAATAACTAATAACTTACACAAAAATCAGCATAGGTATACCTAAAATTTTTATTTATAGTATAATTTTAAAATAATATTAAACTAATACTATAATGTGGCTACGGCTAAGTACCTACCTATGACTGTTATAACCTATCTACCTATCTGTTATGGGGCGTGGCCGGTTTTTACCAAAAATGTACCCTTTCTTTATCGGCCGATTCACTTTTCGACCTAATTAAAAAAAACATCGATTCTCTTTTCAACCAAAACAAAATTTTATGTAATATATGTAAAAAAATAAATCAGGGAATTGGTATAGTTTTTGTAAAATTAGGACAATTATATAATTATATAATATTGAAAATGGTTAAAAGTACAAAATGCATAAATGTAGAAAATTATTTAAAATATAAGAATATCTATATATTAACATTATTTTTATGTTAATATTCACAGTATGCAATATGTATATTATATAAAAAAAATAAAATTTAAGCTACTTAAGTAGGTTTGTAACATATTATATCAAAATAAAAATGATATTAATATATAAATATTCTTATATTTTAAATAATTTTCCACATTTTATGCAACTTATACTTTTAATCATTTTAAAAATAATATAATTATAAAATTAACCTAATTTTACAAAAAAATATATACCCACCAATTATTTTATTTTTTTACACACATTGCATAAAATTTTGTTTTGGTTGAAAATTCATAAACTATCAGTCTAGATTCTAGACTCTAGAATATAAAGATATATAATATTTAGTCATATTTACAAAATTATTTATTTTATATTTTTTCAGATATTGCAAGTCAAAGGTGTTTTAAAAGTGTTAGTGAATATACACCATGTACCCCCTTCAAATGATGTCAAACATTTCATTAAACAATTGTATTAACAAGAAATATAGAAATGTTCAGTTATAAATCATACATAGCAAAATTTTAAAAAATAAAGCATAATTTAGTGTCAGAATTGAATTTTGTTCAAAAAAAAAAAAATTATCAATTTTTGTAAAAATTGGGGAAATTATTCTCCTATACCTATATAGTTGTATGTGCTTAGTCATTGTGCAGTCACTGTATGGGTTAAATTGAAACTGAAAATGTCAAAATCTATAAATAATTCAAAAAAAAATCAAAATATTATATCACGTGTAAAAGACAAACATATTTTAGTAAACATTTCAAGTTTTTGTAGTTATTTGTTCTTGAATTACAACAAAATAATAAAATAGTTATTATTTTATAGATAAATATTTAATGTAAAAAATTTTATTTCAATAATAATAAGACTTCTCCATCAACTTTTTTTTTTAAATTAAATTAAAAAATTTAAGAGAAACGTTGTATTTAATTTTCAAATTTTAGTTTCAAGTATTTTGAAAATTATCCTATGTGTGGGAAATTCGAATTAAAAATATTAACAACCTATGGTTATTCGTTGTTAAAGTACATCATTGATTTTGAATCAATTAACTAGTCCAATATTAGTTTTGTTTAAAAGTGCATATTTATACTTAACTTTTTTTTTCAGTTATTTAGAAAATACCAGGAACTTATAATAGTGGTGGTATATTTTTACACCAATTAAATCCAATTTTCTATAAGAAACTAAAATCAATGTATATTTTTATCCACCAACTTATTATGTATACATGGACAAAAAAAAATATTGTAAGATCAATAAATCCAAGTACACAAAACCACCTATAAAATAAAAATTAAAAAAAAAATATTAACTATTGGTAAAGAAATGACAACATTAATCAATAGTTATTCTATAAGATTATAAAGGATTTAAATCCTTTTATATGAATAAGTAAATAAATCAAAATTTAACTGATAACAGCTCCTTTGAAGAATTAATGACTGTTCATTTTTCATAGAAATATATATATCAACTTTTGTATGACATGTTGATACGTTTTACTTTTCAATTCTTAAATATTTTCTTGTTTTATAAAACTACACGGATATTTGATAAAAACCAAAGGTTCTATAAAATAAAAAAAATAAAGCCATAAAATAGAACTCAATTGTTTATTTATAAAAATCCATGGTTTAAACAGATTCTTGGACTGGTGGCTCATAACCTTCAGGCCTGTCTACTTGAACACCTGTTTCTTCGTCAACAACTGTTGTCACACCTTCGTCACTGTGGAATTCCATCAATTTACCAATATCCATACGTGGTTTTTTCAAAACTTTGACCTAAAATAAATAATGTAAACATCATCAGCATTCATAACATAAAAACATTTGTTTATGGGTTAAAAAAAAAAAGTACCTTGCGAATAAAAACATCGTGCAATGGATAGATGCTTTGGCATTTCTTTTCAATTTCCTTAGCAATTGAGTCAGGTCGGAGCTTATTCACTACTTCTTTTAAATCAGATTTCACTATTTCTTCAGTAATAGTTTCTACCATCTTCTTTCTTATAGCTCTGACCTGAAATAATAAATATACATTATATACATAAATAGTAAAATATATTAATTATAAAATATTTATATATAAAGAATTTTTAATTTGAACATTTTCCAGCAATTAATTTGAATTTAAAATTTATTTTTTATCAATTTTCTATCAAATTTATTTTAAGTAATCTGCCCATCAAAAAACGCATTTTTGATAACGAATCCAAATGAATCAGTGTCAGTTTTATAGTTAAACTTTCTTATTAGACAAAAATTAGAGTTCAATTTCAGTGTAAAACTTGAAGCAATAAAAAAGTTTTGATCAGCACACATTTGCATTCTTTCAATAGATAGTATTAAAACAAAAATAAGTTAAATAAAGAAAGTTTTTACCTGAGTGTGTTGAGCATAACATGTTTTTCTTGTGGACGATTGATCTTTTGATGTAAACCCAATACAAAATACACGTAATAAGTATCCATCAGTAGTCTTTACATCAACATTAGCTTCAATCAGGGTTTGCCATTTCTTTACCATTGATCGCAATTTATCAGTGGTAAGATCCATTCCGTGGAAATTGGTCAGAACATTTCTGCCTTTAACATCTTCAGCGATCAATTTGAATTTACGGAAACTCCTCTCAGCTCCATCATCTTCTTGCAAATCGGCAAGCGAAACTTCAAAGACACGATGCTTAAGACCTTCAGATGCAATTTCTAAAAAATTTAGAATAAGCATGTTATTATACAATTAACAATAACAAAAAATTATGCTCTTTAAAAACATTTATTATGTATCGCATCATTATTTATAGACTTAAGTAATATTGCTGTGCATAATATATAACCTCATAGTTAATTCATTAGAACTTTGGATAAAAATTTTTTTTGAAAAATAAAATAATTTTATTAATATACTTTATATTTCCATTAATATATCTATTTAGGTAGCGCATGAAAGACAAAATAATTTACAATATACAACATGATTATGCAAGGAAAATAAATTATTCAAAGGTGTTACATTTGCATAGCAGAATTGTTGGCATTAGAATCAACTATACAAAGATTTAAAATAAATGCTTTACCAATTAGGACAATAAACTAGATATTGTAATAATTAACAGCATCAGTCATTTAAATTATTGATAACACAATATTTGAGTCCATCATTTAACAACACAATACTTGACCAAATTAAATTATAATAAATATATTGATACCAATTTTTCTTTTGAACGAATAAAACAATATTTTAATTTGTATACAACAAAATAAGATAAACTTTAAGCATAAAAGATTATATAGCTTAACGATGGTTTGAATGAAGGGGCGTCTAGTGACACTTTAACAGTACCTGCTAAGTATAAATATTATGTACCTATATTATTTTAATAATTTAAATATTTAAAAAACTATCATTTTTACTATTTAAAAATAATATAATGTAATTTAAGAAGCCATTGAGTGAAATTTAAAAGTAGAAAGCTGGTAGCATACAGTATTTCATCAGTCGATAAATTGAGTTTTTCTATCCCTGGTTTAAAAAAACGTGTATCAACACGTATTTATACAAAGCTTTAAATTTAACGACACAACGTCGTTTTGTTAAAATCAACAGAAGTTACGGAAAAATTATTAAAACACTTACTTGTTCCCTGTGTACGATTGACGAGTGTTTTACCAACATCGCGGTTTGTAAACATGCACGGGGCACGAACATTGTACCAATCCTTCCGTGTGAACGGGTCGATGCTGAAAGAACGAAATACAATACATTAAAAAACGATTTAAGTCAAACATTCTAGGATATGATAATTTATATACGTAAGTTTGGTTACGTTAATCAAAAATATGTATACTTACATCTTTTTCTTTAAGCCTTTCTTGCCACCTTTGGACAGCCCTTTGTTTTTGCCAACAGCCATGACGGAAAAGTTAGTAAATTAAATGAACCCAAATAATCCGAATATCTGCTAAACTATTTCAAATGAAATAGAAATTGGGAAGCATACAATGATTCCAACGTGGTTTGAAAAAGGTAGATATCGACACTTAATGGCGAATAGGAATATTGCCGACGAGTCACATACGCATGCGCAAAATGATTTAATCCAAAGACATCGTAAATGTTTTAAGGTTATCTAAGCAAAACGAACGTGAAACATTTATACAAATGGCGCCAAAATACGAAATTTTGAACACAAATACAATTTATGTATATAAATATTTATAAACGACATAAAATTTATATTTTTATTTTAAAAATTTGAATAAGTAAGAGCTTAACCCTTTTATACATTTAAACGTAAAAATAACAGACAATATTGAGCTATAAGGCTATTAATATGCTTTAAAATTAGGATAAACGTGTATAAAATAATTATGACCTTCTCTAATGATTTTGTGTAGCATACTTTGAAAGAAAAATCTCATATTTTTTTTTCTTAATTTATCCATGAACACAACAAAAACTATTATAATTAACATTTTAAAGAAAATTTTGTCCAATGACTGAACCATACTATACTTTATAGTTTATATCTAGTTACTAAAGAGTATTTACTATAGTCTAAAGTAGTGTAAATTTGTAACGCTGTTAGATAAAATTCTATAGGTTATCCATTTATCGATAAGACAAGTTTCTATCACCTATACTTTTTTTTTAAATCTAAATTTTTAAAATTACATTTGTAACTTGTACTGTTTTATAACGCGATTAGTAGTGATTTAAGTCGATAAGATAAAACTATTTCACATTGAGTTTTTGACAGGAGAGTTGAAGGGTTATATTATTCATACATCGTCTATGACACTTGAATTAGTAATTAAGACAAGTTCAAAAAATCTTTTCATCTTGAAAATATTATAATTCCTAGAAATGGATGTATGTTTGCATTTGCCAATTTCCCATGACAATTAATAAGTCACACGGAGTCAGGGAAAAAATTTTGAGAAAGTTGGATTATTTTTTTACATATATGGAAACCTAACCTATTTATTTACATATGGTCAATTATACTTATACATTATATTTTCATGACATAAAATTCGTGAGCGTATCAAGGTTCAATACTAATTTGAAAAGAAATTAATTGAAAATATTGTATTTGATGAAGTATTATTACATTTGTTACAGTAGATACAACCGTATAGGTATACTTATGTTTTACTACAACGTTAATAATTTATAATGTTTATATTATTTTTCATTCAGATTTTTATGATAATCATAAACTATTTTAATAGATGAGTAAGAGTAATGCAGAAAGGACCTATATAGGAGAGCTCGAGATGAGCCTTTTTCGGATGCGATTTATCGATTAAACTAAACACCTTTACGCTGGTCTATATTATGATTGTATTTTTTTGAAATTTATTTATCCATTTTTCAGACTTATATTTTATCATAAGTATGTGCATTGTTAGCTATGTATACACTATGCACAATGAATGTTTCCATTTGCACAAATTTAAATTAATTTTGTTCATCATAACATAATAATTAATAATTATTGATTAGCTAAAATGTTTATTTAGACTAAAGTGGTTGAAAGTGATAAACAAGTTATTTTTAGATATATCTATTGAAAGTTAAAATAAGAATTGGGATATAAATTATAATTTAAAAAATTATAATTATAATAATCAATTATACGAAAAAAGTGATAATAACTTTAGTAGATAAGTATAAATTTATATTATATCTATGTATGCAAGCTATGCCGTCACCTCGATCACAGAACAATATAGAAATTACATTCAATCAGCTGGGCGGTGTACTGTATCGTCTGTAACCCGATCGGTAATATTACTATATTGGTGATTAGTTTTTTAAATTTTTATTTTTTCTCAATTTTTACGATCAAAATTTTAAATTTTTATAGCAACTCATCTGTATACGGAAGTTAAAAACAAATTAATAACTCAAAACAGAACAATATGGCTTGTAATATTGATCAGTTTTTAGATCAGAATACACCGAATAATGAATTATTAAGAGGAAAATATATGAAGTAAGATTTAGTAATATATTGTTGTATGTTAATAAAATTAAAATTAATTATTTAACCTTTAAACATTCGATTTTTTTATTTAAAAATACAGTTTTTATTTATTTATTTTTATTTTTAAGTGTATTAGTACATAGTAAATTGAAATTGAAATCAGTAAACACTCTGTTTCGAATGATACATATGTATTGTAATATATCATTTAATATTGTAAATTAAATATGAGTGATTGTTTAAGTTTTCGGATTTAAATTTAAATTAATATTGGTTTTACAGAAGTTTTGGTTATCATTCTCTAATGCATAGAATGCCAGATGTATTTTCTGCAATGATTGATTTATTAAAAGCCGAACAATTAAATGTGGTAAGAACTTAATTAACGTGTTTATTTTTTTGCTTAAACTAATAATATTTTTATTTTTTAATAAATTTTAAGATATTGAATAGACTTGCAAATTCATTAGGTATTGTTTAGTTTAAAATATAAGAGGTAATAATTATAAGACTATTAAAGCTATTCATCATGCTCACTTATATTTTATTTTTAAAGACAAACAAAGAAGAAATAACTGATGTCATTAACAAATTGGAATTACTACTTTCTGAAATATTGAACAATAAGCCTCTACGAAAAATTGATAGTACTTCTACATTATCATTAATGTGGAATCAATTATTAGAAAAAAAGTTTAACTCAGATTCTGTTGTAACATGGTTTGAAACAGAATGGCTTTTTACCGAGAATTATTTGTACATAAGAATAAAAGAGATTTTCGAAAAAACGTAAATTATATAAATAAACGAATACACTTACATACATTTTTAATGGATTATGTTTAATATACTTGTTTACAGGAAAACGTTGAAAAATTATGACCCTTTTAAACAACTGAAGTATAACGCTTTTAATGAATCTGAAACTACTATGATAGCTATAGCAGAATTTTTAATTCTCCAATTTTCAAAGAAAGAATTGAACAATAGAAATTTGCAAACGATTTTCGTACAAATGTTAAAGGTATCTTTTTTTTTTTTTAATTGATCTTATTTAAGCCCGGTAACTAAGGCCAATAATTTTGGATAGGAACAGTAGGTTTTTTGTGTAAAGTTTGTTTTTAAAGTTTGATTAGTACGGTTGGAACACGTGTGTGTGTGCACCATGGATTTGTCACTAAGAACTTAGGTGGTCACCCATCCGAGAGCTAGCGACGCCTCCTGATGCTTGATCTCAGAACACATTAGTGACTGAGGTCAATCACCATGCCACACCAAGCGACAAATAAATGTTTTATATCATTGAATATATTATATTTAATGTTATGACTGATCACAAATGATAGTTATTGAAAATAAAAATGTATTATTGTCATAGTTCTTTGTACTTAACATGTTTTTATTATTTTTTTTTTGAAAGATTTGTTTGTGGGGAAATAGATTTGATTTATCTCTTAATATTGGAAAATCAATAAACATTACTGAAGATCCGTTGAAAGCTGTTGTATCTCTAGATAAATATATTTTGGCTGATCATTCAGATGAAATTTGGAACACTTTGAATGTTTCAAATGACAAAAATCCTAAGATAATTGGTAAATAATATATTAATGATATTTAATAATAATTTATTGACAATTTGTTTTTGTTTTCATTATTATTAAATTTAAATAGACTTATTAATCTATTGTTTTTTACTATTGTATAATATACATACATTTAAATTAATTAAATTATTTCAGATATTATTTTGGATAATTCGGCTTATGAACTATTTACGGATATGTGTTTGGCAGACTTTTTTATTACTTATGGATTTGCTGAAGTCATTGTTTTTCATGGAAAATCTATTCCTTGGTATGTGTCAGATGTAACAAAACCAGATTTTGAACAGTTTTTAAATCGCTTAGTAAAAGAATGTACATCAAGTTACCTTCAACAAATTGGAAATAGATGGAATGATTATTATAAAACTGGTTAGGTTTAATTAAATTTTTGATTTTTTGAGTAAATTGACTAAGTATTTAAATTTTAATGACTGTTTTTTACTTGATCACATAGGTAAATTTGTAATCAAATGTGAGGAATTTTGGACCTTACCTCACTGTTACTCTACAATGGCCACTGAAGATTCAGAGTTATATAAAAAATTAGCTTGTTCCCAATTGTTAATATTTAAAGGTTAATTTTAATTTATAATAAGTTTATAGATTGGAATACATTTATAATAATTAGTTTTTAAAAATAATCTAAAAAATTAAATATTGGGTTTTTTGATTGTATCAAATATAAAATAGTTTTTAATTCAAAGCAATTAAATGAGATTAATATGATATTTTTTTGTAGTTTGTGTAGAAGAAAATTTTTGATATGATTGTACTATATTTTGTTAATTTTGATTTTTATAGGTGACTTAAACTACAGAAAACTAATTGGAGATATTAATTGGTTGCCATTAACTACGTTCAAGTCTGCCTTGTGCCAATTTCAACCTACAGCTGTAGTAGCTTTACGTACTTTAAAATGTGACTGTGTATGTGGCCTCAACTGTGACTATGAAACTAAAATTGATGAAAATGATAAAAATAATAATTATCTTAATTCCACTAATTACTGGCAAGTTAATGGTAAATATGCTGTTGTACATTTGAGTAAATAGTTGGTATTTAATAAAATATTCCTATGTAGTGAATATCTATTGTTTGAGCTTAAACTTTTGCGAGTTATAACTTAAATATTGTTATGTAATTACTTGTTATATTTTTAATAAAGTGTCTTATTTACATTATATTTCTTATTTTTTAATTGCTGAGATAAAAGTTTATCCAAAATCTAAAATGAATTTGTAAATTATTATGAATGGACAAAGTGAAAGAATAAAAAATAGAAGTTGAGTCATGACTCATGATTATATGTTTTGAAGTTATAACAATCAGTTTGATTAGCATTACAATACAATTTACAAATATAATAAATCAATAAAATGTATAGAATTATTTATAATGATTTAATAATGATATTTACATACAATTTTTTTTATTAGTAATTTTATAATATAGTAATAATATTATAACTTGTAAGAATATAAAATTGCTGATTACTTCCAAAGCAAATTTTTTCAATATTAGTTTCATCAAAACGTCTAATGTAAATACTGAGACATTTAGTTATAGAATAATTGTTAACAATATTAGTTAATTAAATTGATATTGTTCAACTTATTGTTATAATGCACTTAAAATTTAAACTTTTGTATTACTATTTGAAATAAATCTATAAAAAATGACATTCCAGAATAATTTAGTTCTAGGTAACATGTACTTATAATTATAAAACAAAATATAATAAATATTATTAGATCATTACTCATTAAAATAAAACTTGATATCATTTTAAGGCTGTTAAACATTATGTTTTAATTTTACTAATACAATATTATATTTGATAATAATTATTCCTTATACATATTATAGGCTATGGGCTATAATTTACTAAATATCATTGCTATTTAAGCTATTTTGTATAAATAGCCAAAACTAAAATTTGTAAAATATAATTACAATAATAAAATGGAAATCTGTTGAGTATATATATTAATCTGATGTTAATGATGTTTCTATGTTTGTTGATTGCTGGAAAAAGATTAACAATCGATCATTGGTCACAGAATAGGTATATTATAAAAATATTACTTCATAATATTGATATTGTTATGACTGTTATGAGTTTATGACTAAAAAACATCATTAAAAATAGGATTTTTTGTTATACTCTGTATTAGGATTATGTTTAAGCTTATAACCACGGACTAAGATATACAAGACTGCTAACAACTGGATAGCGGGATAAAGGGGGCTGTCCAGTATCTATGAAAAGTAATAGGTGATGCGGTATAGGATATCTAATCTGTGTGCTTATGTCGCTTATGATATAACAATTTATTATTATTATCTCAATGAAAAAACTTATTATTGATAATTTTTATCACAGAATATTATTATTCTGTGATTATATCAACCTATTTTTATAGTTCGTAATCACTGATAAGACAAATGTTAAGCTTTTAATAATCTTAATAGATAATAGTTAATAAATTTACAATTTACATCGTTCGTTGCTCATAAATGTTAAATTGTTAACAATTTGTAATTAACTTATTAGTTATATTTTATTGAAATTATTTTCTACTCTCACAAGTCATTGACTGAGTCTAGTAAGGATTTTATACGATTGTTTGGGATTTGAAGTGTTGAGAATCATGTCCAAAGACAAGATTCAAGAAGGAAGAGAGTGTATGGATAAAGCTGCGAAATAGTAAAATCATTTTTTATATTCTTTCGCCTGAATACTAAATTGTATTTCTTTATTGATTGATACCTAATGTATCGTTTTGTTTCAAGTCTGAAGACATCTTTTTTAAAATGGGTTCCTGATTATGATAGCGCGGCTGACGAATACTCAAAAGCAGGTATACTATATACTATAGTATAGAGTACCAGTAGTTACATTAAAATTTATTTTTATTATGTAGTCTGTAGAAATTTAAGTTACTCAAGTGTTTGATGAGAATTAAAAATTATGTTGAGTCAATAATTGATATAAGTTAATAATGATCCTATGATATTAATTTAAAATAACTTAATAATTGTTGGTTATGGCGATTTTATGAATTGGTAATTTAACATAAGTTGAAATTTGAATAATAAATTTCTCTTATTCTTATATTTGAAAAAAAAACTTTTAGCTGGCAATATTGTTATACCTTTTAAAATATAAATCATCCTTCAAATTTTACTTAGAAATTACACAAACTTGTTCTTAAATTAAAAATTATTTTTAGAATTTTTAACTGACTTGAATAGACCTATAATCAGCCTAAGAAAAATAAATATGTTCTTTTGTCTACAGTTGTTTGCTTAAATCTTGTTCCTGAAATGAATAAAGAAAAATTATATTGTCTTTTTTTTTCAGCTACTTGTTTCAGAGTTGGAAAATCATATAAAGAGAGTAAGGAATGTCTTATCAAAGCATCAGAAAACTATTTACAAAATGGATCGTATCCTTTATTTACAAACATCAACATTTTTATTAAAAGATATTGGTTATCTTGTATGATCTCTACTGCAGATTCCAATCTACTAGTGGTTATATGTTCTTTACCGTGGCAAAGCAATTAATAGTTATTAATACCTCTTCCTATATTTTATTCTGTATTCATAAATTTCAAATGCCAACATATTTGGTAGCAGTTTAAGCCAAGCATATTTTTTGAAAAACTAACTAAGTTTTCAAATTTTTAAAGTACAATTTCTATAACCTTTATGGTAACTTATATTGTGGTAGAGGAAACTTAATAATAAAATGCATTCATTTTATTTTTTCAGGGACACAGCAAAGTTTTTTTTTTTAAATTAAAAACATTTTAATCAATACCTAGCTTTTTGAATAAATTTTAACTTTTTGACAAAATATTTTATGAAAATTGAAATTGAAGCTTAAGTAGATTTAAAATCTTTGTATTTAATCTAGATAAACAGCATGGCTTAATGACTATGTTAATGTTATAATATAACTAGTATTAAAATGTAAGATACAACTGAATAGTGTCAGAGATTGTATACTCAGTTTGATGTTTAGTGAGTAAGTGTCTGCATATATCAAATCACTTAATTTCTAATGACATTGATGTCATATTCTTATGATAGTTATAATTTACATTCATTTAAAAATTGAAAGATATCTTAGTGAGTAGCATTATGAGTAGAGGTTTTATAGTGAAGAACAATATTGTTATGTGAACATTGTATTGTTTATATTAACCAAATTAAATCAATATCTGGTATATTTGTATTGAAATTGCATTTTAGGTATTTCTAATTTTAACTATACATAACAAAAGAATTGTAATAGTAAAGTAATAACTATAAATATGAATGGAGTGTGTTTTGAGTTAGAGTGCATACTGCAATCACAATGCCAGTAAAATGTACATTACTAGATACCAAAAAAGTTTATTAATTTATCTTAACACTATTCATACTAGACTTTTCCATGCTGCTAAGTAAGTTACCACCTCAGTTTTTGTTTCCATTTTTCAAAACTGATAATATGTTTGTTTAGATGTATGGATCAGGCAATTATAATGTCTAAGGAGATAGGCGATATGAGTGAAGTGTTTAAACTGGCTATGAGAGCCAGTCACTATTATCAGCAACATGGATCCTCTGGTAGTGCATCATTATTGTTGAACAAAGCTGCAGATATGTTACAACTATCAGATCCGGAATCAGCTGTTAAGCTCTTGAAAGAAGCTTCAAACATTTCTGGGGTGTGTTGAATAAAAGTTTACATTACATAACTTAATTTAACTGTTTAGAATGTAGCAAAAATCTTTTATTTGGAAATAATATTTTTTTTTAGACTGAAGATTCGATTGGACAAGCAATGGAGTATACACACAAAGTAGTTCGACTGTTGGTAAAATTAAAAAGGTAGTGTTTTTTATTGATTTATTTTTATTCATTAATAGTACTCAAAATATTTTTTAGGTATGAAGAAGCTGAAAACGAAATAAAACGTCAATTTGATCTTGTTACCGAAGGAGGCCCAACATCTAACATGGGTAGAATAACTGTTGAACTATTTTTATTACAATTGGCTAAAGATGATAATGTGGCCGCTAAAAAAGTATTGAATGATTATGGAATGCAATATTGTGAACAAGCAGAGGTACAAATACATTGTTATACTTTTGTTGTAACAAGATTAAACACTAATTTTTGTATGCCATTAGATTCATATGCTTGACAGCATTGTAAGTGCATATTCTGATCATGATGGTGCTCAAATCAAAAAAATGTTGAACAGTCCTTTTATTAAGCACATGGATGTCGAGTTTGCAATACTTGCCAAGGATTTGGCTGAAAAATGTATAGTGGAACCTGTATGCTATGATTGTTATTGCTATATGTTCTACAATTATTATACTTAATTATATAAATTTATTCATGATTATTAAATTTATAGAACGAGCAAGTTACCAATATTGAAAATGAAGAGGCAGAAGGATCATCAACAGACTTTGGAGGGAAGCTTTGTTGAAGTAGAAATTACCTTTTTATATTCTACCTTATTTATTCAAATTGTATTTGTCTCTTAGTTTGAAAGAGTTTAGGCTAATAATTTTATTCGTCCTATAAATCTCAGTAAGTATAAGTTTTAAATATTAAATATAAATACAATAATTAATAACTTACAATTGCATTAAAAAGTAAGAGCAAGTAATATTATCAAGTACATTTTAAAATAATTTTAAGTTGCACAATAATGCAATAGAAAAAAATAAGTTACCTTGACATTGATTATTATCTCAAAAACAAAGTAATAATTAAAAATTATAATTTATAGTATTATAATAGTAAAATAATTGTTAAAAGTTGGTGGCAATGGTTTTTGAAAAGTAAAATTATTAAAATACAAATACATTTATAAAAATTAATTAATTATTATTGTTTTTATGTATTTATGATTTAGGTTAAATGGACTAACAACAATGAAACATTGCCATTTTAATTTTTTCAATACCTTTGTAGGTAGGTATGTACTTTTGAGGTTGAATTTTGAATTGTTATTTATTGATGATATTATTGTTTAACTGTAAATTTATGTAATGTAGATTATTAAAATATTTATAATACATGAACATTTTTTTAACTAATTTTTAAAACATTAACTTTATTATTATATATCAGTCACAATTGCATGTGCAACATTCCCAATTAAATAATGTATTTTTAATTACACTCTACTTTGTTTATGATAAGGCCAACAATGTAATTTTAAATTGTTTAGTATGTATTTAATTAAACAATTATAGTAAGTACTTGAAATAATACGCTTCAACTAGAAAAATATACACAATAGTTATTTATAAGAATATAATTGTATTCAATTTTTAGTTTCAATACAAAATATATTATTATACACTTATAAATTTGTTTGAATTTATTATTGTTTATTTAATAAATATATATCCTACTTCTAGTATAATTTACTCAGTCTTATTACAGTGCACATTAAATATAAAAAGGACGGAATTAGTTTTAATAGTAAAATAATTTATGAACAAATCTTGACTTGAGTAACGTGCTATCCTAACATGAGAGGTGAAATAATTCAAAAAGAAAGTATAACCTCTTTCTTACACAGTGGACAGTAATTTAATGGACCCATATCTATGGTAGTTGCACTCCGTTTGCATTGTCTGCAACACCAAAGAGATTTGATGTCTGTTAATGGTTGACCCGTAACAATACTGGCTTCTGGTTTAGTTTTACATTTTGGGCATTTCAAGGACCTGTAACATACATAAAATATCCTTGTGGATGTAAAACCATTCAAGTGTGGATGTATTGGATATTTTAAAAAGTGAAAAGAAATTACCAAGCTGGAAATTCGTCAAAACAACTGTAACATTGAATGAATAATGGAGTAGAGTCTTTGGGAGCATATTTACTAAAAATGATCAATGACAATTGATGGTAATTTTTTTTCTGTAAAACAAAATCAACAATTAATAGGATTTTTAAATACACAAATTAGTACTTACTGAATCTATAGTCTCGAGTTTCATAAAAGCTCTAGATGCGATATTAAACAAGCCATTTGCTATCGCTGCCAATGCTATGATTGAATATATTTGTTCTGTGTTTAACAAATCTTCGTAGTTACGAAGCATTAATGATGTCCATAGAGCTAAATGAAAGTCTCCTAAAAACAGGTAGTTAGAATATCAAAACAGTACAAATTTTATTAAAACATTAAAAATATAGTGAAGTATCAATTACCATTGTACAGTTGTTGTTGGGCGAGTATTAAAAAATGTACAGATTCAACAATATGCCAACTGTTTTCTATAATTTCGGCACGGGATTTAAACGGTTTAATTCCAAAATTGTCTATTACAATTTCTTTATCAACTGGTTAAAAATTATTAAATTTTATTAAAGAAATAAAATTAGATTAAAAACATGGTAATAACTAATAATAAAACAGAAATCAATTACTCACCATCTAACAGGGTGGATCGAATGTTTTTTTCTTTGTACTCTTCAATCAATAGTGCACCGGCTAAAGCTAACTGTTTAATAATGTTTGGTTGTACATCAGATTTTATTTCTTGATAAACAGTCTAAAATTAAAAAATATGCATAAAGTATTGAGATAACAGGTTATTGCTAATTATATCATTACAGCAAATACTAATTGAGCAGCTTCTGTGTATCGTTCGCTGTTTATGCACTTGGAAACTATTGTCAACACGTCTTTAATATTGTCTAACCACTGACCACGATTGGTATCATTCATACATTTCATGTATTCATTTAATTTGTCCGTATCAAATTCAATGTCTGTTAATGTTGCTTTTGAAAACTAAAATATTCAAATTTGTACTTAGTCACAAAATAATTTATATTAAATATTCAATTTTACCTTTTGATCCATAGACTTGTCTTCAGCCATCCCACTGTTGATAAAAAATACTGAAATTATTTCTAATAATGGATGGTGTTCTGGCAGACTTTTAGCAAGGGATGCTAACGACTCGTAATCTTTGAGTATTATATAACATTCAACTAACTTTTCCGGGTTATCGGCTTTTTTATAGTACTCAACAGCCATATCCCTAAGAGTTAATAAAAAAAATTATAAAATATTAACTGCTTAGTAAGTAACTATTTATTGAACAAATTGTTTTATGTTAGTATTCACCATTGCTGATTATCTAGGAAATGATCGCCAATCCCTTGCCACGCTAAATTCATTGTGAGGCCAGAAATTCCAAGAAGTGAAGAACTTGATTTCAATAGCTCAACAACTTTAAACCAATTGCCTAGTTTCTGGTGTAAAATTACAGCCAAATCTCTACTTAGGAAGAACATGATCAATAACAGTTATTAAAAACTAACTTAAAATAAAATTTATACTTTCGATCGGCTTCAATATATAATTGTTCAGCTTTCACATAATCTCCAAAATATACAGCTACTTCAGCTTTTTGTAAAAGAATATCATTTATGTTGGCTAATTGTTTTACTAATTTGATGCCATAATAATCTTTACATTGTACAAATGCAGTTTCACTTGTTGAAAGGTCTAAAGCTTGCAATGACGCTTCAGCTAATAATCTCCTAAATAAAACAATGTAAATGATTTGACATACATACTAATTTATTAGATGTTACTTTTTATTATGAATATAATTAAATATTTCTTAGAAACAATTTAAGATCAATACAATTTTGTACTTAAAAATTAACACATTTAATCTAAAAGGATGACAATATTTTGTTGATTGTGATGAGTGAAAGTCAAAAAATTAAAGTTGGCAGGAATAACATGTTATGTTACATTTTTTTTTTAAATAAAGTTTAATATATAAATAAATAAAATTTACAAAATTATAGAATAATGGTTGAGTTATAAAAAATATAAAAGAACTTGTTCTTAATTGTTAATAACGTGCTACGTGCAATTTCAAATAATATTAAAAAAAAAAAAAAAATTACAAAACGTTTTTTTGGTTTTTAGCTGTTACTGTAAAATTTATGAATTTACATAGCATATTATTTTGCCTATCTTTTAACTATCAGTACTTACGATAGTCTTGGATGAGGATTATCATTAATAAATTTAATTGCTTCTCCAATGCTGACTTTATCTAAAAGTTGTCTTGTGTCTCGTAATGACTTTGTTTCCAACGTAATAACATAATCAAGAGAAGGGTTTTCTGGAGATTGAATAATTTCGTCTAACATAACTGCTTGAATTTCTAAATTCTTATAAAAATATATATTTATTTAATATAATATAATAAAATTAACAGTTTTCATTAATTGCAATACTTAGAAATGGATTTTAAAAACATTTTAACAATATGTATTTGTTAAGTTATCAATCTATTCTAGCCATTATAAATAAATCAAAATTATTCACTCTTAACTATATAATGAAACCATTACTTCTCGAGGCTTAGACTAATCAACTAATCTTTATAAATAATAAAAAAGTTACATTCCATTCAACTTACTTCAAAAGAAGCGATATAGGCTGAAGTGCTAATTGGTTCTTCAGGGTTAAACCCTCTCATGACATACATTCTAGTTTTCTCCATGATTGCTAAGAGCTCAGGATCGTCTGATGCCCACTTCATAGTCCATACATCTCGTCTTTGGAATGAATTCAAAGCTTCTGAATTAGTTGATTCCTTCACAACATTATCTTCTGATATCTCAACAAGTGTTAATACTCCAGTTGAATCAATGACTGCCAATCGCCTGGATAAAAACAAATATGCTTATAATAAATACAATTATATTTTAACAATATTATGGTAACAGAATTATTAAAAAATAAAATTTACTTAGAATTTGAATTTAATGCCAATTTATAAGGTTTAGAGGATAGTATTTTTCTTTCCACTAAAGCCACTTGAGGCAATGAGTATATTTGCAAAGCACAACTCTCTCTACCAATCAACAAATATTTATCACTTGCTGTTAAACAAGTTATATGATCCTTGGTCTCCTAAATACCACATTTTGAACATTTAATATTAAATTTCAGCATCTTTATAGGTGATTTACTTTTTGAAATGATGAACTTTTGAATTCCCTAGATTCTTGAGTGAGTTCTTCAACTCCAGAAGGAGTATCGTCAACATGAAACATTTTCACTTTTTTACGCTTAACTGTAACCATATAATAAATTAACAAATGTTATGTATTATATCAAGTAACATATATATCTTATTTATATACAAGTATTAAATGTATTAATAATTTACTGTTGGTTATGGATGCAGAATGTGACTTAGGAACAGTATATTGCCAAGTCATGAAGCTAGTGTGTGAAGAAACAACTACAAGAGTCCCATTCATTGCAATCCATATTGGTTCAAAATTAATATGTTTGGCTACAAAACAAATAATATAAAATTGAATAGGTTTATTTTTTAAACATTAAGTTTATTAAAAATAAAATTCTTACAATCAACTATAGTATTTATATTATTGCAAATAATGAGAGTATAAGGTTTAGATTCATCATTATTATTTCGTACAGCAAGAACACAATGATCTTTATAAGCGTCCATACATAACAATGAATCATATTTTGTGTGATAAAACTAAAATATATGGCAGAAAACATATTTTCTATTGTATTAAATGATATATTAAATTATAAGTTAGTTAAAGTACTTACTTCATTTTTTTTTATGTTCCAAAATGTAATTTCTGTAACAGCTTCTTCGTAATTTCTAAACGCATAAACGATTGTGCCAGCAAAATAACACCAAGGATAATCATATCGCACGTTTGCGAAGTAAACAAAACTATCAATGGCTAAGGTAATGCGTAAAGATGTGCTTTCCCAACAACAAGATGACACCATATAACCAGGAATTCTAAGGGTTCTCAAATGCTAAAAAATAAAATTAATATAAAAATGTATGTTATCACATCTATATTATAATGATGAATAAAATACACAAAACTCACCTCTCCGAAAGGTGAATAAAGTTGAAGCACATTGGATTCTTTGACATCTCCATCAACTATTAACGTACCAACCAACGCCAAAACACTGCCATTATGGTTCCATTTGACAGCGACAATCGACATATCGCATTCAAAAACTACTGGATCTATTGTACACTACTTTTATGAATAAACGAGTAAAATAAATATTTAGTTTTAATAAATTACTCATATCATATTGGTCTCTCATCAATTGTACATGTCCTGTTTTGTATGCAATTGCCAACTGTGGGCAGTCGTTCATATTTTTATCAAGCCAATGACAAGCAGTAATTGGCACATTATTAAGAGATACAGGTAGACACACTATGCCTAATTTTGACTGAAATAAAACCACTAATTATACTAGCCCATTTTAAGAACATTATACATACTATGAAATTGCCATCACTATCAAATATATGAACTTCGCCAGTTTTTATGGTAAACAAAAGAAATTTTGAATTTGGAGACCACTGGACTCCTGTCAACATAAGTTTTTTTAATTCTTTGCCCCAGATACGACTACCCTCAACTGAACCAACAATAACAGCTCCTAAAATGAAATTATACATATATAATTAAGTATTAACCAAATAAAGTGAATAGCTAGATTAAGAAATATTTTATAGCAGATTTACCATCCTCATAGACAATACAAATTTTTTCACCATCTCCATTCCATGCCATACCTTTGACGATAGATTTGTTACGATTATTGATCATTTCTTCTTGCCATGTTCCCTGGAATAGACAAGACACATGTATTATAAGTAAACTACGCATAATTAAGCATACTTGCACCATGTATAATTACTATTTAATATTTATACATTACCTTATACAATGTCCAAACTATAATCAGCCCATTTTCGTCGCTTGAAGTCAGTTTATTGTATTTTTCATTCCACACAATAGTCAACACATTACCGGAATGACCCTCGAGAGTTTTGTTTATTGATAGGTTGGCCTGGCCTGCTAATCCTCTGGGCTTACCATCTACCGGTGTACCAGAATCTATTTTCAACACTTTTAAAAGACCATCATCTCCACCCACTGCTATGCAATCCTGACAAGAATTCCATTCAAGACAGTTGATTTTTGTGTTGTTTGGTATAGCGATCTAAACATAGCAATCGTATTGTCACAATAATAACAACTTTTTTACAAAAATAATGATTTACCAACCTTTTTGCTCAAGTACAGGAACATAGTGAAGTATTTTCTCACAACGAAACGTTATATTACTTGTACATCACTTTTAACTCATAACTAAGGTCTGGCAAACGATTTCATTTCAGTTATTATTTTTCGAAATCGTCTTCTTTCGAGGATCAAGACCAAACAACAAAACATCCGACTATCGGTAGTCGCAGTCAAGAGTCAAGACTCCAGACAACGGAGACGACGGGACCGGTTGTTTCGATATCAATTATCTATTTAGTGCTTATCACAACGACTCATAATCAGGGTCTTAAATAGGTATCTACGTACTGGTTATAACTCATAAGTCTATTACAAAAATCAAAATATTTTTAATTCTGTAAAATACAATAATATGCTATGTGCAATCCATTTTTCAAGAACAAATTATAAATAATTTTTCTTGAGAAAATATAAAATATAATTCAAATATTTAATTATAATTGTTCGTTTAGATTTTTATATCTATTTTTTCATATCACGAACTAATATAGTCAAATACAATTATTTTATAAATGATATATTTTGTGTTCGTGTAGTAAATATTATTGTCTATTAATGATATTAATTAATTTTGATTGTTATCAATTTAAACATTTATTTTTTATTGATATTTGATACTTATTTTAATGTACCTATGTAATATAAATAATATAATACAATATTGAATACATATTTTACATCGTATCTACTTAGTACTTGTTTGATATTTAGTTATTTTTTTCTTTACTGATTGATTACTTAGGTGCATCCCCAAGAGTGGAAGGAGGGAGGGAGAAATGGGGTATCTGCGATCTGCCTACCTCATAACAAAATTACCCTTTTTGTTTACAAAATATTAATGATCAATGATCAAAATTTCAGTTTAATAATTAATTTTATGAGAAGAAAAAATTAGAACCTACCTAACCACATAAATAATTATTATCTATGGATAACCATAATTAAACAAAAGATGCGCATATGCATAGAAATACACAATTTAATATAAATAATATAATTTATCGATTTGGAAAAATAAACAAAAATAGAATTCAAAATACAAATAATATAGGTATGTACCTAATATTAAATTTTACTTATTTATTATTTTTAGGATTATTTTATTTATTATTTATTATTTAATTACTTCTATTACAATTAAGAATTCTATGATCAAGTAGGTATCTACTATGTATATAATTTATTTATTTTTAATCATAATTTTTAAATTAAAATATAAATTACGTTATCAATATTGAAACTTAAATAAAGATTAAACTTTAAAGGTATATGTACTAAATAATGCTTTTTTATGTGATTTTATTTGTAATGTAGTCTCTCATAATAAAGTAAGAATGATTTAATTTCTTTCAAAATTTTGATAAAATAGTAATTATTGATTTTAAAAATAGGTTTACTCTTTTAAGATTTGTTCAGGAATGCCCTTGTACTTACTTCAAAAATGCCTTTGTCTCAGTTTTTAATAAAAGATTGTAGAAATGAGAGTTCTAATAAGCCACTTTAAGTTAAAAATCCAAAGTGAAAATTTTAATTTGTTTTTTAGAAACGCCGATTATGAAAAAACAGTTAGGGTAGAATTCAGTGAAGAAGACCAATTAATGTCAATTCCGATGAGTTTAGTATGATTACTTATAGATTTTTCTGTAAAAGGTTAACCTCGATTTTAAAATAATTTCATAATACTTTTATAACTTAAATTAAATTACTACAACTCAGATATATTATATTATATTTTTTATTAAATTATATAGGTATTTAATATATAATATGCGTTATTCATGAAGCAAATAAAACAGGCAATTGCTGTAATATATAGGTTATAGGTAAAGTAATAAATTATAATATTTATAAGACAATGTCATAGAATATATAGTTTGACAATGCCATTTATTTAAATTTACAGATTCAATTGAAAAAAGAACATAAAAAAACATTTTGGCATGCATTCTTGGGTAATTTGAATTTTCATAATAATCAAAATAATATAATATATTATTAGTATAATACTAATATATACATTTATATATATTTTATATAAAATCAAATACTTTATTATTGATTTTAAAAGTATATTTAGAAAGTATAAATAACAGCTGTTCGAATAAGGTTTTAAATATTTCAATCTAAACACACTATTACAAATTAGTTATTAGAGATCACTTGCTGGCTGATACTCAAGAAATCAATTTGAGAGAAAATAAACAAACACCCATAAAATATAGCTGTGTTTGACTGTCACACGATATTTATATGATTATTACGCCGTGGTTTTGTCAGCTTTATTACTGATAAAACAAAACAAATTGTTTGAAAAAAATGCACAGTCAACGATGGATGTTCACGTCACCTGGTGGAGAAAACGAATACAAGAAGCCTTCAGTCACCCGAGCACATTATGATGCAGTTTTCGAAGCGAAGAAGATGCAGGAGAAAAACCATATCGAGACTGAAAGTGGTAAGTTTCAAATCATCGAAAACGGAGATCGTAATAAGAACTTAAAAGCTCAAATTTTATGGTTGGGGGGGAGTTGGCCAAGAAAGGTAATTAGATCTAGCATAGTGGCTTAGCGGACTGAAGGATTTGTCGTTTAAATCCATATTTTTCTCATGCAATAATAATGTTTAAAAATATATGTTTGTACCAAAGAACGTAAGAGACGCATGCTGGAGGATTTCATGTGGCAACAGATGACCAAAAGGACGTTGGATCAGATTGAAAAGCAACAGCGATGCGCTAATGAGACTAAAGCCTGTAGTACGTACGCAGAGTCCTTTGTTTTACCTGGATTTAAAGTTAAAGAACTGGGTTTTGAAATCGACGAAGAAGTATGTTTTTTGAAAAATCTGTCGTTAATAATAAAAATTACCCACCATAAAAGTTATACACCCAAATAGTGGTATATTTAGACCTTAATTTGGAGGAGGAGTTTAAATTTAAAAATTAAGTGCCTTAATACTGGCCAAAAAGAGTATTTCAGAACAAATTGTCATGTCAAAAAAAATTTTGAAAGGAGAGGGTTTTAACTTCTATTTTTAGTACACCATTGAACCATATGAACCTAAATATATTAAATATATACTAAATTACCATATGATCTAACCTACATACACAAATAACTTATCAATCTACTTGAAAATCTGCCATATTGATATATAATGACTTACTTTTTTATTAGTTTAGATAATTTCGGTCTAAACAGTGTAAGTGTTTTTTTTAATAAAATATTAATCATAAATTGATAACAATAAATTTTACATTTATTTTAAAATTGTAAAGTATGCATTTATTTTGGTTAAAATATGCAAAAATATGCCATTAATATGTATACGTCAAAAGATATGAAATAAATACTTAAAAAAAAATCATACATTTTAAAATTAATTAAATAATATTCTTAATTATTCATGCTATTCAAATTTATTACATAAAACAATTACATGGTGTTTTACATTTTCAAAACTGGACGGTCTTTAATTAGACTTTAATATATAGGTATACCTTCACTAGGTGTTTTTGAATATTGTCAATACATACTGTCTCATGATAAAAACGTCTAGTAACAAAATATACCATAAAATATACATTTTTCGCGTTTTTATAGTCGAAATATGTAATGATATTAATTTTATTTAAAATATGCAATAATATGTATTTTGTCAAAAATATGCAAAAATCTGCAAAATAAAATTACCACTGTTTATTTCATCATGAGATGATTCGTGGACATTGTTCACAAAAGCAATAATCAGAAGTTGCAAAAAAAATAAATCGTTGCACATAAATTCTAGCCCTAAATTATAATATATATATACATTATATAAATTATACAACATTGTAACAAGGAATTATTTTTTTAGCTTCAACAAAAATATCCACTGTACACCGATATGGCAAAGTCGTCAAACGTAAGAGACTTAGATACGATTAAAGCAAAAAATCCTATACATAAATCTTATACAAAGTTATTCAGAAAAGACAGTCGTTTTACCAGTCGTCTAAGTAATCCAATGGATATTCATGCTCCAGTTGAGCCTGGTCATTTCGCGTATATCTAATAAAATTACTTTATAATAAAATGTTATGCTTATTAGTTATATACTACCATGTTATGTAAGTGTAACATAACGTAATAGATCTTTGAGCATAAGCAAAATTTTTTATTTTTTTTTTTGGGGGGGGGGAGTTTATTTCTCTAGAAACGAATTTAGTCCCCAAGATGTAATAGAATATATATCAAAATTTATTATTTTATTATCACATAATAATTTTTAAAATAATATAATTTATTATATGCATTTTTTAAAATTGATATAAACATTTTTTTTTTTGTCAACATCATCAAAACTAAGTTTTCAACCACAGATTCTGTAATCTATACATTATGCTTATCTGTTAACTAATTACCTATTTATATTTGTTATTAAAAATATATAAAATTGATTAAAATTATATTATTAGCACACTATATTTTGTCTTATCACCCGAAACATAGTAAATTTATGTTCAGTAGAATTAATTTTGTGTTGAGTAAATTGAACAGTTATTAAACAAAAAATTAAAATCATTTTTTATCTATATTTGTACGTTGTATTTTTTATAACCTTTTTGTTAGTTCTGAGTAGCTACGTAAAATATTAAACTTTAAAAATAATCATTAGATCATAGAAAGATTAAAATATCGTAGAAATAAGTGAACATATAAACTTATAATTTTTTACTTTTAAGCTTTGATAATTGGTCTATTAGCTCTGATATTAAAGTTAATAATATAAAATTGTTTTTTTTTTTCACTTGAAAGTAAATTTTCTATGTTACGCATGGATCAAACCATCAAAGAGAGAAAACAAAAAATATATTCTTATAAGTTGTAATATTATCTTAATTCATGATATTGTCCATTGTAATTTATTTTCTTTTTAATTTTAGTTCGCATTATTTTATTTCTTATTGGGTGTTTTAATTTATTCTGTTGTAGATGGCTATGTTGTGTGTACTGAGTAGGGTGATAATTCTATACATTTTAACGGGAAAGAATAATAAATAAAATGTTGTTAAATTTAAAAATTGTTTAATGTAAACTAAAGAAATATAATATGGTGGGCTTAATCTTCGTGGGCCTATTAAAATAAACTTGTTTAGTTATTCCATCAAGAAAAAAAAATTGAACTTACACTTATGGCTAACATCAGTGAAAATATAGACCAATCGATTTTGTTAATTAATTTAAGTTTTTAAGTTATGTCAAGTATCCGTTAATCGTTAATCACGCGTGTGTTGTCGAGAATAGAAACACAATGATATGAGTGATAGGGGTGATCTATATTGGCATATTGGCTATTGCTGTAATATAATTTGAAAAATATATAATAGGTTTACCTAGGCATCTAGCATTTAGAGGACACCATATTCGCATGTGTGTCTCCGTCTTACATACCTACATATACAACATTGCAAATATTCGTTGAGTAGAACACATTACGTGTTGTTAAGTTTAATATTAGAAAGAATTTACAAATTATAAAAAATAATGGCGAGGACATTATGTGTCATAGCATTGATCTTTTTCGATATTTTAATTTTTAAGCTAGATGTGGGCATTTTAAATTTGTGAAATTTTACATACTCGATCATATCTTGGTTAAAAAATAAAATAACAAAAAAAAAAAAAAAAAAATCAATGCTACGACACTGATAATGTTTTCAATTTTAATTTAGATAATAGGTAAATTCTATCTAATATTAAATCTAACAACATGTAACATGTTCTACTGAGTGAAAATCTGCTATATTGTATATACTTAAGACGGAGAAAACACATGCTGGTGTGGCATCCTCTTAATGTTTTATTCCTTCAAATTTGTAAAATCTATAAAACTAAAAAAAATGCATATATTATATTGCAGAATAAATTACTTAAATAATTGTTTTGTTCTAATTTTTTTTTTTTTTTTTTTGCTTTTTATTAGAAAATTGTTCTAAATTAAGTGTGTCATATATTATTGAATATTAATATATTTCTATGCAATCAGTAAAATCTTTCAAATTCATTGTTCTTCAAATGAAAATCTAATTTAATTATTATTAAAAAATTATAATGAGGTGCAAAGCTATATTCAGCGTTGACTGGCATCGGGCAACCTAAATTTTTCGAGCCCCTTATTTTTGATAGAGTTAAACCTAATCTTTAAAAGAAATTTTTTTTTTTGTTATACACAAAAACTGATAATTTTATTAATTTATAAACGATCATACGGGGATACAATGTTAATAAATAAATAAGTTCTAAAAAGTGGTTGGGGCCTGTTTGATGTTTCTTCAGCTGGGACATGTCCAGATTTTTCATTTTTTCGTATGCATGGTCCCCTTTAAATAGATTCAGAGGCGGAAATTTTACCCGAGAAAATTGGTCTGAGTGCTCTTTATAAGTTCATTTTTTTAAGAGATATACTGGCTACATATAAATACTTTTTTTTAACCATTTAAATAAATTTATTTACTAGTATAATATTCTGGTATAATATGCATATTATTTTATATTATTACTAAAAGAAACGGTTAGTTAGAAAGTAGAATTGACATACCATATCGACGAATATATTAAATTTAATATTTTAATCTATTCTATGATGCCTCCAACGAACTAAATAGTGTTTTCAACGATTTACATATTATAAGCCATATAACACATAACATTTGAATAGTTAATTAAGAAATTATCTTGTTCCATTTTTACTGTATATTCAAAACTAGTACCTTAATTTTAAAACAATTTTATACATAAATATATATATATATATATATATATTATGTATATGATATATACATGAAATACATTTCAAAAATAATACTTTGGAAAATTAATTTATTATGAAGTAATTTATACTTTAATAAAATTAATTTTATATTAATACTAAATAGATATTTATATATAAAAATGCCATGCCAATTATCAAGCTGGTTAGAGTTTTAGCTAGATAATTTTATTTACAAATATGTATGAAATAAAAAAAAATGTTTTACGTATACATTTTTTGTGAAGTCATTTTAGAGCTAATAAATGCACAATGAACAAATAATTATAAAAAAAAATAATTTTTTTATGGTTGTGAGGGAGAGTGATAAACCATTATTTAATCATATTTATATCATTGAGAAAATGAGAAAGTTTTAGTTACCATGGTTTTAGCTATACACTGAGGCTTATAGTAGCCATTTATTATCGTTTCGTTTAATTGTTTTAATATTTCCTGCAATATCCAGGTCCCAAGTCTACTAATCATTAATGATTGTATTATAAATGTATAATATGTTAATGACTTAATATATGATTGACGGAAAAACCAGAGTGATACATGTGTTCGTTTTTAGTAATGTTACAAAGTTAATAGATAATAGTCGTACTCGTACATTTGTTGTGGCGTGTAGGTACTCCTAATTCCTATAAATCATTTTTATTTTAAATTGTAATTTACAATAAATACAATTTATAACTCATAATATCGTTCATTTGCTCTATAAGACATTTCGTTGAAATTAATATTATTGTTAATAGTCATTACTCATTAGTCATTATATGTTATTATACTATATAGTTTTTTAAGATATAAGATGTTCATAATTTATTATTTAGTTGTATTCGAATGTATAACAGACATACAGTAAACATTCCTATTGGCTATTGATATAATATCCCTATACACAATTATATAATATGTTATAGTTACTTATGCAATATTTGTGTACTTCAGTTAATTAAATATTTTAATATGTAATTAAAACGAATTAAATGATTAAATTTATTTATTTTTATATTATACCTTTATACGAAATAATAGGGTTTTGATGTATAATTTTTTGTCTTTGACCTTTGTTCATATTTCATAATATATTCCACTTAAACTTTATTTAATGCAGTTGAATATATTATAATTTACACACGTGTTCGTATTATATACGTCATAATGCATACTTCAATTAATTAATACTGCTCATCGGTTGTTTTCTCATTATATTTATATTTCTTAGTAGAGTTCATCTTGCATCGTCGATATAGTCTTTTATTCACACCGTTTTGGGATTATCTATTCATTATTATCATTGTTTAATTAATATAAAAAAAAAAAAAAAAAAAAAATAGAATAAAATAATATGTTATAACTAATATTCAATCAAGCATTCTTATAAACGGAGTAAATAACATAGATCTTCTGTTTAGTCAGTATCTAGTTCAGGCAAGTCATATCTACTGATTATTACATTGATAACATAACATACTATATTGTAAAAAAATGATTAAATATTAATTTTATTTTTTTCTATGGTTATGTATAATAATAAATTAAACTATTAAACTATTTTATGCATAAATAAATAAATACATATAATTTATGTATACATAAAAATAATTTATGAATTTTCGAAGAATAAAATATACACTATAGTTACTTGATTACATAGGTTTAACCATCAAAAAATATATGCGCGCATAATAACTCTAATAAAAGATGTAGTAAATATTATTAAAAAATATAACAATTGATATTATATTATGTTGCATAGATTAGGTACACTAATTTTTTATAACCGTCCTTATTAATATTCAATTTTATCAAGGTTATCTTAATATATATATTACAGTTAATGTAGTTGTAGCTGATGTTTGTTATAATAATTATAAATAAGGTGTCTAATTAGAGGTAATATTATTGGTAGATTATTTTTACAGTAAACCGAGCAAGTTATTCGTTGTATAATTAGGTAAAAATATTATGATTTCATTTTACTTTCAATAATAATTTAATAATATTATGATACTTGCAAGGTATTTGACCAAATTTGAACATTTTTGTGAAATATAGGCTGAAGCATCTTATTAAAAAATTAGAAATACCAATCAAGTGAAAGTAAAAGAATAACCACGTTGCCTTTAAATAGTCTTATAATGTTAATGATAAAACACTTATTAATGAGTTATGCTTGTGAGTTATGAGTGTTATGACTAATGAGTTTATGACTTAAGGTACATAGAAGTTTTTTGTGTAGGATTTTAGTAATATAGGTTTTAGTCGTAGGTAGCTATGTATAAAGTGTATTTTAAAATGAATAAAGAATTATGATCGATCTATTTTCATACAGATATGATAATAGTATATTAGTATATGATGAAATTTAACACTTATTATATAGTGTTAGTACAGAGATTTTATTTCTTAATGTTATTAATATTCTGAAATTAGTACTTACTAAAATTTCTCTTCACTTGAAGAGAATATGAAATATTATTTAATATAATAAAATCAGCGATTGTGTTTTTTGCAAAAAAAAAAACAGAAAAAAATATTTGTTTAATAAATTAGTTTCAATATGATGATAATATAATATTATTATGAGTAGGGATCCGAAGTCGACGCATTTTGTATTTTTGATTGGAACTTATTAGACGATGCTCTTTTGGCCATAAATTTAATGTGTTTCATAAACATGTGAATCTAAATAATATAATTTTTATTTGCACTTCTTGCATTTTTTGGTTTTTTACTTTTTAAGTCACATTTTCCCTGTTAAGTCATTTTTTTGTCATTTTTAGGTTCTATTTTCCTTTTTAGTTCAATTTCTTGTACTTATAATTAGATTTTGTCAATTAACATCTTTACACGCATAGTTTTTGTTTAACACTGTCTGTATATAAGTACCTACATCAAATTTATATTTTATAAAATAATATTTTACACAAGTTGTATACGGGTTGAGTAAAGACAAAGATTCGATAGAATAAGGTAATTGCTAGCTGTCATTTTTACTTTTGACAATATAAAATATGCTTTAATAGTACAATGTAATAATAATTTTTATTATTATAAATATTCTTTTTTTTTTTTTAAAAAAAATGTATTTTTACTAATTTTAAGCAAATATTTATAATTTTTTATGTTATTTTTTGTGATTTTTTTGTGATTTTTAAGTCATATTTGCATTTTTATAGGTCATTTTTTAATATTTTTAAGGTCATCAACTTCTGAGCCCTAATTATGAGTAATGATAATGCGCTATTGCGGCTTCAAAAATGCCAAAATACTATTATAAGATTTATATGTAATAAAAAGTGGAGAACAAAAGACTTATTTGAAGAACTTAATGTACTCAAAATAAATAATTTATATATAAAAACCTGCATCATATACCTAAAAAAACATAACTTATTATTGCTTACCTCGTCAAAACTATGTAGACATACAGCTAATAACTTCTCATTAAAATGGCCTAAAAAACGGGGTGTCGTAAGATGTTCGAATTTGTTGGAACTCAGACACATAATTTAATGCTCTAAAATGTGGCCAATATGTTCCTACTGATGTTCAAAAGAATAATACCCATTGGCTTATTCATAAATACGAAGCAAAAAACCTCAATAGCATTATTAAATACCTACATTGTAAACTTCCATTTTTATCTTAATTGTTTGTTTTATTTTATCTTATTTTGCTGTTAAAAGTCTTAGAAAAAGTAATATTATAATGAAATAATTATATATATTATAATTATATAATTATAGTTATAATACTAAGAATACAGTAAAACCCGCGGATGCAATTATACGGTCGCTGTAAATTGCGTCCCGATTCAAATTTTTTATGTAAATTGCGGCCCGGGTATATTTTATACCTACATAAATTGCGGCCCCGGTATATTATATACATACGTAAATTGCGGCCCCGTTACAATTTAATATATTTGCCTACTTAAATATTTTTCATTGTTATGTAAATTACATTAAGGGTTGTTATTAAATTTAAAAAAAATACAAATACTAATTTACCAAATACTGTAAATACTGTAGATCAATGTAAAAACTCGTGCAAAATATTTCGATCAAATGCACACTGGCGGCTAGTAATATTATATAAGTGAGCATCAAGTGATATCCTTATCAAACAATATTAAAGATAATATAATTAGCCGACCGGAAATCGGAATATCCTGGGCCGCAATTTACGTACATTTCAAATATATCCGGTCCGCAATTTACGTATGTATAAAATATATTCGGGCCGCAATTTAGATAGTATATATAACTATGACCTTTTTTGCGAGACGCAATTTACCAACTCCGAATTATACATGGGTATTAATTATTGAACTTGAGGACATCTACAGTTAAGAATTTGGAAAGTCTAGATACTTAGGTAGCGATTTATTTGAATTATAAAAGGAGGGACTTTTTTTTTTTTAAATAATAAAAACTATTCAATTACTTAATTAATATCAAAAAAAATAATAATAACTTGTCAAACTTGATTTTTTTGAGGCTAAGTCTGATTGAACCCCCCTTTTATATAGACATGAAGTTTTCATTATATTGTCATAGATACAATACAACCTATTAGTACCTAGCCTAAGTTATTTTTGCATTAAAAATTGTATATAAGAATAATATAATATAAAAATATGTTCTTACTTCTCTCAGAGTCAATAATTTCTTTGATGTTTAATCATACAAATAAAACATATAGTTATGTACTTAAACAAAGTCATATTTAAATACTTCTTGAGGTATTTATAAAAAAATAGTTAGCATAGCGTGCTATACTTGATATTTTCTCTATTGCACGAAAAAACATTGAATCGCATATTATATTGGAAAAAATGTATCAACGAGGTTACTATGACAATTTTACGAAAATACTGATAAAGAAAAAAAATTGTGAATTGGTTGTTTTTTGGTTATTATGGTAATGTAATTACTCATATTATTCATCGGTTGCTAGGGAAAACCTAGATATAATAACGCAAAATTATAATTTATAAAATTAATTTAATTTTTGTTTTTGTTTAGATGACATGATAACTGTAATAGTCAGTAACAAAAAAAATGTTATTGTATGTCACATATGGTTTTGGATTAGATACAAAAAAATTGTTTTATGAACATTGCAATTACCATATCAACCAACCATTAACAATATTGAAATTATGTTTATCAATTAGTTATATTGATAAATCATTATTTTATTACTCGTATATATTAACGAAATTGCGCTTAACATATTTTGGGTTACAGTAGCTATGGCGTGCAAACATTAACACACAAAAAATAATAATTTGTTAACCGATTTTCAGTTACGTTTAAGCTGTGCGCACGGAAAACACATTTTGCATTCAAATTTTATGGGTCCAATTTTCTAAATCTTTTATTTTATTTCTATAAAATGAAAAATTCTATCACTGTTGTAAAATTATTAAGACCATTTACGCGCTGTGTTTGGTCGTTAAGCAAATATTGGAGTGATCCAAAGTGATACGTTCAAGTGAATTTGTCCCGTTTACAGTTTGAATTATTTGTATACAATTTATGATTTATACTTATAAAAGGACCTAAGCTGGGTTAAAAAAAAAAATTAAAATTTTCAATTGAAAAACAGCAACGAACAACGCAGATCGCGCTCGCACCGGTCCCGTTCGGTAATGAATCATTTTATTACGTTACGCAGTGGCACGTGCGACCGCCGACCGTGCTATGTGCAATGCGAGTATCCGACCAGTCTGCACGATGACTCGGCCGATGTATCACGTCGTTTGTCGGCGTCGCGTTGACGCTGTTGCCGCCACTACCGCTGTTTTTCGGAAGACGATGGTCTCTCCGCTGTTTCTACTTTTGTTATTGGTGTTCTCTTTGTCGTCGTTTCCTTCGGCCGCCGCTGAATGCCCGTCCAAATGTATGTGTTTCAAGACCACCGTCCGTTGTATGTTCTTGCATCTCGACCAGATACCCGACCGCATATCTCCGGCTACCACCGTGCTGTAAGTGTCTATAGAAGATATTCCCAAAGTTGGAACGCCGGGTGTTAAGCTTTACCTGGGTATTGCGAATTATGATTCAACTGATGTGTTACGCTAGTGATGTATTTGTTGATGACGAGGAGGGGGGGGGGGGGAAAGAGGAATTTTTCCGTTCTGTTATCAAAGGAAAACTATATTAGGAACTATATTGTCATAATTAGTATTAAAAATCAAAATATAGATAATAATATTTAAAAAAAAATTGTTCCCCCCATAACTGAAAATTTGTACTTTTTTCGACCACAGCAATTTTTTAAACGTCCTCAAGACCCCAATTGTACTCATCATAAATTACAATTATAATTATTGTTGTTATATTATGCCCTAAAGAAAAATTTAGGAACAGACTTGAATATTAATTATTTTCGACAGAACTATCAGGTGCAGTGATTTTATATAAGTTGACATACTTCACAAGGGTAGAGTCTCGAAGATTTTTGTCATTATGATAGTTGAGGAAAAAATCAAAAAACTAATTTAAGTGAAATTACAATATTATTCTAGGGAAAAAGTTGATTGTGGGAATGATGTAGTGAGTTTATTAGTTAATCTTTCGCATTCACGATTATCATTTACCAACAACTTTAAAATATTTAAAAAAAACTCAAGGAAAGATAAACGAAATGATTATTAATTTAAGATTTATAGGTATCTAATTAAAGTCTTTAGAAGTTATCAAGTTATTTAAGAAGACGTTATGTCGCTATACCTTCACATGGGTTGTCTACGTTTTACTAACATACAACATAGCAAATGTGTGTTTAATAGAACCAACTGTGTGTTAACTTTAATATTGGAGTGAATTGACCTGTTATAATCAGAGTTAAAGATAAGAATATAAACTTTAAAGTACAGTTTATGTTTTTATCTTTAACTTTTATAATAGGTTAATTTACTCTAATATTATCTTTTATAAATCTAACAACATACAATGGATTCTATTTATAGGCAGAGCTAGCCTTTGTGTTCAAGGGTGCATATATTTCTGGAAATCTTAACCCTCTTCACAATAAATATTGTTATTATAATTTATACTGTACTTTATTATGTATTGCATTTTGTAAGATAAATCACAAAATAAAACTATTAAAAAATTATAAATAGTCAGGTTATAGCAGTTATCTGTATCATATATTATGCATATTAACGAGACTAGCTACGTTTAGAATCTAAAAGCGTAGTGTGTAAAGAATATTTATTTTATTTATGGGGTGCCATCGTATTATCCTGCACACCCCTAGCTCCACTTATGGTTCTAATAAACACAAATTTGCTGTTGTATGTTTGTAAGACGGAGATATCACATGTAACGGTAGCGTCCTCTTAAGTTATAGTATTAAAACGATATGTTTTTTATATCAGTATCGACGATATCTGACATCGATTTTGATTTTTAAAAACGTAGATAAATTGAAATATTAAAATGTACATTATAGTCTATACTAATTGTTTCATGACTTGTAGAAAATGTGTTGAGTATCAAAATATGTAAAATACATTCTCGCATTTGCATAAAACAATATGGGTTATTAAACACAATTTATATTTCGTAGAAATGGTCCGGAACACTTCCCCTTTTTATTTGTTTAATGTGTATTATTGTTTGTAATATTATATGCCATAAGTTAGGTTAGAAAATCTATTTTTGAACGTTGTTTAGGGATGTCTTGTGGGAATCATTATTTCAAATCTAACTTTATAGGTAGAAGTTTAACAAGAAAAATTTCTGAGAATTTTCGTATTGAATTGTCAAACAATGAGTATTAAAACTAAAGATTTAATGTACTTTGAAATCGTAAATGGATTTGAACCGATTTAAAATTTTGAATAACTAATTTTTCCACTTACGAGTATTTATCTAAAAAAGTATAATTTATTAATAAATATTCAAAAATGTATTCAACATTTTTAAAGTAAAATTTTGATTAGTTAATAATGTTTAAATGTGTTTAAATATTATTTGTAGGATCTATTAAGACAAGATGAGGGATCTAAACTTGTATTCCATTCAGAGTAATCGATCAGTATTATATCAGTATATAACATGTATACACGTTGGAAATAAAGTAGATAATTAAAAAAAGAGACCATATTTAGATTACTTCCAAATATTATTTTAAAATATCTTAAATATCCTACCAATAAGTGGAAAATTTTCTTTTTTTTAGTTACTTAACAATTAACTAAAATATCAAACAACCGTAATATAACGGTTTTCAAATTTAAAATTACAAAGATAAATGAGATAAAATACATGTTCAGAATTCAAATTTTGAGTCTGATGTCTAGCCGACAGCTGTACACATATAATATAGGTAGGCCGTAGGTGCTTACCTACAATTTATTATTTTTTTCTGCTCAAATGTGTGAAATTAGTAAATATAGGCTTTAAGACGCATAGTAATAAGAATTCACAAAATCTTTAATAATTCCTGGTTTTAAGCATAACGTTTATGAAATTTTAATACTTTTATCTATATAGTAGGCATATGTATTGCCGAAGCAAGTAGTAGGTATATTATATTATTTTCCATTTTTGTTGCACGTACATTGTACATATTATAATTTTAATCAATGACGAGTGAGAACCAGCATCAAAATGATTATGTTGTTGTTATTATTTTTCAAAATCTGTGTATAATGTATACACATTATGCTATGGTTTATGTTTATACATCAAGATTAAAAGTATACAAAGAACATCTGGAACAATAATATATACGAAGTGTATATTATGTTTTGAAAAGTATTTAATTTATGTAAATAGTGATTTTTCTTGGCATTCATTGATCAATCGTCTATGTCTAAAAATCTAAATAATTGTACTAATTTGGTATTATGAGTTTACGAGGTATGATTAGTAGCAGTAACTATATTATAGCCAATATCTATGTCTTATAAATATTAAAATTGATTATTAATTTATAAACACTAGTATTTAAGTATTTATAATCAAAGATTGTATGTTACTACTATAACATAATTTTCATAATATCATAGTGTCTTGAAAATTATTTTAAATCGTTTACTAACAAATATTATAATTTATTTTTTTTAATCCATACGGACATTAGTCTGATTTATAATGTAGTAATAATATAATATTAATAACAGTAATACAATATAATACTATACAAGTAAAAATAGATAATAATAGTAATATTATATAAATAGAATTCAAATAGAATTTAGTATACAATAAAATAAAAAAAAAAAAATTTAATTTTTATATAGTTGGGAAGTAAAATGAGATAACGAGAGCAAATTTTAAGTAATTTTTTTTATATAATATTGTAATATTATGCATTGAGAATGTATATTTTCAACAAAAATTAATTTTAAAAACTAAAAAGAGTTTGAAATAATGAATATCTAAAGGGTGTTTAAAATTGTTTTGAGATTTAATTTATTGATTTTTTTTTTTTGAATTTGTAACATAAAGAACGTGTAGATTTACAACGTAAAAACAAACTACGATCTATATAATTATATTTTATGTAAGGATAAGGTATACAATCGATTTTAAATAATCTAACACGTTTATAATAGTATAAATGTAATAGGTATAATCATTTGTGCGTTTTTATCAATCAAAGAAATCGTTGAAGTGGTCTATTGTAGGTAGTAGGTTTTAATGCACATTATATATCATTTTACATTATGTTTTTGATGGGTACAGTCTACAGATGGTTTTGTATAATAGTAAATTAAATTAATAATCACGTGATATAGCGTATCAAATACTATGATCACGGTAGGAATTTATAAAACGTTTTTGAAGAGGTTTTTTCAATTAGTATATTAAGTATAGAAATAATATAATGAACCTAACATATGAATAACTTAATCTGTAGGTTATACGAGTCATTACGAGAAATAAAAAACACTGAATACTTAGATACAGGAGTAGGTATATCAAGTATATCAGTATATGTCGTATAGAAATAAATTATGATTAATTGAGTGAAATGCCAAAGGTATGCATTAAATTAACTAAAACTAAAATATTCGACAACTTAGTTGTATTGTTGGAGAACTATAATAATTAAATTAAATTTATAAATGAAACGATATAATGTAAACTACATAGCTGTATAAATATTAAATAGAAATGGTTTGTGGTATTTACGTATTTAATAAGATGAGGGCATAAATGCATACGTTCAAATACATTTCTAATTGTTAGGTTATTATCTTCACTGTGACTGTGGTGAATTGCACAATTTAGACTTGCGAGATATACCTACAGTATTAGCTAGTACAAAACCAAAATAAGGTTTTTCAGAATTAAGAATAATAATGATCAGCCAGCCGCGAGCTGGTGGAACTAAATTATTCCAATGTTTAGCCATATAGGGGTTGTCGAGTTGAATCTTGCATCATCAATCATCATCGCATATACTAGTATTTCTATCATTCACGAAAAAGTGTCGAATCATACTCCCACTAGATCCACTATAGTCATTATGATAGTTCCCGTATTATATCAATCAAATCCTACAATCATGGAGACCATGGAGTTCTGACATTTATACTTGATAATATTATGAATTATGATCTATGACGTACTTTCGGAATAATAGTTGTCTATAAAAAGTTATTATTTTGAAAAATATTTTTAGCTTTGTTTGCGCAATCATAATATTTATTAATATATTAACATGCGATTATTATTAGTACAAAATACTATTGATTAAGTAAATTTAATCAATGATTATTTCTAGCTTTACATTACATTATAGTGTAATAGCTTATAAGCATATTATTAAAAAACAATAAGTTAATTAAAGTGATTAAATAGCGCCAAAAGAGTTACAGATAAACATTTTTATATACCTATATATCTATGTATATAAAATTCAATAAAAATTATATTTTATCTTTATACTGCCAAGTTCTTAATTTTTTTCTAATTTTCTCCCTTTTGCAGTTTTACCTAGGGAGATGGTAAACTGCGGCAAAATTTACCTTTTTCTAAAAGTCGATATGTGAACTGCGGCAAAAAAATAATTAAGATTATACAATCTGCGACAAAACCGATAAGATACATCATACAAACTGCGGCAATTCATTTTATATACTTATACACGTTTATTGTTTAATTAGGTATAATACGTATTACGTGTTATGGCAGCTATTAGTATCTCTTAAAGTACTAGGCGTAAAAATAAAGAAAACCCAATTTTTAAAATTGAAAAATATATTATTATATTAAAAATTATTTAAAAAAATTGTTTAATTAAAAAAAAAAAAATAAATAAATAAATAATAATACAATAGGTATCTAATTAAATTGCCGCAGTTTGTATGATATATCTTTCGGTTTTGTGGCAGATTATATAATCTTAATTTTTTTTTTGTCGCAGTTTACATACAGCCTTTACCTAATTATGTTCAATTCGATCATTGTTTATATTTAACTTAATTTAATAATGAAATGTTTCGCAATTTACAGTACTATAACTTAAAGTAGTGTTTACTTTATAATGTAAAAATATCATTAAGTTTAAAAACAACAAACATTTCGTTTCGACCTGTAACCTATGCGCGCAAACGTGTTATTATGCCAATAACCCAAGTAACACAAGTAACTGGTTCTATTAAATTTTATTATAATACAGTGACTTATGTTACTTAACTGGTGTTGACTTTATGTATACATTATTATAACATGGTAACATTTACTGGCGCCGTTACACGATACACTTATATTTTCATAGTTTCACGAACTTAGTTTTATCACAAAATTTTAAATTAAACGGGTACCACCTGTGAAATAAACCTCTCTATATTTCAATTTTTGAAACGTTGACCTGTTAGTATGATTTTCGTATGTATAATCAAGTTATTTTATTAATAAGAGCATATTATAAGTTATAATTATTGGGCGTGTGAGTTAAAATCCTTACAATTTTACTTTTGGAAATTAAAAATTCCGACATATTATCATGATTATCAAATATTATAATTTAGAATGTGAAAAAATATAAAATATATTATGAATTGTATTAGGAACCAATCGGGCCGATTAATATTATTTTCTCTATTTTCACTGACCGGATTTTATTTTTTTTATTGTAAATGATTTAATGTGAAGTAAATAAAAAGTATGGTTGTCAGTCTGTTATTCAAAATCTGTGAAACTATAACACTATATAAAACAAATGTTTATGTGAAGTTCAGATCTAAAATCAAGATTTAATCAAATCTAATTCGATCTTGGTTTATCCTCTCTTGAGGATATAAATACATAATATTAATAATATCACCATATATAATAATTTATTTTTATTGTGTTACTATTATACAATAAAAAAAACATATAGATTCAATATGCGTATTCTCTATGTTATAATATGTATATTTTAATCTATAAAATAAAACTGTGATTTAAAATTATTGCTTTCAGGTGCTAATTTATTTAGTCACCTCATTTCGTTTAATAAAATATTATGCGAAATAAATAATATTGCGAGTTATCATCGGTTAGTTTCTCCTATGAATTATTGAACATATGTACATGGATTGCTTTACTTTTGTCCAATAAAAAAAAAAAGTTATAAACGCAAATATAATATTAAGAATGTAAAAAACTAACTCTGAAAGCGATCACTTCCTTCTCCACAACTAGCACTCCTACAAATACGCCTCGATTCGGCGATAAACAAACAATTTTATGTGAATTTTTATACTAATAATCACATAGAGTAGGTATAAATAACGGTTGGTGATTACTGATTTGTGATAAGGTATACTTATTATATAATTATTGCGATCAGAAATCGCAATCGAATAAAATAAAAACACACATATTACACATACAACTGTCTTGATGCATTATTAGATCCCTCGTTTGACAAGCTCTACACAGCGTTTTTACTTTACGGTTGTAGTTCAAATGTGGTACTAGTACATCGGTACTATTATGTTCTATGCACTATTTTAAATTACAATATATATGTATATTGTATGTAATATGTAGGTACCTTGTGTTCGTCAAACTTTGGGTAGGACATTTTGAGCACGACCGTATTTTGATATCCCGTATATTATGGTATTCAACAGTTAGAAACAGTTTTGTTTTACCGGTGAGCCGGCAGCTGAAACACGAATCTCGTCATTTCCATTTCATAAAATATATATATCTTTTTTTTTTTTTTTTGCTATTGGACGATTTTGAATCAAGATTTCACACAAAAATAAACCGGTTATAGTTGTATATAATCGTAATATATTATGACGGTTAGACAAAAATAACAAAATACATGCGTCAATAAATCTTTGTGTACGATCCTTATAATAATAATAATTTTATATATTTATTGCGTTAATTGTGTTCAGTAAAGCGAATTATTCTGCCAAAACAGAAATCATTAAATTATAAAAAAGTATAATCGTGACCAACGCATGAACGAATGATACAATTGTTTTACGTACTCGACCGTGGTGCTGTTAAATTGTGCTTTAAGCCTTACATTTTTAAATCATATAGATCTTACATTTTGGTCAGAATTAAACATCGACAAGTTGATGACCCGCACTTGATGGAAGTTTAAAAACATTAACATTTGTTGATAGATGGAATAGCAGTGTTATTAGTAGTATAGTATGTATTTGAGGATCAATCATACTGTCGAATTTTTATTCGTTGTTTACTTTGGCTCTTAAAATTTTGACGTAGATTCTACCTGCCTGTTTCAGTGGACAATATTCTTACATGGTTATACCTTCATCTGATACAGTCAAATATTTAAGCCTTACACTTGATAAGAAATTAACTTAGAATCAACAGATAAGATTAAAGATATTCATTCTAAACTTTTGTTCTTGTATGTTTAAAATAATGAATAAATGTACAAGTTTAAAAACAGAATGATTAGTATGTAAGAATTTACAAAAACTGATCTGGACTTACGGTTTACAACTGTGGAGCGCAGCTAAAAAAAAATTTAAACAACATTTTAATTTACTAGAATATTATATTACGTAAAATCATTAACGTTCCTCAATACATTTCAAATTAAATTCCTCACACCGATTTGCAATTAAAAACAATTGATGACGAATCGTTACTATTTTACAAATCTTACATCTAAATAACCATGAAAATTCACTCATCATAAAATTAAACTCTTCAACGCTTCCATAAAATCTTCATTATCGAGTTCGTCTAAAAAGAAGATGCTGTAGAGATTTTTTGCTTTAGGCCATATGTTTTTTATTTTTATTCTATTTTTCCACTTCTTTCTTCTCTTCCTTTTTACTTCCAAGATAAGTGTTACTACTTTATGACTTCTTAAATGAGTATAGACGCATGCATTTTTTTTCTTACTCTCTTCACATATGCTTATTATGCAATTTTTGTAAAGATAGAATATTTTTCTTAAAATAAAAAAAACTATACATCATATACACTAATCAATTACTTTTTAAGTAGAATTTTTTTACTAACACAATTTAAGGTTCAACGTTACACACAGTCGTTTTTCCGGGGTTAAAAAATGAAAAACATTTAATATTTAGTTTAGTTTAAATAATAATTCATCAACATTTTTAAAAGTTAATCGGAAATATTTTTTTTTTTAAATTGGCTTACATTTTTTTGAGATTAGAAAATATAGTTGAAACGTACTTTTTAATGACACGATTATTTTCAGTTATTTTTTATTTTTCTAAATAATAGTAACCCGGTGAAAAGTATAAGTCCTGTTTTGTGGTTTATTTCTATTTACTTTTAAACCATTAATGTTTACTAAAAAATAACATAAAAACATATAATATCATAACGTTGTAAGTATTTTGACTAGTTTTATTGTGAACTTCTTCAATGAACCATAAGTATTCTTGAAAGACATAAAATATGTTTTTATCTGTTGCATCCTCAAAATTAAAAATTGGTAAGCTATAAAGCAGATTTTTATGATGAGCTAATTACACGTGTTAGTCAATAATTATTGTACAGGGGTACCTAATTATTAGGATTAGGAATTTCATGCTCTAAAAAATCTTAAAATATACACGCATTTATGTCCTAAAAAATTAAAATATGTGCAAAGAAGATAAAACATACTCTTGACTCTTGAGAATATTTTATTTTTTATTAAAAAAAATCAAAAATTTTAAATTTAATTATTATTAAATAAGGCGTTTTTAATTTAATTTTCAAAAAAAAAAAAACTGTGTTTGTCTAGAATATTATACTTACTAGTCATTAGATGAAAACATACAATATATATCGATACTAACTAATGTATTGATATCAACTGACCGTATTCAGCGTATTCCTTATCGACTGACTATATTTTTCATAACATACAAATAATTGGAAAAACACATAGAAGCTAGTAGATAGTAGATAGATTATTTAATTATTTATACTTAAACATTTTTATCTATTTTTTCAATTCCTAAAAAATTAATATTAAATATTTTATAGTACGTATATAAAATATTATTCTCTACATCACATATTGTTTTAATTTTTTTTGTAAGTAAATGATATGAAATGTATACTTAAAATACATTTATAAAGAAGTATGCCTTAAAAGAAAAAATAGCTGAGTATGAAAAATATACAAAATAAAAATGATTGTTTTAAACTTTTAGTACTAAGAAACAAATTTTTATATTACTTAACTATGTTTTGAATGATTATTGAAAAACATACTAACTCCTATAGGCTACAAGCCCCTAGTTTTACTAATATTGTTGATACTTTTTAAAATTCCACTTTTAGTCAAAATATTCATAAATCTGTTTTTCCGAATCACAATCTTCTCATAATATTGTTTAACAATCGATTATTTAACCGCGTTTATTAAATACATACCTACATAATATAATACCGAGTCTCTCAATGTACTGTTCTATGATACATATACATATAGTATAGATGTGATATACTTAAGCGTTTCGCTGTGAATTGGCGATGGCCGCCGCAGCGCTCAAGAATTGGTTGTTGTTAAATAGCCAGGCAGGAAACCGAATCTATTAATAATAATCAGCCAGTGCCCATTGTTGCTGTTCCAGGACGTTGTTGCAACACGTGTTGATGATCCTCTTGCGAGCGTTTAGATCGGTTCACATTGATTATTGTATGCATTTTTAGGTCTGTGTTCTATATATATATGTGTATATTTATATAAATTATAATGCACAGAGGGCATCATGGATCTGAATTTATCGTGTTCCTATAAGTGCAATCGAGCATCTATTTAGCGTTTTGCAAGTATGAAATCTTTAAGGACACGTACGATAGTTATTTTAGTTAATTTTAAACATAATATTGTAATTTATAATACCTAATAAATCGCAATTACATTAATAATTTTTGTTCTCCAAAATCCTTACTTCAATATGTCACAAGATTTTTAAGATTTTCGATCACTAGCCTCTCAACTGTCTCATGGCTAATGGCAATATGACATTAAACTTGCCGTGGAATTTCAAAAATCGTATTTGTCCGTAGATACACATATTTCTTAAGTTAGACAGTGCTTTCATAAAATTTATGTTTTTCTAGTAATAAGCACACTCTAACATCATCCAACTATCATTTTATGTGTCTATACAAATGTGATATATCAAATTATCAAAATAGGAGTTTTGTGTGACAAAGTCTCATATAGGATACATGAGTTTCATTACAATAAGTAATAACGACCTAAACATTTATAATTTGTAATAAATTAAAAAATTAAAGCTTCCGTGTGACTATAGGTTTTTGATAATATTTACCATCATGAGATCACTGTAAACGTTTATAAAACTGAAAACACCGTGTCTAGTAATGGTACTATACAGTATATTATATATTGGCATTTAGTGAACAGTCCGTTGTTGTTTCATCTCAGCAGTACGATACAAAAACAGTATTACATTATTGCTTTAGATAATACGATATGTGTATACCTATCGACTATCAAAATAATAAGCAGTGGTGAATTTTCCGAGCATGATTAGAATACGCCTCATTTTTTAGAATAAAAACATTAGCAGTAAGTAACAATGTAAAAAAATTATTTTATCATCAATAATATATAAAGTATTTAAATAACATGTCATCTATTTCTGTTATACTTATCAATGCTTACTATTTATTATGATGTTATCGTAATTTTTACTGACGGAGCATGCAATGATTGTGTGCGCAAGCTATACAACGTTTGTTTTCTCTGTGAAATACAGGCTATTCTGAAAACCCACTTCACTAGCAGCCTCGATACTAATCACCAGGACATGCTCATTCAGTTGTGCTTCGTCAATAATTTGAATTATTTATGTTAGAGTGTATGATAATTTTTTTTTGTTTAGGTTAGTTTTACTATTTTCAATACTATTTTATTATATTTTATATTATAGAAGAATTGATTTTATTTATATAAAAAAAAAAAAAATTTGAAGAATTCTTAATTTTATTAACTTCATTAAAGTTATTTAAGTATTATAATAAATTAAAAATAAACTGTATATTATTAATTAATTATAAATAAAATTTAATTGATTATTACATTGAAAATCATGGCATAAATGTGTAATACTATAATAAAATATGATAAATAAGCATTTTCATACTTCAGAGTCGGCATTCATCATTGGTAAAAATAATAATAATAACATACATAATATTGTGTTTACAATAATCTGGATATAGTTACCATGTAGCACATAGTATAATAAGTTTACTCTTGTAATATATGTGGCGGCCATATTATGTTTTTTTATCATGTTTTTATTAATTTTTTTTTTTTAAATATATTATCATAATATTATCTCTGTATAAACGTTTGAGTTAGAAGTTAATTATGCTAGACCGTTTGTTCTCGACAAAGATACTTCGTTTAACGGTTAAAATCCTGCCGATAGATGGTACATTTTTGATGATAAATTTTTAACTTCAGGATACCGATTTAAAAATGAAACGACATAAAATATTATAATGAATTAAACCACAGCTATTAAAGTCGCAAAAAATGCTTAATGTAAAAATATTAATTGTTGGCAAAATATTGAAGGCTTCTCATATTATATATAAGGTTTTCTATTTGCATTAAATATAATTCATGATATCTAATTTTTAAGTTTATATAAACACAAATCATTTTTTTTTTAAATGGTTGTAATTTTTTGTTAAAAATAATAATTAAAAAAATATATTTATATACTTATATATTATTATAGTATACTTTCCAATAGTTGTTATAATTCAAATTTAATGATAGGTGTTTTATCTCTATCATTGCTCTTAATTCTAAAAGCCTACGGTTATAGTCGATTTGTGGTGGCGTCGTCAACGTATGTTTGTATATCAAAAATTGTCGGTGTTGAGACGTACCTATATAGTCCAATAAATCACGATAATATTAACTCAATATTTTTATTGGGACAGTTCGTGCATGTACCTATGACTTTATATATTCATTATAATATTAAAAGTATGAAAGCGCGCTATGCATAATGTTTTATAGTTATATTATACTGTATAAATATAATATATTATATTGGTATGTTATTATATTTATTATCGTAATCGTTTATACAACATTAACAGACACATATTACATATCACAGTATTATTATGTGTTATACAACACGGTCTCGTCGGGTAAATGAGACGTCCAATGAATGAAAATTGGCAGACCGTGTAAATAACATATATATAAATATTATATTGTTATTTATTATATTATTATTATATCGTTACGGATGTACGTAAAAAATGATATCGTCTTAGCTTGAAGGGTTTACTCAACGCGCCGGACTATATTATATACTAATATACTGTAATATTTACCTATAAATATATGTATATCTCGTATAATACATAGTACATTATGATATAGGCGCTGATTAGTGCGTGCGATCGCGTCTATATATATATGTGTGTTTAATGTTTATATATATCGTAAAAACGTTCTAGATCGAATATTCGTTGTTCGCTGGACCCTATGTAATTTATTAACGACCGGTTACGCGTGTGTTCCGGTACGTCGTTTTTACGTCCGTAGGACCCGAGGCAATCGCTTAATTTTACGCCGGGCAGAAGAAAAAATAGGTACACAAAAACGGATCGTGTCTTGTAAAAATTTAAGAATACTTAAAATGATTTAGTTAAATTATTGTTTTGATTGGATTGTTTCTGAATTAGTTCTCAAGTGTTATAATACCCCACTAAAAACATTTTGGCTGCTAAGTTGTATTTAGGTTCTGCTTGAAGTTTTCAAGTTTAGTTTTAGTTTTATCTGAAACAGTTTCATTTTAAATATAAAATTACATATACATTATCCGTATAAATAAATTATAAAATATATAGGTATCTAAAACCTACCACCTATTTAGTTTATAAAATACAATTACATCAGATAAATAAAATAAATATTATTACTTATCTATGTAATTAATATAATAAATATTATTACTGTTAATATTATTTCTAGTTTATACCCACACAATATATTAATAATATTCAAAATTAAATATTTTATACATACCTAATCAAAAAAATAATTTTTTTTCAAAAATATTTGTTTGATATAAAATGGATATTAATATTAAAATGTTATTTTTAAAACGATTGTACTAAACAAAATAACTATTTTTTTTTTTTTAATTTTATATCTTATTAAGGAGATTATAATATTTATAAAATATTATCAAAATATACACAGTCTTAAGCTCGTATAAATAGGAAATAAAAACAAGGAAAAATAACCAACTAACTTTACAGGATGTTGCTTGTACACCAGCTAAGTTTTACACATTTCGTTAAATTTATCGTTGCGATTTAACACTGTGCAAAGAACTTGGATAATTTTATGTTGGACTTTAAATAAAAAAAAAATTACATCCAAGAACATGGAAGGAATAAAACGCATTCATTGTATTTTGTTTATATTTCATGTCTTTGGTAACGATGTTAATGTTAGGTAGGTTGTTATTTAAACAAACTACATACAAAGATTCTTTCTATTTTAAATATTACATAAATAGGTACCTTCTTAATATTTTATATTACCTATTTATTATAGACTACGCATATACTAGTAATTATTTGATGTGTAAAGTTTTTTTGTCGGTTTTCAAATTTTTGTTTAGGTATTTATTTATTTTTTTTTTTATTATAAATCATGTGTAAAAATATACATAACGATATATTATTATATATTATTCTTATCTTCAATCTAAATTTGTGGCTATTATAATATTGTACTATTAAACGATTGAGATGATAATTAAATGAAGTAATTATAAATATATACTATACCCTCCAGGGGAGATTTTGTATGCTCACTATAGATGTATACTTAAATACCTACTTCCGATGGCGCCACCCTTTTGCTTGTGAAGACATATAAATTATAATATTATATAGTATAATAAAACATTTAATAAGTAGATTTCCATGGCACTGTAGCAGTTGGGGTGCTAAAAATTAAAGTGTAATGCTGTAAAAGAGTGTATTATACTTTGAATCGTTATTAATGTGTAAATTATTTAAATATAAACAATTTATTGGCGGATTATACAAAACATAAATGTACATCAAAATAAAATAATGATATAGTTTGTGTTAGGTATACAAATAATAAACGTTATTATTATGTAAGTACAACGTTACATTCGGCAAGATCCGCCACAGATAAAATGTATGATGAATTTTATTTTTAATAAAATAATGTTACGTTTCTTCCACAAGAATTGAAAGATCTATAATAGTAAAAATAGCTTCGGTCGGTAGAATATATAATAATATAATATAAGCCATTGCCTAAAAATAAAAATACTTAAATACATTAGTATTTTAATTAATTTACATCCTGCTAATGATCTCAGGCCTCTATTCGCTAATACACAGAGTGATTCATTAATCCTACTCATGAGTTATTTATAATTTTCTTATAACTATGAATTTATTTAAATTTTTTACTTAAAATTTTCAATAATCTTAAAAATAATTTTTAAGTACCTACTTAAATTGTTCATATCATTTTAATTCTAACTCTATTTTTTTTTTAAAATAAATTGTTAAGCAGATGATTTTTTTTTAAAATGTTGATGTTAATAGTTATCTAAATTTTAAACAAAAATGTAAACGAGTAGTTTTCGAGTTATTCAACTTTGTGTATTAAGGATAATAGGTTTAAACTTTAAATATATGGGAGCTATGATAATTTTAATATTATAATAATTATTAATATATTCATCTATCGACATTTTTAAAAATGGTCTAATTATAACAAGTAATAAACAAAATACTCTATAGATATATTTTATATTTAAACTAATGTGTTCGTCCACGTTAGTAGATGTATACAATCATATTTGATATAGGTATTATTTGAGGTGGAGATCGATAATAATCCAATTGACTATTGAGGTCTATTGCTTATATAAGAATACAACAATGACGAGATCATATTATAGAAATTATTTTTATACACTATTTTTTTTTTTTATTTAATAAATTTCAAAACGATAGTTTTAATATTTTTTTTTAACCAAATACCTATCAGTTATTTTATATGATATCATGTAATTGCGTTTTAATTTTAACAGTACCTAGTTCAAAAAAATAAAAAGGTTGGGGTGCCGTATAAAAGAAGGGTAGATAGAAAATTAATATTAACTACTGCAGATAGAATGTTCAATTAACGATGAAATGCTAAATAGAATATAAATTTAAGAAAACGAAGCAGGTGAGTGATATAGTCAAGCAAAAAAAAATAATAATACCTTTTTGATTGTTAGAGCGGGGGAAGTCCTAGCCTAAAAACTACTAGTAATTATACACGATACGTATATTATAGACTCGTTTTTTTTATCTCTCATTCTTAAATGGATATTTTTCCGTTTTCGTATAATATATATACATATATAACGTCAGAAAAGTAAGAACCATTTGAAATCTCCGAACGACGAAAAGCAATTAAAAAATCGTGCGAGTAATGGATGACGGGTCATTTCCATGCACTATCCCATCACAGTATTTGTTTAAGGTATCGTTGTATTAAATAATATGTTTTTAATGTCACAATAAACGCATATAATATTATAATAATATATTATACTCATTTGTTATATATACCGTGACCGTGTATTTGGATTCGATAATAATATTTTCATCGACGTTCGTGATTTCAGATGACTCCTCCTGCAGTCACGTCGTGTTATATTTTACCAAGTCTACACTTGCACAGGGGCTTAAAAAATCATAATAATAATTTATAATACGTGATATATAATGCGTACGTGTGTAAATATTGTAATGTAATACATGTGTACCTCTCACCTATCTACCTACCATCCTATACCTATATCGAGAAATCTGTATTAGTAGTAGCCGACAACGCGGGGGTGTGCGAGCAAAGATTATGTTGATGCGTTTTATGGACTATCTAAATTTTGAATAACGAAAAAAACAAACTAGTTATTATAAATAAAACTATACAAGTAGTCCGTATATAATAGATAGATAGCTACGTAGTGTTTTGTTTATAATTAGTATCGTATAAACCAAATTTCCGTTTGTTTAAATTCTGCAACTTGTTTTCCGATCTAATTTAGCGATCGTTGCTACCTAATAATATAGTTTCTGTTCGACTTAGGATAAAAGGATTGATCTTTTTCGATAATAATTTTTGAAACATAAATTTTAACTAGAATCCCGAACTAGTTGATATAAATATTTAAAAATGTAATTATCAATTTTCGCTAAGTTTATAATATTTGTGTAAATTTAAATTTTATAAAAAAATATAGTGGTGTAACCAAGATTGGCAGGATTATTGATCTGGGGAAAGAGTAATATTATTTTTTGTTTGAAAAATTAAAAGTGCAATACATGGTCCCTTATAAGTTAGTTTAATAGTAATTTTATTGAATTATCAAAAAAAAAACCTAAATGTTTTTTTTTATATGTACTTGAAGTTAATATATTTCGACAAAAATGCATATTTTAATAGATGTTGGTAAAGTAGGTTTTTAATAACTTCATTAAAATTCAAAAAACATTAATTATAGAGACTTCTCATCGTTACGTAGATACATTGTTATTTTCTATGCACATTATATTTTTTAAATTGCTTAAATTAATTTAATAAACTATTTACAATACGATATATTATGATATATTGATATTGACTTATATGCATTGGCATCGCCAGATATTCATTTTAGGAGTTAACGACATTCAAAATAATTGTTATTAATTATAGCATAGAACAGTATTAGAAACAAAATTAGACACGCAGACCAATTTCTATGATACTTTATAATCTGTATTATATAATTTTACACAAAACTTAACGGTAAAATATTATTTAGGTATAATGTATTAGTTGTACTTATTATTATTGATGAAAATACTTGTTCGATAATATTTTAACATAACCTTTAAAAATTTAAGTCATAATAGCCATATGGTCTAATTAATAATTTCGTGGAATTCGTTGTTATTCCATCGATATCATGAATAAAAAAAAAAAAATGCTAACGAACACTATATAATTTTATGTTTAAATAATGTTTAATCGAAATCGTGATTTGTGGGATTATTAAACAAAATAAAATGAATCACTAGTAAAAACAAAAATCAAGATGATATAATTAAAATTGGAATATACAAAATTTAAGTTTTTAAAAATACTCAAGTAAGTAGCTATCCCTAAGTCCCTGGAAAGTGAGGTTAAGGTCAAAATATTCAAAAACTTTTACTTAAATTCTACATAACATAGCGCAGTATCTGAGTACCCAACCCATATACGCGCGTCTACATACCTGTAGAAAAAGAGTGGAAAAGAAGATACTGCCGGTTAGAGGCATATTATTAATATTATGCTTATAAGATATCTGTGCATACGGAACATATGCATAATGATTATGACACGCATGGCGTATATATGTATAATAATTAATAATATTAATATTATATCGTGTTTCTATGCACGCACACATCTTGTTATTAATTATCGTACAAACCTGGGCTCATGCTGCTGAAGCGCGGAACACATAATATTATCATTATGGTTTGTGTATGGCTCTATAGAATTTTAGATAATTATAATAAAATATGATAATATTATTTTACGGGGCGGCACGTGTGGGTGTAATAAGCAATAGAGTCGTGGTGGGAGAGAACACAGCTGCAGAAGACAGTCGTCGACTACTATTACTACGACGACGATATTATTATTGCTATACTATACGCATACCTATGATATTGTAGAATTATGTATATATATATATATTATACAGAGTGATCAACAAGCATGCTCAGTGTTTATTCCCATTTTTTTTTTTTTTTTTTTTAGTACCTAATGAATTTAATCAATTTTTGAATCCTGAAATTTTTAAATATATTTAAAGATCGTATTTTTAATTTTATGAGATTTTTGTACTATGTAGGAAATGTTCAGCAGTTATGATATAAAATTTTGTTTTTTTTTTTTTAAACGAAAACTTTTCTTTTTACTGTAAATTATTTATTGGGCGATTTGTTGGAACATTTTAAAATATCTAATTTAAAATTTGAATGATTACCTAGTTCTTTAGTATAGAAAGTTAAATAACTCAAAAACGGCTTGTTCGAGTATTGAGTCCGATAAGTCATCATTTAAAAAATTATCTGCTAAATAATTTACAGTAAAAACAGTGGGTTTTTTTCGAAAAAATAAAAGTTTGTATATTTTATACACGGAACACTTCTTAAGTGTCCAGTACAACAAATTTCAAGAATTTGAAAACATGGTCTTTAAGTATAATTAAAATTTCCAAAACTCGGACTTTCAATAATTGTAGTATTGAAAGAATAAGAAAGGGTGAGTATGCTTGGTGAATCACCTTGTATACGAACATAACTGGCGACGATCCAACGGCTGTGGCGGTCTACCGTGGGCTACTGTTGCGCAGTTCCTCCGTCAAAAAGATTCGAATCAAGCAATTAAAGATAAACGAATAATCATACGAGCACACGATAACACGCATAATTATATCATAGTATCCCGAGCATACGTCTCGCCATACGTACCTATACATCATGATATGCTCGCCGACGCGTATTTTAATGATTATCGGTGGCCCGACGTCGTCAAACTAGACGAATCGTATTTATGTTTATTACATTATCATACCCCAACTCGGTTACCACGTGTACGCCACATGTGTGTGTGTGTGTGTGTGTGTGTTTCGCTCATCCCGATACACCGAAGTAAACACAATGGACCGTGAGTATGAACGAGATTCATACATGTGTACCTCCGACTTAATCGATTTTTCTTCTCTCCGCGTTCGAACGAATTATGCGTGTTTCAGTCCTCAGAACCGTAGTATAATACGATATAATGATAATATAATACATACTGTTACACGATGTGTAATGTGTAGCTATAATGATTTTTTTTCTTAATAACCTACTCGTACCACATCAACTGTAGACTTAACACGCATTATCGTGATTTTTTGCTACTGCAGTAGAACGAATCGAATTCGATCAACATTTTTATTAAATTACTATACCTATACGTACCTAGAAACACATTTATCAAATTATAACTGCTGGTATCATTAAGCCGAATTCACTTTTTGGTAATATATTAATTTATTCTGTCAATTGGGCCTCTTTTACGTCTGCGTTTACGTGGGATTTAGACAGTCACTGTTTTCAGTCAAAATTAAACGTGTACTGTATATTATATTTCAGTATCGATAATGATATTAAGCTATTATTACGTTATTAGTCGTTAGTCAGTATAACGTTAATTATTGTTCAACAAAATTAATTTGTAGTAATGGCGTCACTTACAGTGTATATTGTGCATGCGTACATTTTAACTTTGAAGTTTCAAAATTAACAATATATAGAGTTTGGGAAACATATTCATATGATAACTACAACCATAATTAAACTGTGTGTTGAATTCGATATTAATAAAAACTATTATATAGATATTACATGTAATTTACTTATGAATATACGATTCATAGTCGGTTAGTCGGTCTCTGTATGCACGTGAAAATTGAAAAACAAGTAAAATAATTCACATAACAAGGATGCTAATAGTATTATAAAATAATTGTTTATTTTGTATAATAATAATTATATGAGTGTATGTCTTCTAGGGACCTGAGATTTAATAAAATAAAGGATATCGAACCGAAAAAATTAGCTCATCTGACAGAGTTAAACACTTTGTGAGTAATTTTTATATACGCATTAATTCATAAATGAACTTTAAATATTATAATCCAAAGTTTAAACATATTTTCAGACTGTTGAACAACAATAATATAAATGACCTTAAAAATGGCGCATTTGCAAATCTTTCGAAGCTTCGATTATTGTAAGAAAACAAATTAACAAAATATTGTTATTAATATATTACGTGTGTACCATTTTTCTATAATAAATTATTTATTCATTAGATATTTGTATAAAAACAAAATCGAAAACATCGAGTCTAGGGTTTTTAATAACTTAACGAGTTTGGAACAGTTATATTTACATTTTAACAAAATTCATAAGCTCAAGTTGGAAATGTTTCAGGGACTTGTAAAATTGGAAAGACTGTAAGTAACATTAAGTACATTTTTCTCGTAATCGTATTATGCATGTAACTTAGTGAAATAATTAAATTTCTTATTTTTTAAATAGATTTTTACACAACAATAAGATAAGAAAGATTCCATCAGGTACATTTGATTCTTTAACATCATTGACTCGTTTGTAAGTTGACAAAACCTATGTACCTACAATATAAATATATTAATACATTATATGTAATAATAATTATTATAAATTTTTATAATACATTTTTATACTTTCATTATTTGAACTAAGTGTTCAAACGGAACAATAATGCTTTTTATCATAGACGGCTTGACAGCAACCTGTTGACGTGTGATTGCGATATATTGTGGTTGGTAAACGTGCTGAAGAAAAGTCACAACTCGAAAGAAGAATCCGGTCAGTTTACAGCTACGTGTCAGTTTCCCATCGAAATGAGTGGAAAATCGTTGATGGAAATGACTGAGGATGATTTTCATTGCAGTGAGCAATCAGTTTAATTTACTATAAGTTTTATATAATATAATTTATACTTTAATCTACCAATATTCCGTGAAAAACGATGTATTTATATTGTACGTTTAGACGAGTTGCGATTTAAAGAAGAACCCAACGACGTAACCGTGTCATTCGGAGGTTCAGCGTTTTTCACGTGCAAGGTGGAAGGCAATCAGAACGTTAAAACAATTTGGACTCGCGATAAGTAAGACTTAAACAAAATAAAGTATTGAAAAACATATTACACAATGCGACTAAATCGTATTTAAATGTTCCTACATATTATGTTATACGCGAGCAGTAACGAGATTGATATGAGTGATTCGAGGTATTCGATGACCAACGACGGGCTCATGATCAAATCCGCATCGTTGAAGGACGTCGGCACATATGAATGCATGGTGAAAAAAGAAAATGTTGAGTTGAAGTCACGACCAGCCAAAATAATATTAGAGTCCAATGCGCCAGCTAGCTGTAAGTGCATTTTGCCGTAATGGATTATTATTGTTTGGTTGTTGTCAGGAATGAATTGTTATATTATTTAATGTGATGAATTTGACGTCTGTATTTTGTATGTTATTGTACATACAGCACCTCCAGAAATAATGGTAGAGCCGGGCCATAAGACAGTGTCGGTAGGTGATCAGTTGCGACTCCAATGTGAAGCCATTGGAGTGCCTCAACCATCTATAACGTGGGCCAAAGACGATATTAATCTTGAATTTGGCCAAAGAGTTCAGGTACGATTTTTCATACGTGCTTTGATCGTTCGGTAACCCAGTGACAAATTGGCTTAAGTGTAATTGCACACTGCTGTTTAGCAAATATTTAGTTTTTTTTTTTTTTTTAATGTCATTTAACAATTTTTAAAATTGTATACGGGATTTCTCGTAAGTTTTTCTTATAAAGCAATTTAAAAACATCAAAACTATATAGGCGCAATTTTTTCTTATAAGCGTTTGAAATTAAAATGTTGATAAATGATTTAAGTAGCTTAACATTGTTAACAGTTCATAAGCATACAATGATTTATCATTGAATTTAAATTTAACACATTCATTTCAGCGACTAATTGAATGACGAAGAAAATTCGATACTTTGTTTATTTTAAGACTTATTGTCGTGTAATCGATTTTTTTATTTATTTTTCTTAATAATACTTAGTACTTTTTCAAAATGTTTTTAAAATCATTGTACTATTGATTAAAATGTTAATCCATAAATCTATTACTAACTGCAGGTACTTCAAAACAATACATTGATTATATCAAAAGTGGAAAGAACGGACGTCGGTCATTATAAATGCATAGCATCTAATTATCTGGGAAGTGTATCTTCCGAGGCAATGGTTAACGTAAACGGTAATATCCTGTATAATATAATCATCGTCCGAGTAATATACTCGGATGGTTTTTAATTTGGCTGTCTCTTAGTTGTTATGTGGTTTATCAAAACATTTTTAGAAATTCAGTTTTATTTATAAAATTTATTTTTTTTGTTATGAAATAGAATTATAATTCTTTTGTTGCTAATAAATACACAGTTATACAAAAATCTGTATAATGTATATTAACAAATAACAATATTACAATATTAATAATAATAATAATTTTTTTCATTAAATTTTTCAAATAATCAGACATTATTCAATTATATAATACCTATATATTATGTTATAAATTTACCTTATTTCTAATATTTTAACTATTATGTTGTTATTGTATATACGTTTCATCTAACTCTGTGATTTGTGATCCTGTGGCCTCCTTTTTATAAATGATTTTTTCCAAAATATCAGCAAAATATTTTTATTTAATTATAAGCAACACTGTTTTTTTAAATTATTTAGTATTATTACGAAATTACTGCAGTTGAAATGTTGATAAAAAAATTTTGGTAAACTGCAATAATTGTAGACAAATATGGAACAGACTAAAAAAAAAATAAAATTAAATATTTACTAAAATGGTCTTTATGATGTTTTTTTTTAAACTGATATTTGTCGTACTTAGCTCCACCGGTCATTGTTAGTGCTTCCCGCGATATAACCGTGAAGACTGGTGCTACTGTTGAACTCCAGTGTCTGGTAGAAGGCTATCCGAAACCTGTTGTAACCTGGTTCAAAGACGGCCGTTCAGTAACGCCGGGTCCGAGGATATCGTTCCACAACGAAAGTATTTGTTATTTTCTATCTAAAATATGTAGCTTAATTCTAATATTATATTGTTATTAATTCCTATTCACGTTTTCAAATGTTTAAGGAACGACATTGCGTATTGAACACGCGAAAGATGGTGATAGGGGTATGTTCACGTGTTTGGCTCAAAATTTGGCTGGGTCAGTAGAGAGCAACATCGAAATAAAGGTCAGAGGATACGGTCCTAGACGTCCAAAGCTTTTGATAAAGCCGTTCGATATGGAAGCCCCGCAGAGAACGAGCATCGAAGTGCCTTGTAAAGCAGACGGAGATCCTACGCCAAACATCACTTGGACTAAAGACGGTGTTGATCTTGTTCAAGATCAAAACCACAAGTTAGTGCAAGTTACAAAATACTTATCTATTTTATTTTTTAATAAATTTTAAATAATTTCGGTATATACCTACATTGGTATTTAATTTTTGACTGCAACGTAATTTTTAAAAAATTTGCCAAATAATAATCCATAACATCATAGATACGTAGTATAAATAATAAAGGATGTTTCCTTGAAGGTTAGGTAAGATTAAGAATAATAAGTATGGAGATTGTAAATTATTTTGATCCTTTTAGCTTTGATCTAATACATTTTATTTGTATTTTTAATCATTTAAAATACTATTGATGAACAACAATAATATTTTGAAATAATTTGTCTTACAAAAAAAATGTCAAATATATTTCCAAAAAAAAAAAAAAAAATTAAATAAATTATTAAGATAGTAAATGTAAAATAATAAATGTAAAAAATATAACAACAATAAATCATGAAAAAAAATGCTCAATCAAGTTTCGAAACATAAAGCCATTAGTAATTTAATATAATATTTAATTTTAATTTCAAGTGTTTAAAAAAAAATTTGAGCTTATATATTTTTAATATTTTATAGAAATGCAAGAGCAATTTATTTAAGATTCTGTTTTATGTTTTTGAAGATTTTAACTCTATCAATAATTGTTTATCAACATTTACATAAACAAAAAACTAAAAAAAACTGAAAATTCCTCATATCTATAAATAGCTCAATAATAGTCAAAACATTTTGAAAATTGTATAGTTAATAAAAAATAAAATAAATGGAAATGTTAAATATTTAGTGAAGTTTAACTTTTAAGTATCTAAGGATTTACAATTAATTTTTTTTGAGTTAAATTACAAAAATAAAATCGACTTTGTAGTTTTGCGTATAAATTTCTGAATTTTTTTTTTATATTTTTCGAGATTATAAAACTTACTTTAAGGAATTTTTCTTTTGACTTTTTAAAGTATCAACTGAATCTAATTTTCTACTATAAACTACCTCTATTTTTGAAATAGGAGCATTTTTATTATCCTAAAAAGTGTTAACAGGTATAAAAATTAAAGAAAACATCATTGTAAAATCAATACACTTATCGCTTCGGCTTAGAATTTAAAAATAATCAAGCAAATGAGTTAGATTTTTTCTAGATATATTAGCAATGAGTAGGTATGATTATAATTATTGATTTAACGGATTTTAGAATCAATAGTGTTGGAAGTTTACGTTTGTTCAATATATCTTTCGCCAATTCTGGTGTGTACGAGTGCACGGCCAAGAATATACACGGACAAGAGTCAGCTAGAGGCACAATTGCAGTTCTAGGTAATTACATATTATTATAGATTGCACACTTTTATAACTACACTATTATATATTTATATATTTAATAATTTGTATACAGACAATTGAATAGTGTATATCAGAGGCAGTAATCGTTGTTGATTTTAAAGTATAATTTAACCAAATAAGTACATTTTTAAATTTTATAACACATTTATGATTTATTTATCAAAAACTAAAAAATTATTATACTGTGTTTCGATACTGGGTTACACTTATGAATGAACATTTAGAATAGTATCTTTCATTAGTGGCCAGTATTTACTACGTATTTTTCATACCGTGTTAGTTTATTTAAAATTATGCAGATATTGATTTACCAAATACTATTCTTATAAAAGTAACAATATATTTTATTTTCTAAACAATTTGAGTATGTGCATATTATCTATTATTAATACCTACTAATTGTGTATTAATTAAATTGACCAAGAAGTCGATATCTCAAAAAAAAGTATTATCATAGACGCTTATCAAAAATAGTTTGGTTATTCGTGCTTTATAGTAACAACTTTAAATTTTTAAATATTTAATAAGTATTTATTACTTTATTAATACTTGTCATGAGTTTTATTAAACAAATATTATTTATAGTTTTTTTTCAACAGAATAATAATTAAATAATTAAATAAAATAATAAATATAATTCAATTTCTATACAGGTGATGTGTTGGAACAATCTCCTGGTGACCGTTTCGTCAGCTTAGCATTCCACGAAGCCAATTTGGAAGTCGATAGAGCGGTAAACGCTACGATTAATTCTTTGTTTGGTTCTGATGACAAAATCATGAATCCAGAAAAGTTAATGAGAATGTCTAGGTTTCCAGACGTAGTTGCCAGAGATGTGGCAAAATCGGCCGATATTTTTGAAAGAACTTTAGCAAACGTTCGAAAACACGTACAAGCCGGATTCAAGATTAATTTAACCGAAAGTAATAATTATCGATTAATTATTTTTCGTATAAATGTTTATAGACAATACCAAAGATATATATAATTTATTTTTGTTCTTTAGATTTTTCTTATAGAGACCTATTGTCAGTGGAACAGTTGGACTTGATTGCTAATCTATCCGGATGTCTGAAATACCAAACAAAACCAAATTGCAGTGACATGTGTTTTCACACCAAATATCGAACTATAGACGGTACCTGCAATAATTTACAAAATCCGTTATGGGGATCTTCACATACGCAATTCAGGCGAATTTTGAAGCCAATATACGAAAATGGATTTAACACGCCGATCGGTAAGACCTAAGACCTATGATATTTAATAATAATTATAAAAATGCTAGAAAAAATATTTATTTCGGTCAAATAACCATTGTTTGGCGTTTTATAGGCTGGACTAAAGGTATGAAGTATTATGGTTTCGAAAAGCCCGGAGCCAGAATAGTTTCCACGTCTATTATTCGTACGAGCGAAATCACCTCTGACGAAGAAATCACGCACATGGTAATGCAATGGGGTCAATTCTTGGACCACGATTTGGACCACGCTATACCGTCGACTACCAAAGAGAGTTGGGAAGGTTTGTAGAAATCTGTAATAAACATAGTTGCTTGCAATTACAGTAATCTGTTGGTTATTGCTGATAAATGAATACTGTACCCATAAGCATCTATTTCATAACTATAGGTCTGGACTGTAAGAAAACATGTGCCTATTCTTTTCCGTGTTTTCCGATGGAAGTACCACCAAATGATAGCCGCATCAAAAATCGGAGATGTATGGATTTCATTCGAAGCAGTTCCATATGTGGTACCGATATGACATCCGTGTTCTTTGATAAATTACAGCCTAGAGAACAAATTAATCAATTGACGGCTTTTATCGATGGTTCACAAGTACGGCTACAAATAATAATTTTAATATATGTTTTGTTGGTAAAATATAACATGCATTTAAGCATTTTAATCATATCACGAATGTGTTTTAAAGATCTACGGATTTACAAATGATCGTTCATTTATACTACGAGAAGTTCAAACTGGTTTCGGTCTGATGCGAGGAGGCATATCCTCAAATTTTGGTAAAGAAATGTTACCAATAGCCGGGGCTGATGAAGTAGACTGTCGAAGAGATCTAACGGAGAGCGATACAGGATGTTATTTGGCTGGTGACATTCGAGCAAATGAACAGGTAATATCGTCTGAAAAAAGCAATAAGAATTATCAATCGTTACTAGAAATTAAATTAATTAATTTTTTAGGTGGGCTTATTGGCCATGCATACGATTTGGATTAGAGAACATAATCGTATCGCCAGAGAGTTACGCACAATTAATCCGCATTGGGAAGGAGACGTCTTATTCCACGAAGCGCGGAAAATCGTCGGTGCGGAATTGCAGCATATAACGTTCAAGCACTGGTTGCCCTATGTACTCGGACCTAAGGGCATGGAGATGTTGGGCCAATATCAAGGATACGATCCAACCGTAAACCCATCCATATCCAATGTGTTTGCCACAGCTGCCCTTAGATTTGGCCATTCAATAATAAATCCGGTTTTGAGCCGACTCGATGATAACTTCACTACTATTTCTCAGGTAATATTTTACTTTGTAGAAATAGCATTGAAATAAAACTTTAAAAAATCAATTGTCGTATACAGGGAGATTTATCCCTGGGAAAAGCGTTTTTTACACCATGGCGTTTGTCCGATGAAGGTGGCACAGACCCGTTGATGCGTGGATTTTTTGCTGTACCTGCTAAAAGAAAAATGCCCAAACAGAACTTGAATGATCAGTTGATCGATCATTTGTTCACATCGGCACACGCTGTATCATTAGATTTAGCTGCGATGAACATACAACGTGGCAGAGACCATGGCATTCCTGGTTATACTGAATGGAGAACAGTGTGTAATATGTCTAGAGCTGAAACTTTCGATGATCTCAAAAACGAAATAAGTGATAATGACGTGAGAAATAAACTTAAGGAACTTTACGGTCACCCAGGTAAAATATATTTGACTTTTACTTTCGAATAAAATTATACTTGTTCTTATTTTTCTATCAGGTAATATTGACGTTTGGGTCGGTGGAATTCTCGAAGATCAAGTACCCGGAGGTAAAGTCGGTCCGTTGTTTCAATGTTTATTGATAGAACAGTTTAAAAACTTGAGAAATGGCGACAGGTGCGTTATTTTGGTAAAATTGCTTGTGTGTATGAATTTCTTGACATTTTTTTTTTTATTGTAGATTTTGGTACGAAAACCCTTCGACTTTCAGTCCAGCAAAACTCACACAAATTAAACAAGCGTCACTAGCCAGAGTTCTCTGTGATAATGGAGATAATATCACTCTAACGTCTAGAGATGTATTTAAGTTACCGGAACTACAATCGCCCAAATTAATACCATGTAAATCGATTCCAAGTATTGACCTCAGACTTTGGTTTGAATGCAATGGAGGTATAAACATAAGATAATATTATATTTATATTACATGACTTGCGATAATTTTTATAAAAATAAATATGTCTTTTAGATTGCCCCGGAGAAAATGTGTCTAAAGAAATGGAAGAACTGAGGTCTAAAGACGCGTTGGCTAAAGTAATGAACATGACTGAGGGAAAACTAGAAGGTCTAAAGTCAGTAGTTGATGGGCTTAAATTGGACATTAAAAGATTAAAACGCGAAATTAGACATTTGACAAAAGCAAGTAACAGTGGTTGTTATGATGACACAATCAAAAGGAGGCGCAGAGAAGGACGAACTTGGGTTTCTAAAAAATGCACTAAATGTGAATGTCGAGTAAGATATATAATAATTACTATCTTTTTTGAAAGTTTTATCACTACGCAAATGTTGATATGAAACATGAATACGCATATATTACTATCATATTATACATCTGTGTGGGTGTACTTATTTGAATTATGTTGTTAAATAGAACAAAACTAATGTGAAAATGAATTTTTTTTCAGAATTCTCAAATATTATGCAAAAGTTTGTGTTGAAACGGATATTTAAAGATACTATAAAAAGACTAGTTTTTTTTTTTATATATAGTTAAATCAAATCCAACAACTTAATACACAATGTGTGATACCAAGTTTCATAGACCAAATTAATTTTATATTTTATTTTTGTGTATAATGTCTAGTTAAGTAATAATATAAAATGTTTTTGATTTATTTGTTAATTTTAAAATCAAAATTGATTAAATTTCTATGTATTATGTTTTTTTTCAACTTATGGTTTTAAAACGAAAAATTAAATTGTATCTATATATTAATAACTTAAAAAGAAAATATATACATTATATTATAATTAATTTGATGTTTTAATTTGTATTTGATTACTCTATCCTACAACATTTCTCCTAAAACTCTTCTATACGGGAAAATGAGAATCAATTGCTTAATATATTTAAATATGCGTTGAAAAAATTTGATATAAGTATAATGTGAAAAGATTACCTTTATTATAATTTAATAGTTATGAAAAAATAATTATAATATATCGTTAAAACGATTAGCAAATAATATTGTAGTAGGACATGTAGCCTCTACATGTCTACATATTTACTAATCACATTTTGTATATTTTTACCAAATACCAATTCAATATTCAATAGTATAATACTGTTGCATCAAAACATTTTCTATATTTACACTATGAAGGTATAGATATTTTCAATATAAGAGGCTTACAAAAAAATTCATAATGAATGTACTAAGAACATTTAAGTTTTATAAATATTTAGTGTTTTAAATATGTTAAAAAAAAGATGCAAAAATTCTTAAATATATTTTATTTAAACAGAAAAATTTAACATTTTGAATTTAATTTTTACAAAAATAAAAACTGTACTTAGTTAAGAAATATTATGTTGTATTAATATTTTTATCTGTATTATATGTCATTATAAAAATTTAAATAATTTTGAAAAGTAAACGATATATATTAATTTTGTCATTTAATAAATTATCAAACAAATATTATTTAATCATTTTAATTGATTATTTTTTTCTAATTTAAAGAAAATTCATAATATGAGAAAAATATTTTAAAATACAAATATAAAAAAATATGAATTTTTAGGAAGCATTAGTTACATAAATATGCAAAATAAAAGTTTTCTTTTATTATGTAATTATTTTTTTAAATAACTATATACGAAGATACGTAGTAATAATAAATAAATAAATAAGGGAAGTGTCATTGGCAACTCACGCGATGAGCAGTTCACTTGATAATTTAATAAACTTTTTTATAAATTAAACAAATACATTTATTACTTCGCTATGTTTTGAACATTTATTAAAAAATATGCAAACTTCTAAATGTCAATATTGTGTGTAATTATATTGATTAGATATTATCTATTTAAAAAAAATTTATTTTTAATATGATTTTATCAATTTGATATTATAAAATTATAAGAATAATGAAATGAGAGATTCAAAACCTAATCTAACCATTCACAATCTTTTAGTACAATAATTTTATGTGTTGATAGTACAAAAATACAATGAAAATAGGAATAAAAAGCCACCTATTAGTGGCACTTGACTGGGAAATTATTTAAATATAAAATATAAAAATAAAGAAGTGTGAAATGTTATTTTACCTTATTCAGATAGTAAGTAAAAATGTAGGTGGAATGTATTAGATAAGTTGAATATAATATGATTTTAAATGGGTTGGTAAATTGTGATTATTTTTTGCCCCTCCTCCCTGATAAAGAGTTTAGTAACGCCTATGATTGTATTCAAAACATATTTTGGTATTTCATACTAATAGAAAATCAATTATATTATTTTTCAAATGATATATAGGGGGAGAGCTCAAGTAGCACTGAAATAAATCATTCGAACGAATCGTAAGGTCAACGTGTTTAACTCATTTATTACAATGACAATCGATCGATAAAAGTATGATTGGATTAATTTGTCCAGTAATAAACAATATGTGTCACTACCACCATCACATTGGGATTGGGTGGCTTATCATTTAATATTTATAAAAATTAATTATATTTATAAAAAGTGAACCACTCAGACTGTCCACGTACCTCCTAGCTCAAGAGCTAGTTGCGATCATCGTCGCTGAATAATCCGACCGCACTTACGGTAGATTATCAGCCGCCTCACGCTCCGATACATGGACTATAGTCTCATCATCGTGGCCAATGACGACTCCAGATTTGCACCTGGAGGGGACGATGCATACTACAGAAATGATCCTGTGAAGTATGATCTTGGAGTTCTGGGTGCACATCGCCTGATACTTATACAAGGTACAGTCCGGTAACACTTGGTAGGCCCGTCAGTTTGGAACACAAGGTTATGGCGTCACGATACCGAATTTGCATAACCAGAGCGGTGGATCGCACGCGTTTTCGAGGTCAACTCTTTTCCGGGCAGTTCTTCGTGCCGGAAAAACGTTCCGTCATTCGAGAAAACGCCGAAGCACCGCGTTCCGTTGCACGTTTCAGTAAACGTACTGCTGCAGAGCCATCTACCGTTGTTCGTTTGGCACTCTACAGATGAGTTGTCGACAAGTTTGACGGGAGTTTACACCGATAGATGTCGCTGCCATTGTTAAAAAAAAATGTGCCAAGGCTATTTGGTTTAAATCGTTTTATTAAAATCGAGTTTGATTTCATCTCAGATTTTAAAAACATCGAATATTTCAAATGACTATCGATACACAATAGCCTGAAATAAGCGAAAGAATTTATAAATTTAATTATGTAAAGGAAATATCAATTTAAGTATTTAAAAAATATTATCTTTATTATAATGCACTTTAATATTTAATGAGACTTTTTATTATGAACGATGAACGTTGAGCCCCACAACGGTTACGACTTACAATGGTTCTTATAATTTATTTATATTAATTTGCGAAAGTAATACTTATCACCATGTTTTTGTACGGTGTACAACACATTCCCAAAATAGGTACCATTGTTCATTTTTTCCCATTTTTATTTATAACTTTATAACCATAATCGATATTTGAGGCGGCCGTGTTGTTTATACGAGATTTGCGATTGGCATTTGCAATAAACGTCGACTAACGGTTACTCTCTCGTTATCGAAAAGATAATATATTCGTATGTACCTTAAAAAAATACGGACCGTAATTCAGAAGAAATTTTTACTGCGGGCGCAACTAGATAGCACTCGTGGAGATGATAAAACTTTTGTTTAGTACACAAATTACACAATATATTGTTTTTAATAATTTTAATAATCATTGTCCATATGATATCAAGTATCAACATAATAGTCATAATACAATATATCAATTTTTTTGTTTCACTTATTTGTAATTGTTGTGCTGTAATGTTTAAAATAAAAGCACTATAAAAAAAAAAAAAAAAAATATATCAATACCTATATAATATGTCGTCGCATATTATAGCAGTTGGTACGGAAAATTCATAGATCATCGTATAAATAAAATATCATTATATTTTAAATACTAAATATAAATAATATAACTAGGTAATAGTAATATTGAGTTAGTATTGTTTTGTTGTCCTCGTGTCCCACACTGTCAATCACTTTTAAAAATGTGACAAGAAAGGTGTTGTGTAATGCGTTAACGCTAAAAAAAATGCATGACAGATTTTTATTTTTTTTTAAATTATCATAACTGAATTGAAATTGCCACCCGTTGAAATAGCGCCTTTTGGGTAAATGCCCTCTTGTCAGTGCCTAACTATGGTCCTGCTGTAGATATTTGTTGTCAAATTTGATAAGGCCCCCCTCCGCTTAAACAATGTATTCAAAATTGATCAGCGAGATTGATTTTCGTGATAATTATCCAGAACGAACTTTTAAATTTGCGGATCGTTTATTTGCTATTCATTTTTAAATTATAATAATTCATTATTTTAATTTCTGTGTTAGAATGACTGTCAACAAATCATAACACAATAAAATTAACAGACGAACAAACTTTGTAGGTGTTGTAGCGAATAGCACTTTTATCAACACATTATTGTCTATAAGTCTATCTACCTATAGATAGTGCCCCAAACTTGTATTTTTACATTATTATTATCATTGTTTTAAATTTAAGACTCAATGTAAACCAAAAACTTATAATTGAGTTAAACTAAAGTTTACCGTAGTCTTAAGGAATCTTAATACACCTAACCTTAAAAAAACAGTTAAAGCATTTTTTTCAAAACCGAGATAATGTATTCTTACAAGGAAAAAATCCTATATAATTTTCTATCATTATCAAAATAAGTCATTTTTACTCTTATTAATATTTGTATATCCATATGATTTTCTTGTCAAGAATGTTTTTATATGTACCTATGTTAATTAATTATTATTTTTGTACCTATATGCATAAATATCGAATATGTAATTAATTTTAATTTAAATCTGTAGTAATAAAATATTATTTATAATAATTGAGGACTTTGATAACTTCAAATTAAAATATTTTATTATACAAATGATCATCAATATCTACATTTTTCTTAATCATCTTATTTCACCGAATAAAGTCGTATAATAATATACGAGTATATGATTTTTTACACACTTAATATAAATTATTTACCACGTTTAATTGTTTCGTAATTGCCTATATTTATCGTTTTTCTTCCTTCGCTCATAATATACGTAGATAATAGTAGCTTTTCGTGGAATATTACTACTGTATAATAGAAAACCTTCTTACAATTTGTCTGATATATATATATGTGTGTGTGCGTTATTCTCGGCCAGACCTTTACCGAAAACAGTTGAACGTATTTTTTGGAATACGTCCAACTTCGCATGTTCCGCCCACTATACAGTTACTTTTGAGCTACCTACTACATGTACCTATACTATATATACATGTGGTATAATATAATATATATTATATATATATATATATATTTTATATATATATAATGTTCATTGAACGCGTACGACCGGATGTAATCTTATTTCCGCGTACTATATAAATATGCGCTTACACCAAGCTAGAAGTTAAAACGGTCGGCGTGCAGCAGCATAAGTCACGTGTATTTGAGCATAGAGCGACGCCGGTCGCCAAAAACGTGTCTGTGTTGCGTAACCTCATCCCTTGTGCTGGACACGCGAGCCAATTGGTTCACGATGAGTATATAATAGTAAGTGAATTCGCAAGTGCATTTAAGAGTCAAAGAGATATGTGTGTGTGTACGTATATATATATATATATATACATGTTGGAACACGGCCGAAAGAGTAGATCTGCAAAAAAAACTATAGAATACAAAAAGAAAAACGTTTCTAAAAGCGTTGGCTTACCGTTGCCAATACTTGTGAGAATATAAGTATTGGACGAATTATATTTAAGTCTGCCAAACGTGATTTTTTTTTTAAAGATTTACAGAAATAGTGGAAAAAAATATACCTTCATAGTATTGTATAAATTTATACGTACAATGCAGATGACATACTTGATATTTTATACTATAATATACGAGAATAATGAAAACAGACGCTGTCAGTCACTGAAATTTTGTTCACTATTTAGAGGTTTTCTCAATAGAAACTAATGGAGATTTTCCTGTTTCCATTAGAACTTCAGTTACCTGTTTATATACATGGCTATAGGTTCTCATGTTTTCTAGTTTATCCTGTGTTGACATTACGGAAAACATAGTAACTAACATTCTACGTTGTACCATCATAGTGTCATAATATTATTGTAGGCACGTTCACGGTGAAATTTATGATTTTAATATTAAAATATAGTATACTTTAAAAATTATTAAACTTAAATAAAATTATTATTCAATAGTCAATAACCAGAATTATAAATTAAAAAATATTTTATTATGTATTTTATTTGGTTCTACACAGCAATTTCATAGAATCTTGTTTATTTTTTTTATACTTATAAGATTATTATTGGTTACTCAAAGTAATAATAACATTAAAATATTTATTTTTTATAAACCATTATTAATAATAATATTTGATACTTCATCTATAAAGACCCAGTATTTATAAACAACAGTATACTTGGGTTTAATTTATATACCTTCGCTTTTAATATGATCATTTTAATGAAATTGAAATTGCTTGTTAGTTGTTACTCATTAGTCATTATAGTAGCTGACAATTGTTTTATTTGTTAGAGAATAATCTATTATTGGAATGTGATGAAAAATATCAAACAGCCGTATCCGATGTATAACTAGGAAAACTCATTTACAAACTGTTAAAATAAATTTTAAATTCATTGAAAACTTACACTTTATAAAATGCTGAAACACCACAAACTTAGTGTTCATATAAATGGCTTTTTTTTTGCATTAGTCGGAAAACGATATGGTCACATTTTATAATTAGGACTGTTGATAGTCTTTAATTTTTTTTTATCAATAATTATAATTAATTTTTTTCCAATGTAATGATTCCACATTTTTTTTTCGTATCTTATTAAAATAATTGCTATATTGGTTATTTATTCTTTGATGTTTAATTATAGGATTATAAACTGTTGTTTTAAATTAACAGTTTGCAATTTATTTGTTTATCTTTAATTACCTTTTAGATAATTTGATAGTTTAATACACAAATATTCATCAATTAAAATAACTTTTAAATATTCAGTTCTTGTTTTTTGTTTTGTTTTTTTTTTTTTTTTTTTTTTTACCAGAAAGGAGATTAGACGACTGCTGTATTTAAAATTATTTTTCTGATGCAAATATTCTGTCTGTTATAGAGTATATTACATATATATATATATTTTTTTGTAAATGTTTAATTAAAGTAGGCAATATAAAAATAAAGTATATTATGTTAATTATGTAAATATAATTTATTACCAATATTAGAATATTTGTTATTTGATAATAGTTTGAAAATAATTCAAATTTATTTGTCAATGTGTTTTAATATTGTACTGATTAAAATTTTAAAATCCAAAAACTATATTGTACACACTTTATATAATTAATTAACATTTATTGTTTTTAAAGGTTTAAAAACAAAACAAATTAACTTATTAAGTACGACCGTGTACTTGAATCTAATTGATAAACCTTCACTTTTAATATTATCACTCTAATAAAATTGAAATTACTCATTTCAAAAGCTGACAATCATTATTATATTTATTAGAGAATAATATATTTTTGATACGCCATGAAAACTATTGAACAGTGATATTCCATGTATGAAAAGGAAAACAAACTTTTAAAATAAATTTAAAAATTATTGGAAACTTACACTTATACAATTTTAAAACGTACGTATGTTTATACAACTGATTTTTTATTCATTCATTTATTTATTTTTTTTTTTTTTGCAAAATTGATAAGAAATGAATATATTAGAAAATATGTTCATTGATTTTCATTTTTATATAATTTATAGCACAATAAAGTATAGGTCTTAGATTAAATATATTTTGTGTGTTTTTATACATCAGGAATACGTAAATACAAAAATGATAGAGATGAAACAACTATCAGATTGAAAGATGAGCAGCTACTATATACCTACTCATTTTTTTAAATTAATAAGGTGTCAAGCAACTTTTTTCCATATTCCAATATAAAATACACGTAATAATGAGTAATTAATAACGATCGAGGTAAATTTTGTTTATGATATTAAAGTGCTTATTATAGAAAATGATTCTTTTAGCATTAAATATTTATCTTAATAAATACAATATTTTTGGAAAACAATTTATCCACGTTGAGTAATACTAAAAGTAAAACAAATTACTTTTATAGTTATATCAAAAAATATATCACGATAAGTGATATAGCCTTATAGACTATTTCTACTGAGAATCATTTTTAAAATAAATGATATATCATTGAATTCAAATTTAACACACCTATAATAGTGACCCGTTCGGCACTTAATGCGAAGCTAATCAGTAACCACTTGCCTACCTTAATTTTTTCTTTTTATTGAACTTATGCTTTATAATAGCAGAATATTTTTATTTTTTTGTTATAATTAAACGTACATCTTAAGATATTTTTTTAAATAATATGTTATTATTTGTTATTAATATTATTTATAAATTATTATTAATCTTCATCTAAATATTTTTATGGTAGCTTTTTCATTACAATTATAGAAAAATCTAATAAAATATTCAGTAACTAGCTTATTAAAAATATTATGAAACATAAATACCTATGCTAAATTATACAAAATTAAATAAAACGTATGTTTAACGCCTTAGTTAACAATTTTTAATTTAAGATCAATTTTGATTTATAAATACCAATTACATATTTATATTTGTTTGATCTATTTAGGTAGGTTTAACGCTATAGTATTTTGATATATTTGGAATAGTTTAAATAATTGGAAACTTTGGTTTAGTTAGTCAAGTATTTAATTTTACTATAATCTCCTACTTAATACTATTACCTATATCAATGTCTTTAACTGTTTTCTACAAAGGTTCAATATTTTTTCTATGATCGTTTATAATTAATAATAATTATGCTGATGACAAAGTTGCAATATATATATATATATATCAAGTAATTGATTTGGTATCATAAAGTTTTTTACTCCTCACTTATATCTAAGATTTTTATTAAATCATCAATTTTTTTTTTTTGAATTTATTTTAAAATTGTTGTATATTTACATTTTTTTAAATTATTTACTATTTAAAATAATGATAATTTGTCATTTTATTAATTTGGTAAAATTATCTACAATTTTAGTATACAAAATTTATAATAAATTTAACATATTAAACTTACTTTAAGATTCTCTAATGAATGTATTCAAATCAATACGATTTTACAATTTTTAGAGTGTTTTCTGTCTTTGGAGTTTTGTAAATACTTCGATTTCAATTGTTCAGTTTCAAGTACTTTTCAGGTAGGAAATAGAATATAATTGCTACTTTAGCGATCAAAAGTAAAAAGTTTCTAGTATATTTTTCTTAACGATTGATGAAAAATGGGATTTTAACACAAAAATCAGTTGACGATAAAATATATTTTCTTATTTTCTTATGAGTCATTTAAAAACAAATTGCAGTAAATACTTTTGATAAATGTTTATCAAATATTTTTTTTAACATGGTTAATGTATTTATAAATATTTTAACTTCTTTTTAGTTATTTATAAATATTTGAAATTTTCTAAATCTATAAATATCAGTAAAAAATATTTTTCGCTGGTTAAAAAGTTAGAAAATGTATTAAATAATACCTCATTAGTTATTAGTTGTTACTAAAAATATTTGAAAATATTAAAGATTTATACTAATTGAAAATTCTGTTTTTAAATATTAATTTACACTATACAGTATAATATTAATACTCATTGTTATCACAGTTAGGTACATGATATATGTTTTATTTGATTTAATTGAAAACAATATTTATTTCTAATTATTTTTTTTTAAATATTAACTGTTTTTACTGGTTTTTGTGTTAATTTGATTAAAAATTTTACTTTATTAGAGACTTTTTACCAAGTTTTATTCTTAATAATTTAGATACTATTTGGTGAGCACTTATATACGTATGCATATGTTATCATTGTCACTTGCGTGGTAATATTATGGTGACTTAAACGCTTGGTTAAAAAGTTTCATTGCTCTTTTCCAAATTATATTGCTTGGTATTCATCGGTATTAAACACTTAACTCTTTACTATTATGATCTAAGTAAAGTAGCAAACTTTTGAATTTGAAAGATATTCTTACCACTTACTTGCCTATAATGTTTTGGAGTCGATTCATCGTTCTCAACTGTTTCTCAACACATTTCCGACAATAACACTTATTTAATCAGTCTTTTTATACTCCATTGACTCCATATTTCTTCTGATCTTAAACTATTTTGTCTTGATAAAATCCAACCTAACAACACTCGTCCATTGAAAGTAGTTTTCCAAATCAGAGATTTGCAGCCAAATTATTACAAGATTTTGTTAATGCTAAAATTAATAGCAAAAAGTTTTTTTCTGACCCTCGGATTGTCAGGGATAAAAACACATCTGTAACAGACTCTGCTTAATACATGTCACTTAGAACTTGACAATAAAAATAGTAAAAAACGATCGGTTTGTTAGGTATGATAATGGTCAATCTAAAGTGGTTAATGTCAAGTCAAAAAAATTGGGCGTCTTAGAAATATTATTGAAGTGTCCAGCCTTAAACACCATAATGACGTTAAACATTACAAGCTAAAGAAATCTCAGGATTTTATTAAAAATATTATGGTATTCAGACCAAACTAATTTTAATTGTAATGTCGCTGGTTAGGTTACGTTAGGTTAGATGGAACTATGTCTTTATTAAATAAACAAAGAATTGGTTATTCGATTACAGCGCTTTATATTTAGTAGTATAAAATCAGTAATTAAGCAATAAAAAAATTTATTGAAAAGTAGATACAGAAATTAAGTGATGTTGCTTATTATAAACTATAAAGGTTGTTTAGTTATACATTGTTATAATATATAAATAGTAAAAATGTTTACTCATACTATGATTTAAAATAATTATAATATTTTGATTTATTTATTTATCTTTGCAATGAATAAATCAATTTAATTCATGTAAATAAAATTCAAAATATAATTGATGATTTTGATAATAGGCGTCATCTACACTTTAATTTTTATCGTTAATTTATAACCATTAACATCGTCAATTGTATTACATATTAATCAATTCGTTGGATGATTTGGGTGACTTTTTGCTAGTATACTGTTTTTTCCTGTTTAATACGTATGGTAATTTCATCTATGCTCTACCCATCATTTATTTATAAGTATCAAAGTAATATTGCAAAAATAATAATACACTTCGAACTGTCTATGAAATTTACACTTAAACTGTTGTTGATAGAAAAAAAATTATAAAAATATTCGTTTCCCGTGCCATTTTTAAATTATAATTTAAATAATTAATTTCATTGAATTTTAAATTTATATACGTCTACTTCTCTCCTTAAGATGTTGTATAACTATTTTTCAGCTGTTACAATGACAATATTTATAGATTATAATAATAAATAAGTAGGTATAATAATTATAGTAATTTATTATGGTAACCTCTCAATTTAATTTAAATGATTATGTTAAAAGTGTAAATATATCGTTACACTTCAATTAATTAAAGTTCATTTTATTATTTAATATTTCTAAATTACTCTTTTTAATAGATATTATAGTGTGAATTTATCATTTATTAAAAAATGTAATTTAAAATATTCCATCTATGATGAAATATGATAAATTATTTAAATATATAAATATATGTTGTTGATTTGGCATTTAATATTATTTTAAATTAATGAATACTAAAAACAGATATATAATTACAAATAAAAAAATACATTATAGATAGATATTTATATATTTTATAATTTAATAAATATGAATTAAATTACAAACAAATATTTTACTAAATTAATTTAACTGATTTATTAAGCATGTTTAACTTCAAATTTTTCTTTAATATTTAATTCATTCGAATTTTAATTGTTGAAATTTGATGGTTAAGTTGGTACTTACCTACTCTATTTTTAAATATTTTGATTTTTATCATACTGTTAATGACAAATTCTTTGGCATATTCAAATTCATTTTTTCAAATGAAAATTACCCTTTTTTTTCTGTAAATTGTTTAGTAGAAGACTTTTTTAAAAATGTTGATGTATTTAAAATTAAATTCAAATGAGAATCTAGTTCTTCAGTGTACTAATGAATTCAGAGTTGTAAGATAAGAAGCTATTATTATACAAATAATAAAATAATTAGTATTTATTTATTAAATTGTATAATTTTTATAAATTTCTTAAGTATAGTAAGTTTAATATATTAATTGATATTAAAATAAACGATATTTTAAAATATGGTATTAATATTTCAAAAATAATAATTTGAATGAATAAATTATTTAAAGAAAAATAGAGATGAATGCCTAAAATTTTTATACTTGGTAAATTACAATGTTTAATATATATTGGTTATTTTACATTAATTATTAGCTATAAGGTTGGGTTTAGTATCATTTTAGTTTGAAAAAAAACCCTATAACATTACTTTTTTCTTTCTGTTAAAAAAATGAATTTAAAATTGGGGTAGCTTAAAGTTATAACACATAAATGCTTTGTTTTTTATTTTTTTTTTATTTGTCGTTTATTCATCACGCAGTGTGACTAAAATATAACAAGCAAAACGATGTAATCAAACACATACAGTGAACAAGAAAATAGTCAATCATTCGTGGTAATATTCACTTTGTGCTTAAGTGATTTAGTACTGATACATAGGTAATGAATATCCATTTTTATTCCAAAAATAATATTTTTGAGAATAAGAATGCATGGCATACTTAGTTTAATCTTATTAACGATATAAACGCAGATATTTACTTGCATTTTTTTGATTATGATTTATGAATGTATATTATTTTTGTATACTTTGATTTAAAATAAATATGTTAAATGTACTATGTATGCTATGTAAACTTATAACCATCTCTAAGCAGATAATATTACTTCGATATCTCAAGAAAATATAAATTAATTTTTTTAACGAATGTATGTGCAAAGCTTTTAAATTAATAATTTAACGTACCTACAATATCATAAAATAAAAACACGACATTTGAGTATTATTCAAAATATTACACACACAACACAAATTATAAAATGCAACTACCTTACGGTATAAACCGTTAAATTTTATTTAATTGTAAAATATTTAATAAAAATTTTAAAAATAAATATCACAGCTAAATATTGAATTATAAATACGTTAAATATTAAAATTTAAATGAAACACGAATATCTTCGAATTAAAACAATGAATTTATTCGTAATTATAAATGTCATTGTTGAAGTTTAATCTTCCTCATTTTTTGTTTTCAACCGATAGATACCAACAATGAATAATGATATTCCACAAGATAATGAAAAATACCACGCTGTCTCATAAAAAAGGCTGATGACAAAGATTAAAATTCCACTGATGAAGATTAGTGCTACTCTTTTAGCAGTGATGAGTAAATTAATTATCTAGAAAAAATAATAATAAACTGAGAATTTCTTTGAAAGATTCATCATTTTATTTTAAATTTTAATGATCATAATTTAATGTAAATTATGTTATAATTTAAAAATTTATATAAATCACTATTTTTTTTCAAAAATTTATATAATTCAACAAGAAAAAAGAGATTTCGTAATTTTATAAAAATTATAATATATATAATATAATGTATTTTATAATATTATTGTACTTTTAAGCATTTAATACCTACTCAGGTTTATATCATATTTACCACAACTTATATTCAAAGTAGCTATGACTATAAATCATGATATATGTAATACCAATTATTTAAGAACAATAGTAATAATAAAAAAAAGTGTTTAACGTATATTTGTAATTTTCTTGAAATATTAAAGGTTTTTTTACTTGATTTTTCCATAAATATCGATTTTTCAGACATATTAAAAATTAAAACTTGAGAAAAACAATAATTATAAAACACATTCAACACGATTATCACTAGTTGACGTACAGTTCGATACTAAAAATATAGCGAAATACCTCAGATACCGATCATTGCTAATCCCTATGTATGTTTCACACAAGTCTATAATGTAACTATAAGAACTATTAAATTGATCGTTGAAAACTTTACTCATATACAATTTAACTTATGTACGTATATTATACTTCTATGTACGTTTTGTGTGTATCTTAATAAAACTTAATCAGATTTTATTCGCTCTTATTTTATAATACAGTCCAAAATACTGGTACTAGCTTAATATCATATTTGAAAAAGAATGGATCTGCTCAAAAATGATTTTCGAATCCTAGTGTAATTTGATCAATACTTATTTTATTACTCGAGTGTAATTTGACCATAATCTTATTTATTTGCATAGTTACTATTTTTATGATATGGGAAATTATAAAATACAATACATTTTTTAGAAATAAATTTATTATAATGTATAATAAACCTATTATACATGTACAGTGCAAGCCTAGTATAATATCTTTGTGATATATTTTATCACAGTCTAGTTTGGTGCTTTATGAAATTATGTTTTTCATCAATATTTTTAAGTATATTTTTAAATACATTTTCAAAAAAAAAAATAAATAAATAAATAATAACTACTCGAGTGCATTTTTGTAACTTGTGTTTATGAATGCCATTTTCCATGGCAACCAAATAATAACTACAATTATATCGATTAATCGATATACGATTATTTTCCGAACAATTTTGCATAGCTTATAACACGTTTTAACTAAAAGCATATATTAAATCCATGTTTTTTGTACTACATTTAAAAATATTTTAAATTTCCTATTTTTTGTTTTTTTTTTCCATTATGTACTCGTATTATAAAATTTTTGTATTTGAAAAAATGAAATCAAATTAACAAATCGAGAGATTTTTTTTTTTAAACAATTCGAAGATCATAGCGAGCGAGTGATCCGATCAGGTCTCTAGGTGCATCCAAAATGTATTAATATTTACTCTTTGACATAGCATTTAAAAGTTTAAAGTTTGTTAACACAAAATTATATAACATAATATAATAAACAATTAAATTATTTTGAATTAATATGGTACGATATTTAAACACAGTATTAAGTTATTTTAAAAGGCTCTATTTGAAATATTTAAAAAAATAAAGTAATTTTTTAATAATTTAACGCATGTTCATTTATATGAGTATGAAGATTGTTAGCTTTTGTCCTCATTCGTCGGTCACTATGTCAAATGGTGTTGAAAATAAAAAAAAAATGCATAATTAATGCATTGTGATTTATTATACAATTGAATAGGTGTATTCATTTAAAAGTATTTAATAATACTGCAGTTCACATTTTTTTTTTTTTCAAATAAAGATAACATAAATGATCTGCATTACATTTTTAATGTTCGTTTTCTACGATTCTAATTGATTGATTATTTCTAATAATTTGTTATTTATAATTATGTAAATTATAATTTATTTCTTACCTATTTTAACGTGTTTTCACTTTTCAGCATACATATTGTATACTAGCATATGGTACATATTACTATAATATTTCATATTTGCGTGAAATATGAATACGTATATAATAAATAGAATATTGCTACCACTATGAGTAGTATAAAATAGGTAAGTATGTAAATTGTAATACCTAATAAAAAATGATACATAATATATTTTTATTTCATATAGCAAAAATAAAAAATATAAATGACTTATCATATAATATATTTAGGTAATCAGTCATATAAAACTGTTTCTATAAACATTTGTGGAGTATTAGGAAATATATTATAGATCTGTATAAGAAAAAACTCAGTAAATTTAATTTGTTCTTCAATATTATTTAAGAATATATCTGATTGATAAAATAGCTAGGATATTTTACAAATAATCTATGTATAATATTTAATACTAATAAAATCTGCGTCGGTTCAAACAGCATTTGTTGCACTTTTTGAACATTTTTAAATATTTAAAATACATTTTAAAACTTTTTGCAATCATCTTCATTAATTTTTATTAAAACGTTAAAGATTTTTAAAAATAAAATTATATTGATTAAATTATTATTCATGTCTGTATCTAATAGTTTTACTAAAACGTTCTAACTGCATATCATATTTGAACCACTAATCTATCTAATCAATATGTACAATAATATTTTATTATAAATATTCATATTATTACATACATATTGTAATTGCAGTTATGCGAAAAGATTCGGATATAGGGAAAGGTACGGATTATGTAAAGAAAAGTACTGGAAAGTACGTGAAAATCTCTTTTTATGTTTTTACCTCCAATACTATACGCTCAACTCCTATCAGTTTAAGCTGATAAGTTAAATGCGCGATTCAATTAGGTAACATAAACTACATGTTATAGTAGAATAAAAGAACAAAATTTTTTTTATTTAAAAACACTAAATAAATAAAATAGTAATAATGTATATTAAATGAGTCACTGGCTGTTTATACAACTAGAGGTTTTTGTTGCGTGTTTCTTTAAGACGCGTGGTTTCTCGCAAGTATACAAAAATCAAATCTATAATATTTTTAAATTTGTGTGATTGATTTATTTTTTTTGATACTATTTAAAAATCTCAATTTAAGGCTTAAGCTATCACTTATATTTATATAGGTTACATTTGTTTAAGAATAAAATTATGAAAAAATATATCGAGTAAGTCGTAAGAATAATAATTCTATTACATTAGAATGCAATAAACAATGTTAATCAATTGGTATCGAAGATAAGTGTTACGTTTATGCAATGACTGTGTTTTACTCTTATTATTTCCGAGCAATATTCCTGGATTACTGGGATTTTTGTTGAAATTCAACAAAAGATGAGATGCACTTACATTACAACTTTTAACTAAAGCGTATATTTTACCTAAGACTTTTTTACTTACGAAATGAGATTGAACGAAAACATTAAATATAAAAGTTAAATATCATCGAATTTGTTATTATTGCAATGCGAATACCTTCCGGGATCACAATATCATTATTTATATATATTATACGTATATTAATATATAGTTTACTACAAAGGAAAAAATGAAAAATTATATAAAACATTACAGCTAAAGTTTGTGAAACGATTCGCATTTTTCAAAAAGTCAGCTGCAGAATTGCTGTTTGTTTGCTACTTAAATGTTAATTTAATGTTATTATTATTATTAATCTTGATTAAAATTATAATTAATGTAAATCCACTACAAATATGTATTATAGAGTATGAATACACTTAGTTAATCCAGTTTTTATAAAGTACAAAAATGTGTATAACATTGCGTTTCTATAAAAATATGACATTTTTAGGCGAATTCATAAACCTCTTGCTTTTTTTTTTTATTAAGGAGGCCGCAGCAGGTTGTGTTTTAAGGAAATTAATATAGGCAATATAACACGAATTTAAGTGACTTGTAAGTGTGTGAAATGTAAACGAATATAAGTGTGTGTGAGTCTAATCTGGAATCGTTTTCGGTCAGTATTCCTAGAAACCACCCATCGTCGCCACCAAACATCGTATACAATGAACAATTAATTATGTGAGTCATAAATTTAATATTGTTTTAAATAGTAGATTATTTTACCATTTTACTATTTTTTATTATAGTATACCTGTAAAGTGTAAAGGTATATATTATAAATTTTTTATAATCATCCAACCATTCCACGATTTACAATAATTGTTCAAAACTCAAATATTTCTAGTCAAGACTTTTTTTTGAATTTCGATAACGTTTTTCATAGTAATATTTCTATGCTGAAATATTTATTCAGTCACCAATCAGTCTGTACTCTGTAGTCTGTAGGATTACACCGATCGCGGAATAACTATTGTGTTGTAATGATAACATTTATAAAATTATATATTTTTTATTAGCATTTTATTATTCATTTAACACCTTAAGTAAAATGAGCAAAGAATTAAAAAACAATATTTTAGATTGATGATTTTGTCAAAATATTAAAACAAAAAAAAAAAAATGAATATATATTTATAGTTTTAAAAATATAAATATTTACATATTTAAACTTCTACTATAATTGTAAAACAAATCGTAAAAAAAGTAATAAAATAATAATAAAAATAATTATAATGAAAAACTCACAAAGTTTAAAAAGATTTAATTTGTTTTATTTTTTTTTTACCCCTTCAAAAAAAAAAAAAAATTCTGAACACACTTATTGTTAACTCAGTCCATAATTACATATAATAAGTTTAAAACATTAGCTCATTAGTCATTACCATTTACAAGTCAAAACCTGGAACCGAAATATGGTTTACGTTATATATGCGTTTATTTTTGCTGATTATATCAATAAGAGTCGACATTTGTTATTATTTTTTTTTTATAGGCGGCAATGTTCATGATTTCGCAGCGTCGTTAAACATGTTAAAAATACATTAGTACTAGGTATAACTTAAAAACTGCTCTTCTAAAATTTGGTTTTTAGGTAACGAAAAAACGTGAAAAATATTCTGCTTTAAAACGAAGAATTAAAATGCATGTCATAATTATAGAAAATAAAAGTTTAGACAATAAAAAAAAAATACCGTTTTGTGACGATTTACAAATTACAACTATATAAATATTAATAAATGTAATATTTTTTGAAAATTTTTGAAATAATTTGTTTTTTTTTTTCGATTTATGAATCAATCGATACAGGACAATGAGTAATGGCAATTATTGCTGACAAAGTAGAGTTTAAATAGACGAAGCTACAGTAGGGTACTGTCAAGTACTAGTGAACAAGATCGCAAGTGAAAAACAGAGGATTATTCGCTTGTATTGAGACTTGTTATCAATGATTTTCGTCAGGATCATTATTATATTAGTGTATTACTATTTACAGCGTATATGTTTTAAATTCGTTTCTTGCAACGTATTATCCGTCCGGACCGTTCGTTATACCTATATATCATCTTAATAATTAATTAATATCATATTATTTAATTCGAATATACGCAAATTATTCAGACCAAATTGCGAATTACATCATTTATCAGCGAATTGTTAATTAAAAATGACTATTGACTATGGCCGCAATAGCTTATTCACTTCCAAGTGTGTACAAACACAACAATTCTGAATTTTTGTCACCGATTCATTATCGAGAATTGCTTATCTCTACATCAGTGAAAGTAAAGAATTAAAAATGCCATCGGAGCATTTCAAAAGTCAACGAGATAACAATTTACTTTTATTAATCACGAACAATGTCATTGTCACCGAATGTGCCTTTGTCCGTGTTCGATACACGATTGATATTTTAGTGATATGAGCCCATGAGGGCCTTTAAAAATTCCCTGAGCGAACAGTGTTTCATGGGGAGGGCCGTTTTTGCGCCCAAATACCGTATTTGCGCCTACATGCAAAGACCTCGATTGCGCTTAAAAAATTAAAATAAGTTATAAAATACTTGTTTGCGCCCATTTACGTTACAAATCAATAAATTTGGCAACATTGCAGTAAAACTTAATTTTCTCGTCCCACTTTTTTCAGACTTCGAACTGACAGAATAAAATTTATTGGATTATTCTGGTGTGGTTAAAAATGTTTCTTTACTGTTTTGTTGCGTCGTAATTATTTTTTATTGTACCTATTATATTTTTAATAAATTAAAATTAAAATTTTTCGCGTTACTTTGACTTTGTTACTTATATTTTTTATGAAATTAATTGGTGATATTGATGTATCTCTTAAATTGTTAATATCCTGGTGTTTTTTTGTAACTGCTTTATTTTTTGTTTGTTTTATTGTTGTTCTAGCAAGATTTATTTTTAAATATGTATCTGTTTGAAATTCTATTAAAACTTCCACAAATTTTATGATTGATTGATGAGCGTTAAAAAAATATGAATTAAAATTTTTATGAAATGATTCACATGCGTTTGTTGTCTGTGTTACATTATTACAACCTTTTGCCCATAATTCAGGAGGGAATAGACTATCTTCGCTTATAAAATTGTCAACTAAATAATCAGCAAATGATTGTATTTTTTTTTCTACTGGAATTTCAGACATAAGTTCTAAAAAGCAATCTGATACTTCTTGTGGGTGTAAAAATGAAAGACCGAAACAATATTGTAACCATTTTCCTTCTGGACTATTAGATTTGTACATATTTGTTAATCCAAGACTTTGAATTTTTCTGAACCAACATTGCCCCAAGTGAAATCTACAGGTGGAAAGTTTTATTTCAGGCCAAATATTAGATGCAGAGTTTAAAATGCTTTTTTCAAAATCAGAATATAATTTAACAGGACAAAACTCATAGTTTAAATTTGAACATAAACGCTTAATATTTTCGAATACATACTCATAGACTTCACCACATTTTTATGGTAACAAACAAAACACCAGAGGTATGTAATGATTATTATAAAATCCTTGAATTGTAAAAAGTTGACAAAAATATTGTGTGAAATAAGTAAATGTACCATCAACGTATATAGTATTAACCGAATTTAAAAATTGCAAATTTGTGGTACAGGTAAAAATCACAATATTTTTTTCTATATCATTTACTGCAACAATCTCCTTTAGATGATAATATATTTTTTGATACTAAAAATTCTTGAACTTCAACAATGTTTTTTGGAATATTTGTTTGTATGTTTCTACACGGGTACATTCTGTCACGAATTAATTTAACGTCACCGTAATCTAACGTGTAAAAATTATTCTTTGTAATTTCAAAACGTATAATTTGAATTGGGCGATCAGTCATGTCTTTGGCTCTTTTTTTACACGCACTTCGAATAATTTGACGATTTAATTTTTTTATATCAGTATTATGGTTATGATTTAAATTGCTACTTACAGTTACATTTCCATTTTTAATTAGTCTTGCTAAACACGATTTCATTGTACAACGCCAAGTTACATTACCAGATATACTTTCATAAACTTTTCTAAATTTAAAACTGTCGATAATAAGTAAATCTTTAAAATTGTTACTTGCACTTTTTGCAAATATAATTTTATTTTCTGACATTTTTGAAACAACAATACATCAAACAGAAATGTGTAATTGAAATGTAAATGAAGTACGGCAACGACTGATTAACTTGCAGTCGAGATTTCAGAAATACTGTATATCGACTATCTAGGTAATAAAAATTATCTATAGCAAAGATAAAACGTTAGATATGATTAAAGATAAGTGCCTATGAAGGTATATCGAGTCACGACTGATATAGAAATTAAATTTTCCAATGTAGCAGAATGGTTAAAAAATGAAAATAATTGGGAAAACGTTGTTGCCAAATTTATTGATTTGTAACGTAAATGGGCGCAAACAAGTATTTTAACGTATTTTAATTTTATTAAGCGCAATAAAGGTTTTTGCATATAGGCGCAAATGCAGTATTTAGGCGCAAACACAGTCCACCCGTTTCATGTCCACACGGCGGGGTATCGGTTAAAGTTTTCAACTAGCAAAAATCGCACCTCCGATGAACCTCATTGGTTACGATATTACCACTGCGCAAAGCTAATGATAAATTCGGTTTGGGACCATCTAATTCTGTTCCATAATTATGGTCGATGTACAGTTGCACATCCGACTATGTCCACGGTAACCAATTCTCTAGTGGTTATTCCTCGTCCGGGCAGTCAGGGGTATCGTTTTTGACATCTAGACCTCCAAATAGGGTGGTTGATACAAGTTACACGCCAACGTCTGTCCACCAAATGTCGGGATGTCGGTGGACCGATCGGAGGGCAGTCATTCGTTCGGCGTTCTCTATCGGCAAAAAATTGTACTGCCACTTTGATCGTGTCCGGAGGAGATATTTCGACAGAGACGGCCGAGTGCATACTATCCGTCGTCCAGATGGAGCCGCTAACGAGTTGGCCGAGAACGCATTTCCAAATAATATTATTTATATGATCTCCAGATCTTGGAATAGAATTTGATATTTGAATCAAAATTAATATTAAAGACCACACCACCATAACGGATAGCATTATATTAAAAGTATTAACAATTCCATGCAGTTGAATTGCTATGTTAATTTTATTTGAAAAAAAAAAAAAATATTGAAAATTTATTTGTACTATTCAGGTAACTGCACAATAAATCAAAAAAAATGCATTTCGTATACTTTTTTTACTATTAACCGTCGCTGTCAAATTAGGACAAAAAGTAATATACTTGATTTAAATGGATACGCCTGTAATAATTTAAAATATATGTTATATCGGGGTGTTCAATTATAAGTTTAAATTAATTACAAATCACTAATCAGTATATTACCTTTCTTCTCCTGACAGCGACTTCTCTATTGATGCTGTAGTGAAGGTTTTGAGTATGTAGTAAGGTAACCAGTATATATTAAATAATTACAAGACTTTCTTTACTCAAGTACATTTATTAAACTTTATTATAATTTTTCAATACATGAATTAGTTTACATATATTTAATTTTAACTATAAATAATTTTAACACTTACGTCTTCTTGTATATCCGATCTGCGTAGTCTTTTACACTTGTTTGTGATCGTCTATAAAAAAAGACGGTACCTAAGAACACTGCCCTTTGATCGGCCTTTTTTTAACTAATGTCCTGTATGTGTGTGTGTGTGTACGTGTGCTATCTATTGTTCTTATAATTTTATCTTATTTAATACTAACAACTTATAACTATCGGTTATCATAATTATTTTAAATTACTTTATTATACTGTATTCAAATATTTAATTTTAATTATATATGATCGCTTAGACGCACATCATTACACGCCTTTTTGTTGTTTTTAGTAAGTTATGCAATAATTGCAGTAATATTTATTGATGCGTTCGTATGTGGTGGTCGTCACAAAATGCGTAGGTGGTCGCAGAGGATGTTGATTCGTGCCGTCAATAATATGCTAATGTTGAGTTGCATACAAATGTGTTTGATTTAATGGGCCGCACAAAATAATGTTTGATTGATCATTTATCGCACTATTGATTCATTATTATTTTCTTAGTGTTATGTTTGTTTAATTCGGCATAAACGTATGTACAGTTTAGTAAAGTGATGTACTTGGTGGAACATTAGGCTACTTTAGACGTTCGCGTTTTAATGCGAGATTGGAACGGGCTGTTTCATTCGTTTATGAAATAGTACGCGTGTAAATATAAAATTGACATTTAGGAAAACTTGTAGGATTTAAACATATTTCTGACTGGTTTGTCTTGCGCGATATTTGTCTTTACACGGAAAGTATTATGTTCACGTACACTACACGCGTAAGGTGTATTACAAACAATTTAAATAGTAAAAAGTTAAAAAATATTCATATCTAATTATAATAATAAAAAGTTATTTTAATTATTGGTTTGGTGCGTTTTAGTAATTTTTCTTAATTTTTTTTTATTTTTTCTACTTTGACAACATGAGTGACTCTAGACATTTGTCAAAGGAATTTATTTCCGAATTTTTAAGCCATTATTTCTCTTTGAAAAATTCGTTGAATCATAATGAAATATTCTCCGTGAAACGTAATTCTATATTGGTTTACAAAAGTTTACTTCCGTAATTATCGAAATGGTATACAAATTACAAATACATAATAGTTAAATAATTGCAGATAGTGCATGATGTGAATGTATCTATTTATTTAACGGTATATACTTTAATTTTTATGAAAATTGGATGCATAGGTCTTTATTTATTCAACTAGATGATAACAGAAACAATCTGTTTTAAACAGAGTAGTAAGATTTAAATTTAGATACTGGTTAACTACATATATGCATGTGCCTGCACGGATTTCATTATTATTACTCGAATAGTTATAATTTCAAAATTACTCGATTTAAGACTTTTTGAAGCGCAACAAATTATTCAATTGAATATTAAATAATTTTACTTTCTATCGAATAGTGAATTTAACACATTCATTGTGTTCAATTACGTCGCAGAATATAATAATAATAATAATAATAATAATAATAATAATAACGTGTATGATTTATTCACGAAATTTTACTGTGTACGAATTTATGTGGTTGTGGAAGTACATTAACCGTGGAAATCTTTAAGAAAAATACATATAGTTAAACAGCTTCTTTAAACACGTTTCATGGGTGTTTGTTGTAATCTATTTCAAACAATCATTTGTCAAATGAATGTGGCAATAAGGTAGGGAGGTATGTATTTATATTTGGTGTAATCTGTTACGTATTGATACGAAAAACATTGAATCACTAAATTGGTTTTAAAATAAATAATAATTTTTTTTTTGTTTTAAAAAAATATTGTAAAATGAAAGACGTACGCAATAGTTTGTATTTTTACCATAACAATTTCATAGGTGTTTTATATCATATAAGATACACATTTATGAATCCTTTTTTTTGGCCACATTTCTCTTGTTTTTTCTTTAATTTATACATATAATATATACAGAAAGATACGACTCCTACTAGTTTTCGTGGTATTTCGAGTATTTTAAAATTACGAATTTTCTAAAGCTTTATTGTAAACAAACAATAAAAGAAAGAAAAAAACCACTAAAAACGCCGAAAATGTCAAACTACAACCTAAAACTTGAGTAATACTGAAATGTTCGAAGTATTTGTTTATTTTTCATTTTGTGTTTAGACAATTGGAATTCGGATCGAATAGTTTTATTAAATGCGAAACTCTGAATTCAGAGAAATGTTTTAAAATACAGAGACATTTTTTAATGGCTTAATTTTTTGGGATTCACACATGTTTGATTACAATTCACACGTGTCGTTATAAATATTTTATAATTTAATAATAATTGAAGTAGGTATTATGACATGATAATAATTTGAACATCAACGTATATGCACGCGTTCAAAATCAAAACTATTAACTTATCGACCAGATCAGTTGATATAAAATAATAAAATTGTAATGTAGGTACATATTACTACATAGTAAAAAATTATTATCATTCAGTTCATAATATTGTCTACAAATAACACATATATTTTTACTATATATCCTGGTTAAGGTGTATTTCTATATGTAATATGTAATCCATTTTGTACAAAATGTATCTCACAAAAAGGGAGAAAAATATAATAAAAATAGCGCACGCTCAGATATTATAATTTATAGCAAGTTGATTTGCCGAAAATGTGCGAAAAATCACATGAGATAAGCTGTGAACACAAATGCACATTATAACGCTGCTATTATAACTTAGTAATAATAGTTTAATGATAATAATAATAATAATAATAATAATAATAATAATAACAATATAAACTGTTATATATTATGTAATATAAATAATGATGATAATAGTAATAATAATAGATGAATCGTCGGTCCGTCGCCATCGTTTACAGCTGATACGTTTGTTGGAAAATAACTGAACCGAACGCGCGAACATCGTCTTATCTTTATCACACTGGTCGCAAAAAGAGGATATTTTAACAAATCGTCTATAGCACAGGACAACCACGGTTATTATATTATACTATTGTGGTGCAACATATATTGTTATTGTATGTGTGTGTATTTTTATGAGAGCTTTTTTTTTGTCTTTTAAAAACTCAAACTTGACAAACATATTTTTGAAAACGACTTGCTAATCAGTATTAATTTATTAATATTGATACATTATTTAAATATTTTGAATAGAAAACATAATGTTTTTTAAATGAAAAAAAAAAAAAACATATTTTTCATTGATGTGTGAGGAATTTGAGTTTAAATTTGAGAGTTTTCATTCTACTACTAGAGACTTGAAATGTTCAATAATTATTCGTAAAGCAAGGTATTTCATTCTTTAAAAAAAAAAAAAAAATGATAAATTTCGATAAATTTCAAAAATTAATTGCTTGTAGACAATAATTGAGGATATATTATTATATTATAAAACAATATAAAATAAATCATAATATTAATTGTTTTTATAAATTACAATGGACTAGATAATATGTTGTCATTATTGAATTTCACATATAAAAATTAAAACTTACTCGTCTTTGTTACAACTTTATTAGAATACAATTTTATTGCATATTTGAAACTTTTTGAGTATATTTTTTGTATAACCGATAATCTTATTAAAATTATAGTTTGAATGAATTGCTGTAAGACCAGGTGCTTTCACTTAAAGCGTGTATAGTGTACACTGTACAAGCTTTGATAATCATGTTTTATTCATTTTTAATTTTATTATGTATGTCTAAAGGAGTGTAGGAGTACTTAGTAGAGAAAAAATATTACCGTACGTTAATGAACATGTATAGTAAAAGAGGAAACATATTCCAGAAAATAATTATTTTTACCAACAATATTTTATCCATTAGCATTGAATCTGTAGTTTTTTTAAATTTGATATAATATGTAAGAATGTACTATATATATATATATGTTCATAACCATCTAATGAATATGGAAGGATCTCAAAAATGTTCATGTGAAAATATCGTATACCATAATACATACTGTTAATAAAATTTTCCTAGCTTCAAATTTTGATTACATATATTTTATTTATACGTGTATAAAAAACTATAACAAAATCAATTCATGAATTAATTTCCACGAGAGCTTTTAAAAAAAATTTTATTTTCACATTTATTATATTATTTGTATTACAGTTTTTATTCCTGAATTATTTAATATACCTGATATTACGATAAAAAACAAATTATTTTACCCTTTAATGTGATATAGAATATCAAGCATGCTCACTACCCTAATTTTCCTTTAAAAATTAATTTATTTAAAATGATGTATTATTAAATCTAGTAGACACTTATATATTATATACATTCTGACATTTTTAAAAACTATTAAAATTGATAAACTATTATTCATCCTTAAAATTTTCATAAGCCCCTATCTTTCAAACTTATTATAATAATCTATTATATCATTATTATACAAATTTAAATATATCAAAAACTATTCGTTCGAATTTTGATTTTAATACTTATTTTTAAATTAATATATGATGACGCATTAGGAAGAAGCTAAAGCAGATGCCGAATGGTAAAATGGGTTAAAAAATCGTCAATCTACACAATTTAATTTTTAATTTTTTTTTTTATTACGACTTTCCAATTATATTTTATAAGATATACACCTTTGAATTACATGTATACGCAATAAAAATAATTCTATATTGTCTATAATATTTGACTGACACGTGTGCGTGTGGAAACGTAATATACTTACATCAATAACAATAATAATATTATTGTTATTATTATTATGAATATATCATACATAATATTATTATCTTTATTGTACATTGTCGAAGTGTGTAAGACCTGTAAGAGAATACTATCCACAATCGTGCATTTTACGTGACCCGTGTCGGTCTACAACGATGGCTGTGGCGGACATGAGGAATCGGAGACACTTTTACACCTATACGACGCGACTGTGGTGTGCGCACACGAGTGTGTTTCAATAATAATACCTAAAGATGGGGGGGGGGGGGTGACACATTATTTATTCAAAAGGTACGTGCGATACACGTACATAAGTGTATATACCTGTGTAGACGTAAACCGTATAGGTAATATAGGTATATCACGCGTGTAATTCGTACAATTTATACACGAACGAATTTTAAACACTGCGTGATAAATAATGCATGCGCCGAAGTTATCAATTTTACTCGCCTTCGTCGCCCAAATTATTCGTCAAACTTTTGATAAGCTTATTTAATACAATAAATCCTGTTGGTATGTTATTGTGTATAATATTATAATATCGTCGCGTCGTATAGGTAGGTACTAAATCGCAACTGCACGGCCTCTTGTGTTTTTTTTTTTTCATAAAAGCACACGTCGAGAACACACAAAGATTCTCTCTCTCTTTCTCTCTGCCTCACATTGCGGGCTTTTGCGTCGTTAATTTAATCACCAAGTCAAATAGACACACGGCAAGAGGGAGGAGGCGGTCATATATTTGCACGCCACCACCGCCGCCGAATAGCTTCGGTGTGAAGTTGAAATAACGCGTACGTGTGCGTGCGGCGTGTGTGTCTTAATCCCAATTATTGTTATTATAGTTATACCCGTCGCTGTATAGTTATACATAGGTCAAATGGCGGACAAGCGGGTTGAGAATTATTATTTTAGTCCGCTCGCCATTCCTCCGCCTGGAAACATTGCAGGTATATAACCCGCGTGAAAAATGAGTTCCACGAAAACGTGCGAAACGTCGACGAATTTTCGTTAAATTGAAATTAATACATTTATATACCTTTATATATATAACCGTGGTATGACTTAAGGGTGTTTTCTTACACCGGTGACCGCTCGCGTGGTGGTCTGACGGCCAATAAATCTCAACCATGTTAGATCCCGAGCTCTCCCGTTGCCGCTGCCATCATCGCAAGGTCCTAGTGGTCCTACCACGACGTATACGCTCCGTATAATATACGCACGTGTGTCTTATATATTTATTTTCACCCTCTAGCCCGGTGTCTGATGTCCTGATGCGATCCGTAAATTTTCTTTTCATCTTAAACATTTCGTGCGTACAAATGTTTGTTCACAGAAGTGAAAAACGAATTAACCGACAACGGATTATTTGAGACAATAATACATTATAATAAAACTAAATTATTGCTTAAAGTCTTAAAATAAAAATAGTTAATACCTAAATATATATAATACCATATCGAAAATAATATGTAAAAAAAACACTACAGAGCTACAGAAGAGTGTTAAAGATTATAGGATAAGTAAAGTTGATAAAAAAAAAAAAAAACTCAAAATCTTAAAACAATATATATTTAATATGTACAACAATTTATAAATTTATTGACATCAGGAGTGTTAATTTAAATAAAGAAATACTATAATATATTGATCAATTAAATTGATATTTATAATATTAAAAATAGTACAAGTAAATAAGAAATGTAATCATTAATCGAAAACACTGGTAATAAACTATAGGAATTTATTTGGAAATCATAATATTCGAATTTTGAGTACATAATTAATTTTGTTACTATTATAGAGTATTTTAATATACATCAATTAAATGATTATCTATTAATTTGTTGTTTTATGTCATTGACTTGAATAGTAAAACATAATTCCTGCAACAGATATTATTGAAATAATATCATAAGATTATTTTTAAACATTTTATTGGTAAAATTAAATAACTGAGAAATAATATATTATTTTATTGGCGTACACTTATATTTCCGTGATATTTACGTTTAATGATCACGTAAATTTTAAGCAATAAGTATTTAACAAAATTATATACAAGAAACAATAAATGAACACAATTATACGTAGTAGGGCGTCAATATTCACAAGTCAACCATGACAAAACGAATAAAACGAGCAGAGTGTTAAACTATTATTGTAATTCTGGTGTAATTTAAAATTATAATTTATTTATAATAAGGTTGAATTAATGTAATAACAATTAGAAACCTCTTAATTATGTGTCTAGATATAATTTAAACCAAAATAACAGGTATCAACGTATCTATAATAAAATCTAACCACATAATACTTATGCAAATGGGAAATGGCTTATAACAACAACCCTTTTTTTTATAATGTAACCAATCGTCACGTGGCTAACAACTAGGGTGGTCGGATGTATACAATTATATAACGCGCGACCTGACCTAATAATCCTCGCGTGCTACCTATTACCATTGATTAAATATACATATTATTGTATTATATTTAATCAATGTTATTACCACTAACCGATCAACTGATGTTTAATGGTAGCGCGGTTTTTGCCAATTTTTAAAGTTCTATTTCGATAAATTATGATTGCACAAAATCGGAACAAGTTTATTATCTCAAATTGTGTACTCAGTATCTGAATAAGAAACACTTCCAATAAGGTAATAACTATACTGTCTATACTATTTAATAATAATACCACGAGGAATATACTTATTGATTTACTATATCGTGTGCAATGGTATTTATTTTAGTGTTGAAGTTGTTTTGTTGATTAATAATTATTATTGAGAAAGTATGAGTATATACGTAAATACGAGTATAAATTGAATGATTTTTATTTTGACATTTATTCTTCAGCGATTCGTCAGGATTATACCCAGCAGAAAGTGTTCTTGTCTATTGCCCCCCGCACAGGATAACTGTTGTGCACTGTTGCGTGTAGACTCATGAAGGGTGTTACAGTCATCAATAATTTTCATCAAACAAAGGGCATCAAACAACCTGTACATTGTAACGATTCCCGTATGTACAATCTTGTCATGGTGTGTATGTGCATGCGTACTCTACGTATGTGTGGCTGCTGTGTACAGTGTCAGGCACACGAGACGATTAACACATGTATATTTCGCGATACTGTTTAGCGGAACGACAAAACAGAGAAAATGCACACACGACTGTGCGTCCTTACTATTAATTATTTATAGCCACTGCGCATGTCGTTATGTCACGACAACCGGGGTAGAAAACTTGTTCGAGGTTTATGTTATTATCGGTATTCTGTCTATAACTGTTCACACGTGACTTAACATGGAAGCGTTTTTATCGCAAAATATCAATCCGCGCAAACGAAACGTAGTTCTAACTTCTCAGAGCGATTTCAATGGCTAACGCGACCGATAAAGACCGAGATAACGGTCTCTAGAAAATGTCGTAGAAAGTTTTGACTTTTACTGTTGTGTTGCGGGAGATCCGTTGATGACTACCAATCTTTGCAGATTTCGTCACTAAGCCAAAGTTGCAAAGTACTGCGTTACTTTGAAACGAAGAAGGGTGTTTAAATAAATCGATATTCGATTGTGTCCAGAGAATATAACGGGATTTTTCTTCGATTTCGAAAATGTCTATACCTATACTGAAGTCTGTACATTTTTGTTGATGGTTATACTACGATAGTAGTATTATATGTTCGTTTGCGTTTTCACGGTAAAATTATGAAGTGGAAAGCGTGAGTATGAAGTATTTAATCTTATTTTATTATTATTATAAATAATATTCATTTTTATTGTAATGTAATTATCAATTGCCATGCATAGCAATAAAATAAATTTATTTTGTTTACTGCAATACCTGAGATCTATAAACTTAACTTCAAAATGTTAACAAAAGTAAAGAATGGCATTATTTTTTAGTAATTGTCTAAAGGATAATCCAAAAATAAATTGAAAACTGGACTTGAACTTATAATAACAACATAGTTGCTAAACGTATCATTCTTATTCGTAAAAACAATTTATTTTTTATCTACAAAGACGAATTAAATATACCTATATGCAATTATTGTGTATGAAATAGTGAAATTATTATGGTGTTAGGTATTTTTATTTTATTTTATTTTATGATTTATTAAAATTATACATATAGGTTAGACAGGTATATTCGTTTACATTACACGTATATACGTACCTAATAGATAAATCATAGTCTATGAAATAACAGATTTATCGAATGACACCGATGCTGGTAATTCAGCACGACATATCAAACTGACATTGGTATTAAATATAATAATATACACCGAAGGGTAGGCGAAAAAAGAATGTCACCATCATGAGTTGTAGTAGTGTTATAGTTTCGATATTGTGACTACAACAACGGCGTATTATTCTTTTGCACGTATTAAAATCGCGTTTAAACACACATACACACACACACGTCGTAGGAATTTAACGTTTAGAAAGCAATCTCTGTTCGCAGACGCCACCGCTGCCTCTTTTATTCATATTATATCCGTCAACGGTACGCGGCAGTCCTCTCGTGGAAGGTTCATCCGCGATCTCTTTCCCCATTTGCGGGTGCAGAGTAGTTTGCGTATCTCAGTGTAGAGTAGTATGTGGCGTTTCGCGCACTACGTCAGTGCTGAAGTGGGTGGACTGACAAAGGATATATAAATATATATATATATATATATATATAGAAATACGCAAAATCGTATTATAAAAAACTTCTGTAGCTTGGCGATAGTACTCGAGGTAGTGGTGAAGTAGTGGTTCGGGTACTGGAGAGGAGGGCTTCTCGGGATAGCTTTCTCGCTGATGAAATCGCATTCCGCGGAACCAAAAACCCGTGACCGACCGACGTCTCGACCGCCGCCTTTATCGTTTTGCGCGCGCCGTGAAAACAAAACGAAATTGTGCGGCGAGACGTCAATGCCTTAAAAAAAATTTTCTAGCATTTTTTTATTTTTTTTTGTTTTTTGATCGAGAAATTTTTCTTTCCTACCCACTTCCCGGAACGACCCCGCGTACATGAAAACTCACAGTTAAAAAATAAAAACCTTCAACTATAAAAAATCACGAACGACGCCACTATACTACTATACATATACTTTTAATACTCAAGTTAAAAGGAAAATAAAACTGCACAAATGTTATTTAAAATATAAAAAGTATAGATGCACCTACAATTTTCACGGTTAGAACAATTATTAGGCTGTTGTATTTATTGCTCAATATATACATTTATTTCAACCATTTCTACGCCACAAACAGTGTTTAATCTAGTTAATATTGTTGGTGACTGTGATATAGCACTGATGTTAAAAAATATTATTTGTAAATTGATACATACGACATACAGAATTTACTAAGGTAGTTTTAAACTATTGTCCGTCAATTCCACTGGCTATTATAAATATTGGCAGTTATTAATTTGTCTTTCTACTCGTGAAGTATATTTTGTATTCAATATTTGAATGATAATAATTATATCAAAATTTACCTAGTAGCAGTACACGATGTAAATTGGAAACTGATGCGAATAGTTTTACTGATAATTAAATATTTATTAATGACTTAATGATCTATAATTAAAAAAAAAAAGTGTATTTACTATTTTCAGACTCATTATTATGATGTTGTTTTTTACAATTTAAATTGCATAAATGTATAAGCTCCTTATTTAAAATTATTAAAACCAAGAATATTCATAACATAATATTATAGGTACCTAGATGTTGAAAATTTTTTTATATAAATTGACTGTTTTTATTTTTAGGACAAAAAAAAATATGTGGTAAGCCAAGATACATTTTCAAAATAATTTGATTTATCGTTATTTCAAATATAATACAACAATAATAAATCCAAAAATATTTTTCAACACTCTATAACTGTACAAACTTTCTCTTTTTTTTAAAAGTATAATATGTTACTAGGAATATTGTATAGGTAAAAAAAAATAGATACCGTTGCATAATATGTTACGCTTGAAACTTCTTTTTTCAGTGTTTATCGTGTACATAATATCTTTAATCTTCAGTTTCATAAACTAATACAAAAATTTCGAAAAATGTGGATCTAAGAGATGATCGATTTTATGTTAGACATGAATTATTTGAGTGTTTAATAATAAGTGTCTTACGTTAAAAAGTGTTGTTCATCTCATATTATATTAAGCACTAAAAACCTATATTTTCACGTTATTACATATCGCAGCGAATCATTTTATATTATGTAAATATCATAAAATCATAGTATTATCGTTTTATAATATATAAAGTGAGATAGTTTGTAAACAAAATAATCGGAAAGATATATAATACTTACGCTGTGCACATTAAAATAAATACCTAAAATAGGAAATAACATTTTATATTGATTATTTAATTAATATATTTTTATACAATTGTATGACTAGGTATAGTGTTTGTTTTTTTTAGTTTTAAGATTTTAATACAAAAATGTAATTAATATTTAATTGTATATCATTCATATTTTTTGACTAGATTAGATCTATATACATGCTGTGATGATTGTAGGACTAGCTTTTAGTTTTAATATTAATATACCTTTATAATTTAATAGGATTTAAAAGGATATTATATATTGATCGTGAAAAAAATCAATGAACGTGTACGATTACTTAAGCATCGTAATTGGTGGTTAATAAGATATATAAAATATAATATTACTACAATATAATATACAGTTGGAAAAAGTTACATGAAATAATTATTAAGCTGTAATCACGAAAACTGATTATTTTTCGAGAAGATCATTATTATTGAAATATAGTTATATTATTATATAATTATATAAGATTTTATTGACTGTAGTTGAATTTAGTGTTTTTATCTAAACGTACTTTGATTTACGTGATTATCATTTGTAAGTAATACATGTTTTTGTCAGCAATAATTTTATGATAGAATCATATAATACATACGTTATAATAAATAGAATTAATCCAATAAATGGTATAACAATAAACAGGTAACTGAGTGAGTACGGATATTTCATACATTTCAAGACGTACAGACATACAGTTTAGTAAATTTAGTTATTATCTGGAGTAGGATAACAACCTGGGGCCAAACCATTGAATGCCGAATGCCCCCAAAGGGGCTGTAACTAGTATGGATATTACAGCGATAGTTAACAATCGACTAGCACTTTCCTTATCCTCGTCTGTCCCCATCATTCTCGCCATATCCAACGCTACCGGAGCAAGAGCAGCCTGCATAAAAAAAATATATTACATTGTATACCTACACAAAACATCCATATGAATAATTGATAGTAAATTAATTTATGATAAACCTATAAACATCTTGTATTATTTGCATAAAAGATTCTAATGGGGTTAGAATTATGAATATAATGGTATTAACTGAATGTTACTAACTTGGACAGTTGCTTTGGGAAGCCACGCGATATTAATGAATATTACTTCTTTAATGTTGAGTCCTGCTCCCCAAACTGCACATGATGTCACAATCAAACGCACCTAAAGTGTAGTATTGTAATTTATAGTTTATTTTATAGTATTAAGTATCTGTCTTATTCATAATATTAATATTAAATTAGAATAATAACATTTTGTATAAAAAATTAATTTCTATGTATATATTATCATACGAAAGTATTTGCTAATAATATTTAATTGCATGAGAATAGATCTTACTATCAATCCGCAAATTAGTACTAATAATCCAGCGATGACTATGTCGCTACCCTTGAGAAGTTCAAATTTGACTTCAGTGCCTATAGACGCAAACAAAACCGGTTGAAGTCCAAACCAAATATACTCGAACACCGTTTCAACTGGGTTTACTTTGTTATGGGCACTATCGTCTTCGTCATCATGTGATGAAACTGTGGTTGGTCTGTCACAGTTTTGTTTTTCTTCTCTCCACTTCCAACCGGTACCCGCCACGAACGATGATATGATACAAGCTAAAGGACCAGCTCCCGGATATCCGCACAACTGACTGCCGGTTACAGCCAGAAAACCACCGGCGCCTAACAAAAATGCCCTCTTTGCTGTTAACGATTGGTCCGCCTGAATGAAATGTTAAAAATTTAGAAAATTTGTTGCTCCTTATCGATCTCACATTTCTCTCGCTTTATTGTCCTACTTGTTCTTCATCATTTCTCCCGTCATTTTTACGTTGACCTTTTCGAACGGCATAGGACACATTTGCCCATGGTGCGGGTGGCACAAAAATTAAAAGGAATCCCCACACAAGTCCCAATGCAGTCCCAATACAGACGTCCTCAGGTCCTTGGACGATCTTACTGGTTAAGTTACCTGTTTACAAATAGCAAAGATATATAGCATTTATTTACATATAGTTGTACATATATTATAATTTATACCTGTTTATCTATACATTTCTATTTAAAACACGGAACAAATGCTACAAAATGGTCTACAACATATTTATTTAAAACGTGCGGTTCACAATATTCCAAAAATGTTTATTCTAAAATATTCTTAAAGCGTCGTTGTCTAAGTCAATGCAAAGGAATATAATCATTTGCGTTGTTTAGTGTAACGTAGGTAATATTATAATATTAAATATTTTTATACAGCATTGACGTACCAGTTGAAAAAACGATACCCGACAAAACGCCAAAAGCGCTGATTGACACGATATCATCTAAACTCGATGCAGCTATCACCAGTGTGTTGACTCCGTTTTTTTCACCATAACCCATATGTTTCAATTTTAATAGATTTGGCACTAATACAGCTGGACTGACGGCCGACAAGACGAACCTTACAAATCAAATATACATACGATTTTGATATAATTATTTTGACTACATCATTAAAACGTAAATATCAATATAATATGATATAGCTATAAGGATAGAATATGGAATACTCTAGTAATTACTTTATTTATGTAAGTGTACATATTATCCTATCTTAAATACTATATAATTAATTTAACAATAATTACACTTAAATTTGAGAAACATTTTCATTTTACATTATTTATATAGGTAAAACATTGGTACACATTTTGCGTTTATCGCTTTCTAGGATTAAAACGTTAGGATTTTTAAATTTGACGAACATTATATCCATATGGATTGTCTTAATCTTACTTATATGTAACAAGGTAGATTTTACCATTTAACTCTAATATATTTAATGTTAGAACGAATTGATTTAATAACAAATTTAAAAGGAATAATTTTATCTAGGACACCCGGAGAAATTTGTTTTTGATATTTAAGTTTTGAATCAAGTTATGAGAATTTTAAAATTGTATACAGGTTTAATGGTTTTAATTTGTTTAAAATTAATATATCAAGAATTATACTATCAGTACTTTAAATAATAGTCTTATCTTTAAATTTTATACGGGTTACTTTACTATAATATTAAAAATAATAACAAATTCTTCTTCACATTATATTTAGAATGTAATATTAAATTTATATTTATTATAAATAAAATTACAGATAATATTAAATATTTAACAATTATATTTAATCAGTTAAGTCCAGATATAAAATGGTATGCTTAGATTTGTTGCTAAGATATAAGTAATAAATCTCTATACTCTGATCTCTAAAATCTATAGCTAATATCAAAAAATACAATAAAAATACTTTTATGATACAGAATATTATAAAATAGTTTTGATTATTTCGTTTTTTTTAATATGCTTTGTGGTATTTTATATTTTTTATTTATCTTTATTACATTTAAATATTTTAATGGTCTTTTGTATTGTATAATGTTAAAAATTCTTGCTTAATAATATATTTTTAGATTATATTAAAATGAATATTGAAACGTTCGCCATTAACTATTAACTCAGTAAAATGTTATGAATAAAACAGTAAATAGAATATATAGACTATAGTATATATATATATATATATATATATATTATAAGCCTATTATTTATAACAAGTTTTACTACTGGTTACTGAATGTATAATATTAAACCCAAAATAATAATTCTCGCTGAAAATTATTTGACCACAAAATTAAATTGAATTATGTCGATGATTCATAACTAATTTATAATTGATAAATATCATGTATCATATATTACATTTAATTGTCCAAGTGATTTAAAATTGTAAAAATGCTACTGCTATTTGTAGTTTCTTTAATTAATTTAATATTTTGATGTAAATTTAATTTCCGATATTATATTTAGTTATACTAAAACCATAATGACAATTTAAATGAATTCAATAATATACAGTATAATTGAAACACAATCCAATCATTTCAGATTGACGCGTTGGCTATTAACAAAAATATCGTTTTAATTTTTGCGATCAGGTGATAAAATCACAATCATAATAATTCAACACAGTATTAAGCTTTAATGTTATACATGGTACAACTATAGACACATTTTCTTACATGTACGGTTGACTTGCTTAAATAGTATTAGAAAAATACTCAAAATACCTTAAAATGAATAATATAATATGATTATGTGTATGCCGGTGTTCATAAACCTTCCATACAGTAAAATCGTGTCCGCCCGTGCAATAATTTTTTAATTTTCTCAATTGTAGTTAAAAATATCACCGGTATTTAACGATTAATATTAAGTGCATACCTATGTGGGGCTTTAGAACAAAATACACATTCAAGATTTATCGATACTTTTAATATATAATATATCAGTTATGATATTATTATCAAAATTAAAGACCGGATTACCATGCTATTGCATCTTTTTATGGCGTGTCCTAAATTCTATAAAAATAAACTACACATCTTAATCAAGAGATGTAGATTAATTTGAAGATATTTTTATGTTGCAGAAAATTGCACGTTTTGGTTTTTATTTTTTATAAAAATACACTAAATGGTACTTTTGTAAAAATATTTTTGCTGTATAATCTATATTATATTACCATCTATATACTTTATCACTACTATATTATGTTGTTATGTGAAATATTGGAATTTTATATCTAATAATTTAATCATCTACATATATAGTACTACAGTCTATCCACAGCAACCATAGTCAACTTGTGTTTTAAAAAACAATTTTATAGTTGATACTTATTACTTCATATCATTTTATTTAAAATGCCGAAAATTGAACATAGTTTTATAGAAAAAAACTTGAAAATGTAAATGATTATTAATTTTAATTAAATATTGTAAAGCCATTTATATACGTATACCTATTGTCAGTTAATTATTATTTTATTTGAATGAAATGAAATTTTATATTTTAATATAATAGGTAATTAAATAGTTAATGTCAACTAATAAATAATAATAATAATAATAATAATAATAATGTAAAAAATAAATATTATTAAAAATAAAGGACCTATCATGAATATTTTGTTTTTGCACAATTTTGTACATTTTAACATTTTAATTGCACATTTTTTAGATGTTAGCTGCACAAAAATCCGGTCTTTAGTCATAATAGATCAGTTTGTTCCACAAAAAACGAACCGACTTCGGTCGTTTACATTTTTAATTCGAAAAAGCACAGCTTTCCCATTGTTTTTCTTGTCTCGGGTGTTCGTGTAAATGCCAACAGATGGCTATTCTTGAAGCAATCGATTAGTTCGAATCGACATTATCGGTTAAATCGGTAGTTTTTTTATCATTCTGTGACAAGTAATTTTACCAAATCAGTAGCTACTAGCTGCAGGCATTCCGTCATTTTATCGTAAATAATTCATCACATGTCGATTTATCATTAATAACTTATCACAAGATAATCTATCGCAGTAACAATTAATCGAAACAATATTTTCCTATGGACATAAACTATAATAAACTATATCACTATTATTACATACTCACCCGAGCATCAGACCCCATTCCCAGGAGAAATCGTGCAAAATGTAGTGGGCTGCTACGGCCGCTGCCACTGCTTCGGCTATACACGGCAACAGCGCCAGTCTGGTCACGGCACCGCTTAGCCGACGTAACTGGGTCGCGTTCATTTCCAAGCCACCTTTGATCAAGATCACCGACAGCGCAGCCTCTCTGTGAACAATATCGATGACACGTGACGAACAATCAGTAATACATATAGCAACGATATTGACTAAAAAGTTTTACGATGTCCTCGGATTTGGTTCTTTGTAGACGCGTGATAAAATAAATATTGTATTAACCAACGTATTTTAGATAATAAATTTTGATCATTTTGTTCAAAAAATGATGAGTTTTAAGTTAAAAATTTTAAAAAGAAAAGTTTTGTTTCGGTTTATGATTTTGGTTTGCTATAAAAAGACTATGTGAGCATTTGACATGTGATGAATACTTTTGAAAACGTTTCCTTAATGTTCGGTTTATTTAACATATTTACACCGTTTATTCTACTAGACAAGTTCAATTTTTAAAAATAGTCACCTAGATATTATTCTATCAAAACTTATTTTAGTCCTTTTTTAAAAAAAAATTAAAATATTCTTGTCCAGAGTAACTTTATCTATGTGTCTTGTGTAGGTTTACCACTCATTCAATCTAATGTCTTTGTGACGGCACGGTGGGATGAAAATCCAAAAGTTCTGCAAGTGTTAAGCCGTATATAGTCTCTACTTTTGACACTAAATGTATACTTACAATTTTAATAATTATATACGTAGGATTGAAAATAGTTTATTTTTTATCATCAATTCAGATTAAATAAAGTTTGAGAAGTACAATTTGTGTTTAAAGATTCACGTGTAAAACTTTTTCACTTTTGGACCCAACTCTTCTCTTGCCCATTCATTAAAAAATATATTGATTATTATATTTATCAGAGTTGGTAAATAGAGATGATTGAATTTATTCAAACTTTCGATATTCAAGTCAGATAACTGAAAAGTATTTAATAGCTCAATATAAATCACAAAATACTATAAATCACATCAATAATACACTATTGTAATTTATAATACATAACAGTTATTATACGTACTAAACTAATCAACGAATATTATTAGTATATTATTATATTTTCTAGTATCTAACAATATTAGTTTTATATTTCATTATATATATACATATTTGTATTATACTCTTTGATGGGAATCGTGCACGATTTTCTTTGAAATCATAAAAACATCAACAACATAATAAACCTTTGATGCAAATGTTTATATTATAGTACAAATAATAATTAATACTAACGATATATAAAAAAAAACTGATATTAAAATGGTTAAAATTGATTCTTTTGAATAAAAATCTCTTATCAAGTATAAGTGATTTTATAAATGGTAATGCTTACATAATTCGATGTAAAATACAAATTATTAAATATAATGACATTTTTATTTTTATGTTTTTTTAAGGTGTATTTCCCTGGCACCCCCACCTCCGAATTTCGGATTCAAACCAAGAGCTTTCGTTTGTGCTACGTTTGTGCTGGATTGTGCTCGAATTTCATCGTTTGTGCTGCAACCCTTCAGGAGTTATAAGGGATTTCTTTTGGGGGTGCTGGTGAAACGACTGCACCCCCACCTCAGAATTTCGAATTCAAACCAAGGGCTTTCGTTTGTGCTACGTTTGTGCTGGATTGTGCCCGAGTTTCGTCGTTTGTGCTACAACCCTTCAGGATTTATAAGGGTTTTTTTGTGGGGGTGCTGGCGAAACGACTGCACCCCCACCTCAGAATTTTCAAATTTAAATTATGCCATTCGTTTGTGCTACGTTTGTGCTGGATTGTGCCCGAGTTTCATCGTTTGTGCTACAACCCTTCAGGATTTATAAGGGATTTTTTGTGGGGGTGCTGGCGAAACGATTGCACCCTCACCTCAGAATTAGGTTAGGTCAAATTTAAATTATGCCATTCGTTTGTGCTACGTTTGTGCTGGATTGTGCCCGAATTTCATCGCTTGTGCTGCAATCCTTCGGGAGTTATAAGGGATTTTTTGTGAGGTCATAACGCACCCCAAATTCAAAATTTTGGAACTCCAAATGAGCCATTTTATGTTGACACACTACCATTAACAATTATTAATCCAAATCAGTCTCGTTGGTTTTGACATTGTTAGTGATTATTTGTACTCTTTTTTCCATCGTTATTGCTTTACTCGTTATTCGTAAAAAAGTTTTTAATCTTTTTTATAAGTAGGTGCTCTGGAAATCCTAAAATGAGTACAGCCCCTAGAGTTTTGTCGGAAACTGTTTGTTGTTAATAGGTAAATGTTCTATATGAGTCTTTTGATTATTTCTCGTAGTTTTTAGGTTCAAATTTAACTTTACTCTAGAAGTTTGATTTTTGTAATATTTACGTAAATCAGCGATTGGTAACCCGCAGCCGGTGAAGCAATTTTTCATTACCCACGCGTTAATTTTTGTTCAATAATATTTTTCATATAATTTTTAGTATTAATTAATTCTTTTGGCTTTATAAATAAAAACTAGTTTAATCGTTAATACTTAATGTTTATACTATATAGTTAATTTACAAGTGGAGGTCATTGAACTTCAAAATAACAAAGTTTTAAACAATTTTTTTTTTGAGACGCAATTCGCTTGCTTCAATTTTATAGTTGTCTTCATGTATGTCTACATTTCCGGGAATCAGACAATTGGCACAAAAACTTATAGTGACGTTTGCAAGTACATATGTATGTAAGCAGACATTTTCTATTGGGAAGTACAGAAAAAATAAGCACTCCTCAAGCCTTAGTTATAAATGCTTACACGCTGTATTACGAGTTAACAACAGGTTTTCAAGCTAGCTGATATCGAAAAATTAACTAATAAACTGCAAGCACAGAAATCGCATAATTTACAAATTTACAATTTTTTATTCAATAAAATTTTTTCTAGTAGAATTTGTATCTTTTTTTACTCATATTTCCACGTAAAACGATAAAATGTAATAGCAATAAAATTGTTATATAATATTATATCGTATGTAATTTTTTTTTTTTTTTTGTTAATGGTGGCCCTTGATGAAAAATTGAAAAAAAATATGACTTACTTAGTTAAAAAGGTTACAAGTAATCGTAATTATTGTGAACATCTACTACGATATATAACTAAATGGCGCCAATAGATAATATTTCTTTTTACAAAATAATCTGTATCTTTAACCGTTGAATGTTAAAATTAAAAACCAAAAATTACAATAAAAAAAAAAAAAAAAATGTAAAATAAATAGAGTTTAAAATTTAACAAAGCAGTTATTGACCTGATTTCTTTAGGTTTATAGGTTTGATTTTTATTTATTACCCATCACTTCTCAATATATGGATAGAGATTTAAGTAAGTATTTTAAAAGTCGTGTAGTAAATAGTAATAAATATTGACTTTAATAAATTAAATATTAAATTATATTGTTATTTTTGTAACTACCTTAGCATACTTGTGTAGTTACAAATTACAAGATACTTATTTACAGAAACACTTGTACAACTGTTTAAAGATGTTACATATTTAAATATATTTTGTTAAACATAATTATGTTTTCTATGTTACATAATAGTTATATTTGTTAATAATCAACAATAATTAATATAATTAACGACTCCACCACCAAAAATTTTGAATTTAAATTATGCTATTCGTTTGCAATAAATATTTTACAATTTGAATTTATTTCAGTAAATATAATTATTATTTGTATGTACCTATAATTGTATTATTGATATTAGTTATATCTCATGTTCCAGACAATATAGATAATAAATATTTCCTCTATCTGATATTATTTTGAGAATTTTGCTATTTCGGATAAAATTAATCAATTATTAATGGTTGTCATATTGATATTATTTTTATTATCTACCATATTACAAGAAATTTAATTTTAATTATCAGATAAGAATTTATAGAATACTGAATAGTAAATAATATGAAATAGGTTTTTATTTTGCGTTGATCGTTGATCATGATTGGTATCATTATAATATATTCATTTTATGTGAGTTGTATTAAGTTTTTGACATTTTTTTAGGCGTAGGTGTTATTATGAACTACCTACGTATTAACTATTGTATAAAAAGTATATTTTTTTTTGTAGTTAATAATGGTTTAATGTTTATCAATATTTTTTGGTATGTACGTAACTATATTCTTTATCCATACCAATAAGTATGGCTGTATCTACCTATTGCATTCTCACAAGTAGTAATGCATAACAATAGTCTAGCTACCTGGCCAACTGATACGAAATATTATCATATAACGTACTTTTGAAATGTACTTATGTACGTATATTAAATAAGTATTGGTTGTCAGTTACATTTGACAGACGTGAAACTGTGACTGTTGTACTTATAATAATCTAATGTCGACCATATATTATTCCTTAAATTCTTTTTTATAATTTATTTTATAAAGGCCGTCTTTGTAAACTATCTTATTATTATAATAATATAGGTTTACAGCATTCCGTAATGTTTATCACGTTTAACTTGACTTTTTATGAATAATGTAATAAAAAAAATGTCATTGATAAACAAGATAATATATTTTTGTTGAGATTATCAAAATGATTAGGTTAATAGCGAAATTCTCAAAATAATATTATAACTAATATTTATAACTAAGGCTTGAGGAGTGCTTATTTTTTCTGTACTTCCCAATAGAAAATGTCTGCTTACATACATATGTACTTGCAAACGTCACTATAAGTTTTTGTGCCAATTGTCTGATTCCCGGAAATGTAGACATACATGAAGACAACTATAAAATTGAAGCAAGCGAATTGCGTCTCAAAAAAAAAATTGTTTAAAACTTTGTTATTTTGAAGTTCAATGACCTCCACTTGTAAATTAACTATATAGTATAAACATTAAGTATTAACGATTAAACTAGTTTTTATTTATAAAGCCAAAAGAATTAATTAATACTAAAAATTATATGAAAAATATTATTGAACAAAAATTAACGCGTGGGTAATGAAAAATTGCTTCACCGGCTGCGGGTTACCAATCGCTGATTTACGTAAATATTACAAAAATCAAACTTCTAGAGTAAAGTTAAATTTGAACCTAAAAACTACGAGAAATAATCAAAAGACTCATATAGAACATTTACCTATTAACAACAAACAGTTTCCGACAAAACTCTAGGGGCTGTACTCATTTTAGGATTTCCAGAGCACCTACTTATAAAAAAGATTAAAAACTTTTTTACGAATAACGAGTAAAGCAATAACGATGGAAAAAAGAGTACAAATAATCACTAACAATGTCAAAACCAACGAGACTGATTTGGATTAATAATTGTTAATGGTAGTGTGTCAACATAAAATGGCTCATTTGGAGTTCCAAAATTTTGAATTTGGGGTGCGTTATGACCTCACAAAAAATCCCTTATAACTCCCGAAGGATTGCAGCACAAGCGATGAAATTCGGGCACAATCCAGCACAAACGTAGCACAAACGAATGGCATAATTTAAATTTGACCTAACCTAATTCTGAGGTGAGGGTGCAATCGTTTCGCCAGCACCCCCACAAAAAATCCCTTATAAATCCTGAAGGGTTGTAGCACAAACGATGAAACTCGGGCACAATCCAGCACAAACGTAGCACAAACGAATGGCATAATTTAAATTTGAAAATTCTGAGGTGGGGGTGCAGTCGTTTCGCCAGCACCCCCACAAAAAAACCCTTATAAATCCTGAAGGGTTGTAGCACAAACGACGAAACTCGGGCACAATCCAGCACAAACGTAGCACAAACGAAAGCCCTTGGTTTGAATTCGAAATTCTGAGGTGGGGGTGCAGTCGTTTCACCAGCACCCCCCAAAAGAAATCCCTTATAACTCCTGAAGGGTTGCAGCACAAACGATGAAATTCGAGCACAATCCAGCACAAACGTAGCACAAACGAAAGCTCTTGGTTTGAATCCGAAATTCGGAGGTGGGGGTGCCAGGGAAATGCATCTGTTTTTTTACTTTATGAAAAACATTTTACGTAGTATCCTTATATTAAGCCAATAAACTTGTCTCAAATTAAAATATTTATATTTAATTAATTATACTAGTTCAACATTTAACTTTTATATATATAAATCTCAAAAAAAATAATATAAAATAAAACTGCATGTTTTAATTTAAAAAATTGAAAACCTTAAAAAAGTTGTTTATTGACTTCAATTAATGTAAAATATGTATATGAAACGATAGTATTCACTATCAAAAATAACATATAAAAATATGTTCTATTTAATTTATCAGTTTTTTTTAATTTGTTTACACACAGTGTTTCTTGTGCATTTAAGATGCACAGATTTTTAACTTAATTATTTGAGCGAGTTTAATAAATTTTAAAATTCAAGTCTAAAATTTCATCCAATTATGATTACTTTTTTATTTGTTGTCACCAATAGCAACTTGATATAAACAAAAATAAACAACAATTCCTAAAATTTAGAATTCAACTTTGAAATTTATTTATCTTCAAGTAAAAGATTACCTATGTATCAAATTTCAAAATCATGGATACCATGGATTCACTTACAAACAAATGCTTATTAATAAATTAATTTAATTTATTAACTTTTATTATTATAATTTATAATATTTATTGGATTAAGAAGAAAGTGTAACCAAATACTGAATACTGTGGAGTGTAGGCGCAGATTTATAACAAAATAAGTAAAATAATATCGTCAGTCTGTTAGGCAATTTATTACGTTAGCTCTATATTAATTAATTTTCAAGAGGGATAAAAAAAAGATCTATTATTATATTTTTATTATTTTTTATCATTGTAACATTAATTAATATTTATATAATAATATTAATTATTACGAGTAATACGCGGTAAAAACTATCACTATAATTCATAAATAACGTAGTATGGTTATGATTTCACTGATATTCATCTGAAGATTTGTGCAGGACATTACGTTTAATAAATTTAATAGAATTTTCACGTTGAATAGTGTAAAATCTTCAAATTGGAGTTTTTAAGATCACGATTTGGCATATTACTGTATGAGCCGACCACCCCAAACGCTACGACACAGCTGGCTTAAGCACGCGTTTGCTTTAAACTTGCACTCGAGAAATAAATAAATAAAAAAAAACAAAAAAAAACAAAAAAACCTTACACTATCTCGTTTTATCATTACCGCATGATTGCCACCAGTTGGACGCACCACTCGGCGGTGACGGTGTACAGGCCGAGGTTTTGAAGAGCGATGCCGGCCACCATCATACCCAGCAGCGGCGGGAGGCCGCCCACCACGTCGACGGCATGACCAGCGGCCAGCCCGACCGCGTACAGCATGAATATGGACGCCACGCTGCCGCCGGGCACGGCCATCAGCGCCGGCGTCACGTTGACGCACAGCAGACACCAGGCCACGGCCACGGACAACAGGACGGCGATCGCGTCCGCCGCGGTGGCCGGCCACCGGTCATCGAATCGGGCCAGAAGCGACGACGGGTGCGAAGGCCGGCGGCCGCGGCCGTTGTCGGTGGCGTGGTCGACGCGCACGTTGTACTGTTTCAATGACTGCAAACCTGGTTGCGGTTGTGCCGCCGAACTGCCGCCGTTGTTCTCGTCTCCCATTTCTCGTGGTCGCGGTCCTCCTGCGGCGAACAAGTGGAAAGAAAACGATTGGTTTAATGTGATTAGGCATTGAGAAGACGTCACCACCGTATGCGTTGTCTCCGACTTGCAGACGTCTTTAGCGCGTCGCAAATTTTACATTCACGACAATATTATGAATTATGATTGATTAATGATTTTACTCTGCTGTCTTCGAAATAAGAGTGAACTGATACGTCATAAAATTCAAAATTAAAACTGTTATTTTAGGGAATATTTGAGGCTTTTATCGATATTTCAATATTGAAGCAAGTTATGAGCATTTTAAAATTTTAAATTTACTGTAGAATTTAAAGTCATCGTAATGTTGTACATATTTGTGAGACGAAAGCAGCCATACATGCGGGTGTGGCGTGTCCTCTAAACATTATTCGAAGTAATAATTATAATATTTTAATGTTATGTGATTAGTATTACGGTTTAGACGGTAGGTAGTGTTACGTCTTCGGATAGTTTCTTGTTTAAAAAAAAAAAAAAAAAATAATAATAATAATAATAACAATAAAAACTAGAAAAATATTAAGATGTATAACAAATATTATGGACTTTTATTTTTGTACATTGGTACTTGCTAATGTGCGTCAGGGAGACGTCACTACGCGTATATGTTGAACGAGCGACGTTTACAAAATATGACACGGATTATTATGAGTCTCATAAGAACCGAAAGAATGGGGGAAAAATGATTTAAGACGACAGTATAAAACAATAAAGAATACGATGATAACAAACACGTGGTGGGAGTGCATGTCAAGATACTGACTGTAAGCAAGTGCTAATAAATGCGATGTGTGAGTATTACGATGTTATAATATTGGTAAGGCTGGGCCACTTTATCGATTTATTTATTTATTTAACTTATCAAGACAAATATATGTTTAGTTTAATGTTTAATGAGTTAAGGTTTTGAGATTGTCATTTTCTATGGAAATTAAACTATTTAAAGTTGTATTTCAATTTTTATACATCAATTTGATCTCAATTTAAATCCAAAAATCCAGTAAATCATATACTTCAATAGCCCAAAGTTTAGCATTTACAATACATAACATTATTAATAATGTTTGCAGTTATTAATTTATATTAAAACAATAATTTCTATAAAACAAAATATGTTTTGAGTCTTTAGTGTTTAAATCAGGGATATTATAATTAATGTATTTATTTTCTTAGTACTTATATAATTTATATATAGATATGTATGTATGTTTCTTTCTATGTCCTCTATAGACACAAAAACTACTGTATAGCCTTTAATAACAGTTATATCAACAGATTTCTTGACACTCATGAAGGATTTGTAATTTTGTTATTAACCCATATATGTCGAACAAGTTAAACCACACATGAATTTGGTTTCGGCTCACAAAATAAAATATATTTTGTTTATAGTTAACATTGGTTATAGATATTCAAATAGTTATAATGATTGAACATAATTTTTTGTATTTTAATATATTTTGTCATTTAGGCAAATAAAGCTGTATTATATAAATGTAAGATAAAGTAACAGCTTGTTTGTATAATAGAAGAAAAATATATGGCTGAGGCTTTTAGAATAAAAGAATACTCGACCGCTTTTGATTGGTTCAAGGTAAGTAAGATAGATAATTAAACCATTAAGTGACTTATACACTATCAATAATGTTTAAATTATAATCGTATATTCGTTTATTTTGCTTTTGATTATATTTCGCATTAGAAAAAATCTTCCTTAATACTATGTATCACAAGTGGATGGATTACTCTTCTCAATTTCAATTATCCATGACCATAAGCAACACCGAGTAGTATAATTAGTAAAATATGAAATATTTGTTATTTTCATATTTTTATATAAGTAGTATATTTCTTATACAATTTTTTTTCCTTAAGGAATTATTTTGTTTTTTCATTATTATAATTTAATTTTTTATTATAAAATATAAAAAATAAAAATAAAATAAATACATCTGAGTATATAATATGTAAAAAATTTAATCAAAGCTTTTTCACGTATATGCTACTGTGATGAAAAATGAAGCTTAAATAGTCAGTACCTACTGATTAAATAATTATTGAATTTTATAAATGTACATAACATAAAAAATACAAAATAAAATGAGTAAATTATTGAATGGATATAGACCTGGAAAAGTTAATAGTATTTCAAGTAAAAGTGTTTTGGTTGGTTAGTATTAGCTTTTCAAATATTTTTAGTACCCAGTTTGCTGACCTTAAAATGGATCAGCTATAAATAAAAACATATTAAAAAAATGTCTTATATTAAAGTTGGCTGAACCACTGTATAAAAAAAGTATAATAAAATCTGATATTTAAAATGTTTATTACAAGAAAGATAAAATATTATAAAAGAGGGAGAATATTAAACAGGTGTTTATAATAAATTAAGTATTTATTTATTTTTTAATTTTTTATTATATATTTTAGTATAAAATAGGATATAATAAGCACTTATATTATTCAATAGTAGTATCATAACATAGTATTTTGAATATTATATATAAGTTTATAACTAAACAGTCACATAACATTACGTTTATTATAAAATAAATATTTATTCAATTATTAACTTGTGACATAGTTACATAAGTACTTACTATATTATGTGTATCATAAAAAAAAAAAAAAATCATGATTCATAAAAATTAAGAATTTAATCCATGCTGTATATTGTAAGTTAATTTCTATTATTCATGTATTGGTACATATTTATTATTTAGTATATATAAATAAAGCAAACAGTAACTTTAACTAATAATTATAATTTGAGGGCATGCGAGTGTTCGAATGATATCGTGAGAATTAATATATTTGAGACAATCAAAAGCACTGACGCCAAATGTTCGATATGACTGTCTATAAAATAATACCATGTCTCCTTTAACAATAAAAACATTTATAAACGTAATATACACACGCGTGATCCGGCCGTTAAGACAGTGGACCATGGTAATGATCAGATGTGGACATGTGGTGAAATTAAGGCATACGTATACGAATATGTGATATACCACGATACAGAAACCAACATAAGAGTTTTATACTATTAATTTTTACTGTAACGTCCTCTTAGAATAACTATTATAACATTTTAATAGTTTTATTTTCTATTATATTTTTATTTTTCTATTTTATTATTTTTTAATAGATACAATGTTCTGTATCGATTATTATCGGATTAGGTTAAAAATAAATATATTTGATTATTCTTTTGCGTTATAGTAATTTTACGTGATTATCCACAGACTTATTCAAGAGCAGTTAAACTATTGGTGAATGTTACTATTTTTTTCAGTATATCTTTGAAATTCTAAGTCACGTTGTAAATGGAGGAGCTATAAATATAGTAAAACAGACATGTTAAATAAGGTTTGACTGCTCTTAACTCATTTTCTGTAACAGACAATTTATAATTTTTAAAATTCTGAGAAATTAAATAAAGTCACATGTTTACATGCGTAGTTAAATATATCCTAAGCCATATGTAAAGAAAAAAGCAATCTCTTGATTAAATTCTGAATCAGTGAATCGTGTTGGAAAGAAAGCATAGCGTCATCATTTGTACATGAAAAACGAGTCTGGGCGTAGAGTCTGCCAGCCATATCACTTTCATAATGATTTTTGATATTGCTATTGAAGTAATTTATTTTGCTATAATAATAATATTAGAGTAGGTTGATTTAATGTTTTCCAAAAATTACCTTTATAAAAATTATTAATATTTAATTATTATATATTATATATTATGATACTATTACCTATTATTAAATTTTGAGTTAATTTTATGTTACCGTAATACTATGTGAATATGTCCATTGCATAAATAATTATAATCTACATATTTTAAAAATGTATGAAGTATAGAAAAATTCGTAATATATACATAAATTTTAAATTCTCATGTAACTTAAATATTTTTTAATGGAAATAATAACACTTTTAAATGTCTACAAATAGCTCAAAAACAGTCGAAACATTTAGAAAAATATATAATTTTTGTAGAATATACAAACATGGACTTTGCTGAAAATCTATGGCTAGTCGTTTTGGAAGTACACCAAAAATCAAAATCGATTTTGTTTAATACTAATTTCGATGCAAAAATTTTCGTTTCATCTTTTTTATTTTTTTTATTGTTGGAAATTTTTACTTTTGATTCTCCAAGTAGATTTAATTTACAACCAAAAATCACCCTCAAAGTACGAGTAGAAAATCAAGGCATTTTTACTGTTCCTCGAAAAGTGATGATAGATACAAACAAAAAAAAAATAATTTATATTTTCATTATTCTGCTCAAAATCTATAATATATTACTATAATCATTTATTATTAACTAAAAATGGATTTAAAAAAAAGTTAATGCACGTTCAAATATGATTTTCTTTTTTTTTTTTTTATTGACACATCATTTATTGCCTTGTTATCATTGATTACAAAAAAAAACTTAGGTGATAGAAAAAAAATAAATCTTATACTATTAAGAAAAAATATTTCAAACACTACCTGTATCAAAACTGCCATAGATTGATATTTTTGAATCGTATTTATTAATACAAATGTTCTCCCTGTTGTTTGACATAATTTAATAGTGCAAGACACGAAAACTTACAGTTTTTTAAAATATAAAATAATAAAATTACTGTTGTCACAATGGAATATCTACGTGATTCAAACACGATGTTCGTAAATTAATATTATAAAAAAAATAATAAATTACGGTACCGTCATTTTTATATTTATTAGTACGATTATTATAACATCACGACTGTATCAAACATAATAAATAACTAGGGAGAAAAACGATGGCTGTTAGTATTGAAAATCAGTTTTATGTTCTACGCACATAAATGTTGTTGTTTATTATCGTGTTTTTTACATTACAAGACTTTTATTGTTGTTCTTGAAATTATGACCGTTGTACATAATTAACACGATAATATTAAATTATTGTAATGAGTTTGATCAGAGACCACTAAAAGTACGAGTAGGATATCAATGAGAACAATTCCGTAAGAAGAGGATATGATGGGAGATAAGAAAAAAAAAACAGAAAGAAAACTAATCATAACAATCATTTTACCAATAATTACATTTAACATTATTACAATGTTTTATTAAGTATTTATAATGTACCATAATTATACTGATAAGATATAAAAAACTCTTTTTTTTTTTAAATTTCTTTATTGCAAACACAGTTGATTTAGTCAGCTTATCTTTTATCATACCCAATACTAAATTATAATAATATACTTACCTATATATATACATTTTATGGTACAACTTTATATTTACAAGTTCCCATACGAGTTTTTAATGAAATCAAATTAAAATTTCCTAAATTATTTACCATAATATTTTGCAAGAGAATAAAAATAAAAATATTATGTAAGCAATATGAATTGTGATTATAACTATTATAATGTTCATTTTTAGTATTAATAATTATTTTGTTAGAGTTTAATCATCAGATAAAATATATACGAGTGATAAACTAATTATATTTGTGTACAATACTTGTATATATATATATTATATGCATATTAATATATAATAATATAAATACAAGAATATTTATACCTAATGATTTTAATGTTTTTTCTTAATGTTTCATTAATTATATCAAGAGTTTTATGTTGAATTTTCACTTTTTTTCGAAACCAACAATTTTATTTATTTATTTACTGAAAGATTTTATTCAAATATAATTAGAAATAAAATTATAAAAACAGTTAGTTTCATAATTAAATAGTTACATTGTTTGTGATTAAAACATACGATTAATATTACTTTGAATATATTGTATATTTTAAGCTAAGAATTAAAATCATTAAGTTGGATTATAACATAATATTATAAATAGTAATTAATACATATAGATTTTATAATATCATAATTATACAACAAAACAGAAAATCTACATTAACTGAGTTATAAGCCAACTAGTGTTCCTTTCTGAATGTATGCAATCGGTGAATGTTGGTTATACCGATTTGTTATGATTAAAAAAAATTCTATAAAACAGAAAAGTCAAAATATTATAGTGGGTAATAATAATTCTATTAAGAAGATATGCTGTCATTAAATAATATTAGGTGTTGACTATTATATAAGATAATAATTTTGATAAAATATTTTATTATCTTAACAACAAATACATAATATTACATAAAGGCCTCGTTATAGTGCCATTTAATATGCCATCGTCATTTTTGCGGTTATACATTGTATACTATTTTTTTAAAATTTTTTTTTATCAAATTACATCAGTTACTAGGTCATTAGTTATAGTTAACATTGTATTTACATTTTAATTAACGTTAAGATAAATTTACCTACGTTTATATTAGGTTATATAATTTGATTTCCTTTAAGAAGTTGATGATATCTTTATTAGATTGGAGGTCGAGTTGTGGGGCTTCTCTTAAAATATGAGGTATGTGGTGGTTGGTTCTTGAGTTCTTCGAACTTGAGGCGTTCCGTTATATTATATGATTCGCGTACAAGGGATCATTTCTGGCCATGAGGTAGTTATGTGTTATATATTTATATATGCCCTGTTCGAAGGTGGTTTAAAATGGTTTCGTCTTAATATTGTTTTTTGTGTTATCCAATGAGTTTGTCATTTGAGGTATAGAATCATCTGGGTGTGTTTTTTGTATCAGCGTAGGAGACGGCTCTATTACTATTGATTTATATCATAAACAAACACATTTTTTTCTTTTTAAGTATAGAAGTAGAAATCAAAAATCATCCAGGATAAGCTGTAAAAACATTTTAAACGTCAAAATACAAATTTTTTTCCGTTTGAAGTTAAGGAAACTGTCCGTGTAGTATTAGATATTATAGTAAATAATAATTTAAGATTCTGAGCGGATCGATGAATATATTTATACTACAGTGAAATGTATGTCCTATGTTTACACAATAAAAAGTGAATAAAATTCATAAGACTTCAACTTTAAGAGTAATATCTGATAACAAATTAAATCTAAATTGTACTGTACAGAGAACAGTATTAAAAAGTGTCAATATATATTTTTTTTTAAATAATCGAGAAAAACAAACATAAGTTAATGAAAAATTGGAATTTTCAAGCATTAATTTTTATGATCGATTGAAATTCAAATATTATCGATATTAGATATTCACCCGTATAATAACTATTTCTTCTTTAACTAGTTTTGTTTTTTGTTGTAATTTCATTAACCAATAATTATGGATACTTGAAACATTTACCAAACATATATATATATATATATATATGTTTGCATTTCCTACGCGTAGTAGAATTATTTAAATATTATCAAAAAAAAAAAAAAAAAAAAAATACCGAAAAATATATAGCCACAATTTTTTTTTTTATAAGTATTTAAAATAAAAATTTCGATAAAAATTATCAAATTGGAAAATATTGTAAATTATTTTTTAGTTAGAAATTCATAACATTTTTAATATTCAAACTTACAATTAAGTAATTATAATGAACAACTAGAGTCGACTTTTCTTATCAGTGATAAAGTAGTGAAGCAAATATCTTTCAATTTCCCCTTAAAAATGACCCTTTCATAATAGTTAAACAAGTTACAACCGTTAGGAATAAACTATGTTGTTCCAATAATCACAGTATCCAGGCACACATGTCGCACTCAAGACATTTCTTAGAACAAGCACCAACAGTTTAATTAGAGGAGATAAAACGGGATAAAATTAAATGTAACTAAAATCTATTGTAAATATACTTTAGTTCATAAACATTACATAATCATTAAGATAAAGTTATGTATTAAAAGTATCGTTATCGTCATGCGAATACTCTCGAAAATATTTTATCCTGAGTGTATATACGTTAATAAAACATTAGTCAATTTATTGACATACTTCGCAACGTTACATCTGTCTCTGAATACCTTAATTTCGTTATTTTTGTCTATTCACATAGTCTCGACTGAGTGATAGGATTATTCTAAGTTTCAATATTATATGATAATTATGTAAGGATAAAAACTTGATGTACATTAAAGTATAAAATACTCATTTTATTTGTTAATATATTTTATTTATAAACAAATATAAAAAACAATTTAAATATTATCAAATATTGACAATATATAACAGACATATGAAGCATTAAAAAGTAGTATTTTTTTTTTTTTTAATGATTATCTACACCGGGCGATTATCTATTCTTAGTAAGATGACGATAAATTGTCAGCGTGAAAAAAATGAATGATAAATTTAAGTTAAAAATAAAAAATTTACGCTTTCGTGAAACCTAAAAGCCTGAGTAAAACGGACGTCTTATATTTAAGATGGATATCATTGAATAATGGCTTTCTTAGAAAAACCATAAATTTTACCATTTGGTATTTTTACTAAATAAAAAATCCATAAATAATTACAAAATAGTGAATTTATTGTAAACTATTCAATACATTGTTCCTAATATACAGTTTTCACCATAAAAAAAGCCTTAAGATAACTCAAAAGTTCTTATTTAACGTATTATATTTTTACAAGTAATTTATAGACGCTATTAATATTGTAATATAAATTATAAGATCTTTGCATAGGATCATTAATTTGACAATTTAAAAAAATTATTTAAAATTATTTTTTTTTGCCACTATATTTTAAACATTGTAAAATTTCAAATAAAAAATAGATTTTTAGGTATAATGAAGGTTTTAGATTTATTTTTTGTTTTTATCATCTAAAATAAAATTGACTTTAACAGATACTGAACTTAGAGATAAAACAATGTTATTATAACCGCAATATCCAAACGACTTTTCTAAATCGTTACAAATTCAAATAGTACTTTGTGTAAAAAACATTAAGAAGTATCATAGAAAAAAAATTAAAATTATAAGATAATTTACTGAAATATTAATAATTCATATTATGATATGAGCAGTAGTTTTCCGGAGGTGTATTCATTATTAGTTATGTTTTTAACAATACTTGTAATGGCAGTTACAGGTAAATGGTAATTTTAAAAATTTAGAATTATAAAAAATTATTTAAGAAATTCCATGGGGCAAGAATTACTATCGAATAGACGCTAAAAAAATAGAATCATGAACATTAAGTAGATTATTGATAACTTTGTGAACTTAAAAGCTTGTAAAATAAAACTTTAACTGTTATAACTGACTTTAAAAATAAACCATTAAAGACATCTCATATAAATATGCATTTTTCTTTTACATTTATTCCAAAAAAGAGAAGAGATTTTTAAGTTTTTCGCATTCGGGCCGTATTTTTATACTTATGCCACTGTCTAGACAACCTTAACTCATTAAGTGAAGTTCTTCTTTTTATAAATTAAAGGATTAAAATAATGATTAGATTAATAGTTAATGTCTAAAATAATATAATAATAAAATTAATTTTTGTTGTATCATTATGTATAAGATGGTATTTCTATTACCTACATAAAATATTTCTTAGATTATCTATTTTTAAGTATCCTATTAATTTAAAACTAAACAATTGAAAATATAAACAAAAAACAAAACAGATACCATGTTAAATATATTTTATATTATACTTCTAGTGAGTAATTTAAAATAATTTATCAAAATATATATTGATACAATTTTTATGTAAATAAATTAATTTTAAGATTTATGTTATTGACAATAAATACTTAATAACTAACAAAATAACTTACCATTCAACTCTTTCAATTGATTGGATGTAACAAGAAAAATAAATAAATAAATAAATACATAAATACAAACGCTATATTATAGTGTAAGGCGCTATAAATACCACAGTCACAACCGATACTCAAAAAGGAAGGAGTAAACAGGTCACTAATAATTAAAATAAAATGTATGTTGAGGCATTTATTACAATTTAAAGAAATGGATGTATAAAATGAATAATTAATAATACACGTCGCAGAACGCCGACGCCACACTTGAACGTCGTCGCTCTAATCGTCCACGAGCGTACGAACATACAAATTGGTCGTCGATCGACAGACAAGTAATAATAGACGGCGCTGTCTCGCTAGATCCACCACCAAACAACATTTATTCATTATTTAAAACATTATTGATATTGTAATATTTATAGTGTTTTAATTTAAAATTATAAATGAGTTTATAAATTAAACAGCCACATAACAGTATATAATAAATAATAATTAGGTATAATAACATCTTTTATTGTAACTCAACAAAAAAAAAAATCTTTTTTTTTTTTTTTAATCTCAGGAGGTATTGCCAATTACTTTCGACTCATTTAGAAGTATTACCAGAATGTGAGTTAAATGATAAGTTCAAAATATTTTTAATTATTGCTCAACTATATGAGATTAAATTAGCATTGAATTAAGAATTTTTAATAAAATTCATTAATTGTACGAAAATGCAAAGTATGGTTTACTAATTTTTAATAATAACCACATTATAAATTGAGTGTTTTTATAGTTACTGCCTAACTTTAAATTACTTAAATATATCACTAATTACTAATTTAAATTCTTTTTTTCTTTTATAAGGTTTATAAAAAAATGTATAGTCGCGATTTTGATGATAAAATCGTACGCGGTGGATAAACATTTTTAAACAAATGTACGAACAAAAAGTAAAAAGCATTACAATAAGACGATTAAAATTAGTTTCAAACAAAAAACTATAGCCTATAAGTTTCTTGACTTAAAACATTTTGTGTATAATTGAGTATAAAATATACTATACATTGTATAGAAAAAATGAATTTATAAAGTTGTATAAAAAACAACACGAGGTACTCGTGATAAAATTATTAAATAAAATATATTTTTAAAAAGTAGCGATAGGTGCAATTTAAACTTTAAAAATTAATAGGTAATAGAACACTATTATTTTTTTCATGAAAATGAATCCTAAATAGCACAATATAGAGAATAAAGATAACGAGCAAAAACTATTGTTTTTTGCTGCGAACACGTTGTGTTTCAAATAAGGAATTTTTTCAGATTATACAAATTGTATGCGTTGAATTTTTTGGGGTTGTATGAGTTGTGTCCGGTAAATGTATTTTGAATATATATGAGTTGTGTCCTAATGAAAAAAAAAATATAAATCTAAATAAATCTAAAAATTGGTACATTATCCATTACAATATTATACAGATATATTATAATTATGCATTTTCTTATGTCGTATTAATTATTAATAATACTAATCGTATAATATTGTATTGCTTACTAGAACTTCTATGTATTATTTTATCAATTTTCACGGACAAATTAAGTGCAGAATTAGAATATTATTATGTTATACATTAATATAATATATAATTTGTTATCTTAATAGTCATTAGTCAATTGTTAATTATTGTAGGTATGCTACGTGTATTTAAATATCCCTCACGATAATAAAATATAATAGAGATAGTAAAATCTCTAGCTATAATGTATTACTATTTTAACTTGAACAGAATTTGTGTACCTGAACATTTTTTTCCGTCGGGACTCAACTTGTTTATTTTTCTTTTTTCATCAAGACATTACTTATGAGTCTATCCTTTTATTCGTTAGGACCCAGCTCGTGTACCAGTAATTTTATCAGTATACAACTTGTTAACTGCGCCTAGATACCATTCATATCTAATACGTAATATAATTAATTAATTACAACACGTCTTACGAGGTTTATTAAAAATTATTTAAATATATTTTTATCGGTTTAAAATTCAGCTACATACTTCTACCCTGATTCTGGAATTGAATAATAATCTGTATAAATTATAAAATATTATGCTTGATATAAATAATTTAACATTAAAATATAAAACGACAAACTTACATTAACATATTTTAAATTTTACGCATACGATGATGTTTGTTTTTATTTTTTTATTCAACATTTTATTTTGGAGCAGTAAAATGAATGTTTTAATATTCAACAATGAGGTCTGTTTCTGGTAGCTAATTTTATTTATTTCATGTTATGTTTAAAACTCAAAAACCTATTTTACCGATTATTAGATATAATTTGTGCTTTTTTAATTTTTTTTTTCATTGATGATTCCATGGTCAATTTTTATTTATAATTAATACAAGGTTACTCAAAACAGTTATAACTTAATGAATATTTTTGTTTTGCAATATATTTTAATAGATTTTACAGTACGAATAAGTTTTATAATTTTTTTTTAAATATTATCATTGTTGTAAAATTATTTAAATCTCTATCATTTGTATTGCTCCAAAAGGTGATGATAGACATAATTTATTTATTTTTTTAAACTTTAAATCGTTGTAAATATTATAAATCCATCACTCTAATTATTATTTATCAAATTATTGACAAAATTTGAGTTATCTGATTCTGAAATTTAGTACAATAAACAGATAACTCAATTTATTATGATTTAAATATATAATAGAAATTTTGACTTTTAATACTTGAATACAATTTAATCCAATGTTTTCGATAAAAATTAATCCTATCTACATAAATAGATAACTGATAGTAATTTAAACTTAAAACAAAATTCCTATTTATATCAAGAGCCTATTAACATTGTACTACAGTAAATCGGTAATGACTTAAGACATTTTTAACAATAATAAAGTATACAAATATAATACACGATTATAATAATTAAATATAAATATGAATAAATATAATAATTACGACTCTAAGCTGCTTCTTACATTAGTCTTCATCAAAAAAAAAAAAAAAAAATGTCCACTTCTTATTTTTAACCTTAATGGATAAGTATTAACAATTGCACAATATTATTTAGGCATTATAATATTATTAAAAAATATATAACGTCCATCTTCCCCTTCCAATAAAAATAATTAGAAGAGATGCTATTAAAATACAAAAAATTGAAGAGGAGCTCCGCCACCCTGCGTCTTCCCACAATTCGAGCACTATAAATAGTAATATAACAAATAATAATAATAATAATGTATTGTTTAATATGATAATGTATATAACATATTTATGCCGAAGTTCCTTTACTAGGAAACCCTTTCATTCTGTAAAATATGTCTTTTATTTCTTTATTTCATCGGATTTACTTATTTTTTCACTTATTTAAACAAATTATATAATAAACAATATTCAAAATTTAAAACAACAAAAAATAAATTCAGTGTATGTGATTTAATAAAATTTCAAAAAGTCTGAAAATGTAATTTTATTTAATATTTTTTATAAGTTGTACTGAAACTAATTTCAACAATCAATATAAATATCTGGATATATTAGTAATTTATTAGCATTTTAAGTTCAAATATTCTTAAAATTAGATATTTATATGATTTTTTCTATATTGACCTTTTTTTTTTTTTTTTATGCAATTCACAAATAAATAGCAGAAGAAATTTTATACATTACTCAAATATTTGTTTTATAATATTTATTCGAAAGAATATAATTTTTGAACTGTTAAAAACGAATTCCCCTGTTTTTTTATTTAAGCAGTTATTAATAAACTAATATACATTGAAAAATTGATATGAATACAGCGTATAAACTGTTATTAAATTCACTTTTAAAAATCGTTTGATAAATTTTTGTAAATTATTATCAAAAAAATATTGACATATGAAAATATATTATTATTATTCTATTATGTATAGAAATAGTAAATTATCAATCCATAATTCTAAATAATAAATGTTGTATCATTTACTTCTGAATTAGTAGTTATTCAATCATGTATTACAGATCACTCATATTAGTAAATTTATACAAAATTATAGATTAATTCTTTATTTACTAATTAATTATTCATATTTTATAAACTACTTACAAATAATTTATTTACAAAAAATTGCGATCTACTTTATTAGAACAAATAATCATATTTATAGTCTTTATTAAAATATAATACACACATTTAATCATTAATATTGGTAGGTAAATCAAAAGAGGCTAATATTAGTGGGCAAGCACTCAGTAGTGCCGCCCGACCAAGTACTTTTTAGGTACTATTGTGTTTTATTTTTAGTAGGTTACTGAGATAGTTAATTGATAAATGTGTTACTGCAAGGGTGTAAATTATAATATAATTTGGCTAATTTATTAATACTTGGAATTTTTAGATGTTTATGGAGATTTGTGTTTCTGAAATACTAAGGAGAGATCGTAAGCATAGACGTAAGCAGATGGATTGATACGCTTGATGTATTTTAGTATTAGAGAGCTTCACAAAACCCCATAGTTGAATAGTAAATACCTACCGTATATTCAGACTAGTTGAATTATTGACTTGTATATGGTAAGTTAATTAGATAGAGATAATTTGAATTTATAGAGTGGTGGCCTTAAGAGTAGGAGTTTAGAGTTAACTGTTTTACGCTTTAATGATAGCCACTGCTTGTAATCAATAGCTAAAAAGCGTATCACTATCAGAATTTTACTATGTATACCTATTTTATTGTATAAAAAGTCACATAAATGCTTAAATTATAATATAGACATTTGTGATTATATATTTTTATGTCTTTATATAAAAAAACTAGTAGTATTTTATATTTTTAATATATAAAATATTCTTTCAAGTATTTCCAATAAATTAATTGTGTTCTTAATTAATATTCAATTATAAATGTATTAATATTTAATCTATTTCTTCTTCCTTAGTTCATCTAATATATGGTAAGCTTGAAATTGAATTAGGGTGAATTAATTTATCATATAACTAAATCCTCACGTATATATATGTACTTTCATGCATACACACAAATATACATGAGAAAGTAGTAAATTTGAGTGAGCGCGTAATATATACATATGTAAACAATAAATAATGAATTAAATAAAAATATAAATACATATATAAAACAGACACGCTCTATTTTTACATTACTACAATGCCTTAAGTTTTATGTATGGGCTTCAGGTTAAGCGTTTATCTAGCGTTAGACTAAGATATTTAATTGCGTTTGTCTTTGGAACTTTTTAATTATTAACGTAACATGTGACAAGTTGAGATTTCTAAGTGAAAAAGTTATTTGAATATTAAAATTTGTTTATTTTGATTTTCTACCTGTTCGCTCAGAAGCTTATCATATTTGAATTATGTCACCGACTGTAACGAGGTTTTTATAAAAAGCGGTTATATTAGTGTATCGTCAGAATATATACCTATAGATGTATATAAGTTCTTAAGGATATCTTGAGTGAAAACCGAGTAAAGGAATGGGGCAATGTTACTTCATCGAAGGACTTCTGCTTTAATTGTGTAATGAGTTGGCAGAATTAAACCTTTTACAAAACATAGATATTATTATCAAATGAGACTTAAAAAACAAAGAGGTAATACACATGTTTAGTTAATGATAATAAATGTACCCATTATTCTCTAAATGTTGATTATACAATCTAGTGTATATTAAAGTGTTATAAATTTACCACAAACGTTAAATTATTTTACATTCACATCAAGGTAAAATAGTTTTATTTAATAAAAAAATATTACATGATATTTTTATATAACCATATTATTAACTGCATTACCTGTAATTATAATATCTCTGATACAGAAACTTCCATGTTGGATTTTGTTTTGGTATTAAAACAGAATACATCATTCTAAATACTTGAAATTTTCCAAATATAAATATAAGCATTTTCTAAACATGAGAGTATACATTTTTAATGCTTTGATTTCTTCAGTATTAATTATAAAATTATTATTTGATTAATATTTTGCGAATTATGTTAAAATATTGCTTTTTTTCTAGCTTAAAATCCATAAAATCCAATAAGGTGTTTCATGTATTTCCATATCCAATTTATTAATACAGAAAAGAAATACTGATATACATTGTTTTTATTTAAAAAGTTATATAATTCTATTAATAAAAACAAAACATATAACAGAGTGAATAAATAAAATAAATATTTTTTCATAAAAATTTATATAAAACAAAGTGAAAAAAATATACATTCAGTAGTTATATTCAAATTAATTATTAAATTAGATTTATAAATATGACAAAATATTTAAAGTGTATAATAATATTAATTTTATATTCTATGAATTTGAAGTAAAATTTACATTTTCAAACTCTTGAAGTAAATTAATAATAAACTATTTATGTGTTGTTTAATTATTAATACATGCAATTCTAAATATAGTACAAAATAACTAAACAGAAAAAAGTATTCAAGTGTACATTATCATCTATAATTTATAAATATAAATAATGTACTCAATTTTGTGCTAATAGTGTTACAGTATTAACACAGATTTGTATTTGTGCAATTTTTTGTTAACTCCAAATGTGCGCTAATCTTTATTTAAATTTTTTGTTTTAAGTTTTTTAAGTGATAATTCTATAACATTCAAGACATTTTACCTTACACAGATATTTTTCTCTAAACTATTTTCAAAAACATTTTTTTGGGGAAAAAAAATATAAATTAATTTGCATATTTAAACACAATTATCGATATTTATAATGGATGACGGAAATACGACACTCTCCACCAAATAGTACTCCAAGCGTGTACAGGGGTGGTCTGGCTCAGTTAGCTATATGGTGATCGCGAGCTGGCCGGTCACTTGTATTATATAATTTGACCCGACATTATTTTTAAGAATAAATAACAACAAACAAAAATGCATGTTTTAATATATATGTATTACATTAAAATACATTATTATAAAATATATATTATGAATATAAATATATTTATATGCGGTGAACTATAAACACTGGATAATACTCGATGGTTATATACAAAACTAATAATTTTGTTGTTTTAGGGCAATATCAGTGGTTATGTCAATTGATTAAACGAAAAAAATTACTGTCACATAGTGAAATTTTTTTGTCCCCAAGTGAGTAATATATTAAATAACTGGACAACATCCTTTTTTTCTTCATATTAGCATGTGAGAGTTACTCGTTTCTATCAAAATAATTTCGGAAATCAATGGTTTTAATTTTTAAGTATATATTATGTTGTGATAAATATAAAATATAGTAATTTAACATGTAGGTTAGGTTAATAATTCGTTAATAATTGCGAAGATCATAGGTACAATAGTATATACAGCGATAATCTTCAATCATTTTTGATGATTGTTATTCGTTTTTAACGGAGGGAAGTATAAACTTACTGTATTTATAATTTGCAAATAATAATTATCTGAAAAAAGTTCTCATATTTCGATTCAGTATCTGTTCTGTTTATCAAACAGTTGATAACATTCTTAAAACAGAATTTATGTTATACTTGAAACAAAAAGTACATTAGTACATGTGGTTCTCAAAAAATAGTTGGGAAAATGTCTTTTCACAAAAATAAATTTTGGTGGAAACGGGAATCATATTTTTTCGTTTTAGTGGAAAAGTACTATGCCCTATGCGTAAATCAGGAAACTTGTTTTTTGGCGGAAATAGGCCTTGCATTTAGCATGTATATACTCTAATTTTATAAATTAATCATAATGTATTATACAAATGATAGAAATAAAATTAATTCCTCTAAATAATTGAACTCATACAATATATTTTATACATAGATATTTACGTCTAAAATTATAGATTTCTAAAATTTTTGTTTTTTATAAGATTTTTTATATTCCCAGTGTCAACCATGAGTGTTCGGTACGAGAGCTAAACTAAAATTAAACTATTATAGAAATGGAAAAATATAAAATAAATGTTAATTTTTTCCCTTTGCTTAATTTATTTGAACTTTAATTGACTTATGGAATTTTGTTACATAATGTCAACAATTTTAAAAACTAAATTCATTTTTATATTGAATTTTTAATTTTGTAATTAATTACACTATATTATTGTTTTTTTTTTTTTTATTAAAAATTGAATAATAGGTACATAATTGTGACGCTCTTAATTGAGTATAATACAAATTAAAGATTCAAAAAAACTAGCGAAGAAACGCTTTTATTAAATTTAATTGTAACAGATTAAAACGAAATATTAGTATTATTTAAATATATTAATTCAATAATATTTGATATTTAGATAAGTAATGTATTATCTAAAATTTAAAATTTACTAGCGTAGTGGTGATATTGATGGAAATAAATACCCATTGAAATTTAGACGTAGTTCTGTATGGGCAAGAAAAAAGAAGCTAATTAATAAAATTTAAAGGTAAAATTACTCAGAACAAAAATCAAAGAAGAGAAAAGTGTAATTATATTTCATTTTTATTTGTTGTAAATATTTACTTAAGAATAAAAATAATAGTTTTAAAACTGCTGACTGGCCTGTCGTCTACCTAGGCCGCCTCCGATCGCGTAAAAATAAAAACCAGTTGCATAGAATAGATATGATATACAACAATATATTAAGGAAATCCTAAATAATTATGTAGATAAAAATAAAAACGAAATCTTTGATTTCAACATACTATAAAATATAGTTTGTGATTTAGGTTTCGCACATAATCGTTTTACGTATTTTATCATTAAATTAAAATTTAACACATCCATTAAGTGCCCTACCTGATACAATAATCTAATCTAATCATTAGGTATTAATAATTTAGCTAATGAAAATATTAACTACATTAAACAACTATTAAATACATAATGTAAACAATCATCAATTTTCGAGAAAAAGGTAAATGTTTCTAATAAAGCTTTGAAAGTAGTTAGAAGGTGACAAAATAAATATTTAAACAAAAAAAAAAAACTTCACAAAATAGGTGAATCTTTAATACTTTCGGTCTGTTGAAAAATAGTTTATATTATGTTTGGTAGTAAAGCAGAAGCAAAAACATAAAAAATATCCCTATCCAATACCTAATACTATTCGTAGACGCGTCCAAGATATGTCAGGATATAAAGAAAAAAATGTCAAAGAAAAATTAAAGGTTCTAAAAATGTTTAACTTTAAATTGATTAGTCAACTGACATAAATGATAAGTGTTATTTAATAGAGTTTATTCGTTTTATGGATAACGATAATGTTATAGAATAATTTTTTTGCTGCAAAGAAATGAAAGAAATAAAAATGGGTCTTGATGCGTATAATATTATTGATTCTTAACTTAAATTATTAAATTTCTTTTGGGAACCCTGTGTTGGTATTTTCACTGATAGTGCTTCTAGGATGATTGGTTCTATAAAAAACTTTGTTTCATTGGTAAAAAAATGTAATACAAATATAATTAAAGCTCACTGTTTTTTTCATGAAGAAGTTATAAAAGCAAAAATAATCAGAGCTTAGTTATAAAATGTTTTTGATGATTTATTAAAAAATGGTTAATTTTATTAAAACGAAACTATCAAAATCACAACTTTTTTCTTTATTGTATGAAGCTATGGGATCACAAATTACTTAACTTATTTTACATACAGAAGTACGATGATAATCTTGAGGTAAAGTTTTGTTTAGTATATGAGATAAAGATGCACTTCTAATATTTTTTAAACTTGAAAAAGTACTCGAATTCTATGAGTTGTTAGCAAATGAGAAATGGCTGGAAAATGATAATATTTATCAGATATATTTTCACACTCAAATTACATAAGTTTAAATACGCAAGGATCAAATGAAAATATTTTAACACCACGTAGTAAGTTACTTACTCTTAAAGTCTTAAAGATAAATTGAATACTTAGAAAAATGTGTGTATAAAAACCAATAATTAGTGATGTTTCTCTTATTATTTGTAGCATAAAAAGTTCTGAAATTTCACATTTTATGGTAGGGCATTTAATTTCTTTAGAAGGGGATTTAGTCAAGTATTTTCTCAATTTAAGTACTTCAAAATATGAATGGATAAATTATTCGTTTGATAAAAATATCCGTTTTACTGAATAGTCTTGAAAAAGATAAAATACAAAATAGTCGAATTCTTTTATGAAAAAACATATATTTCAATAAATTAATTCTAGATTCATGTTGAAAAAATGTATGCTAATATCGTCAAAAAAGTTCTATAAATATTACTATAATTCTAAACGTCATACTCATGTGAACAAAAACTTTTTACACTTGTAAATATAAAAACAAATAAATTAATACAACTTGAGTTAGTTGGAGAAAAAATGAGAGTAAGTCTTTCGAAAATTCGACCATAAATAAAATAAGACTTGTATAAAAAAAATAAGTTAAATTGGTTTATTTGGTATTAGTAATATGTTTCGTAATTTCTCTATTTAATAATATTTAATTAATAATAATTGTTAAAAGTATTTAATTTTTTTTTATAAAATATTAAAATATAATATATATGATTAGTTAAATCTAACTAAAGAAAATTGATGTTATTTAATATTAATATAAATACACGATGTACTACAATGAGGTTTCTCCGAATTTTTATAAAATATTTAAGGTTGCTGTGAGTAAAAACAGGAACCTTTAGTTGAATGTATAGCAGAGTATTACCCACTTGTCTACCTTACCTTTTTTTGTTTAAATACATGATAAGTAGTTGAAAGTATGATTCGATTTTTAATTTGAGGGTGGATCTGATAGAATATTATATCTAGTTTGGAATTTAGGGAGATAAAAATTATGATTTCAATGGTATTCGTTTAAAAAAAATATTTATCGTGTAGATAAGAAGTTAATAAAATGTTTCGGTTTTCAACTTTGAAGAGGGTTTTTGACATAAAATTAAATTTAGTTTGCACAGTTGTACTCTAAAGATGTAAAAAGTAAAAATGTTAGGTATTTTTAAAATAATCAAGAAAAAAAATGAGAAAAAACGTATTTTCTAGGCAAATTTAATTTTTAATAAATCCTATTTTATTTATTAAAACTGAAATTTTTTAAAGGAAATTTTATTAAAATCAATATAATTTAAACTATCATCATTAGAAAAACCACTCACTACTTAGGAAATATATATATAAGCATATATTATATCTATATTTATTGATACTCCTTCTCTATTCTCCCATAAAAACTTGAATATTCCTTCCTATTTTATTTAGTCATCTACTCCTTTTATTATACCAACCCATAACACTAATTAGTAATGACGGTAAAAATCACCTCATTGATAAGATGATGTGTCCAGACAGTGATCACTTATACTTATTCTGCCAAATTTTTATGTACTTGATTATTTTATTCATTATATAATTATATATTTTATAGTTGTACTTATAATAAATAGCAATGGTAAATTTTAGTACATACTACATACGTGTAACATCTACTTAGTTATATTAAATGTTGTGAATTATATTTAACTTAATGTTCGTAAATAAATAAATAAATACTATTGCATGATATATGTTAAGTTTATAATATATGTATAATATAATTTCGTGTCATTTAGATTATCACTCACCGAATCAAACCTTAATAAAATCATAGCGTGCAAAATGCAATAAAAGCAAGAATGTTATGTTGAATTATACGTGAAATTGAAAAATAGTTTAAATGATTTAAAGTTTACAGTTTAAGCTCATCGATCGACAAAAGCTACGAGCATGCTAAGAAGTGTACTTTGAAATATATGTGTTTGATTACAAATAAAATATTAAAAACGATGATTCTATAATACTTTATTCCCATTAGTATTATTATTGACCAATATAAATTGTTTTAATAGAATGTAATATCGTAAGTACATCAAATACATACCTAATATTATGGACCGGGCATTTTTTTTTTTCCAAAAGTGAAACCGATTTCTTCGAAATAAAAAAATGAATATATTTATTATTTGTTAAATATAATTAATAATTAGTTTTTATTCATTTTTAATCATATAACAGTTGGGTATTTCAATTCGAAATTAATTATTAGCTTTTTATTATAATAGTATTATATTATGAAATTGTTTATGTTTATACAAATTATATTATGCATTATACACCTGCTGATATCAATAATTTATACAAAATTAATAAAAAAATTAAAAAAAATAAAATTAGTAGGATTATTAGGTATATTTTAATTTGAAATTTGTATAGTTCTTAATTACTTTAAAAAATTATTTCACTTAATTTCATAATTTCATGATTTTTATTTTTTTCATACTTGAAATTATTCAATACAAACTCACACACATGCATATACATATATAACAATAATATTGTCCAGAATATGAAAATATTTTAATAAGAAAACGAAAATGTTTGTTTTTATTTTGACTATGGCGGGGGGGGGGGGGGGGGGACAGTTTTTGTGAAAAAAAAATGGTCTCGATTTGTTATTATATTATTATTATTATTATTTTTTTTTTTTTTTGAAAATGGCTTCTAATGGAATCATAATTCAATCAATTTTAAACGATAGGTCATCATTAATATTTTATTAACAATATAAAAAGAATAGCTTATAATAGCTTATATTGGGAAACATATGTTACTTCAGTAATATACACATTATTGAGCATGATTAGATATAGACATATAGTTTATAATAATATTAAATAATAATTTAAGCTACAAGTTTATAATATTATTTGAATATGTATAATAATATACAGGAGGTAACTATTAAATACGTTACCTAAAGATAGAGTTTGAAAATTTCACAAGGCGTTACAGTTTTAAGCATGTAATAAAAATTTTTTAATGTGTAATATATTTAAAAAAAAAAAAATCTCGTTATTATAAGTTTAGTTTTTTTTTTTTGTTTGATGAAATTTTTAGTTTATTAAATTCGAAAATTATACATTTTTATATAAGTATGTAATATTAATAGATGATAGTTATCGTTAAGGCACAAGTGTATAACACAGTTATTAATTTATTATTGCTATTCCTTATTAAATAACTTTCATAACATTTAAGAAACAAATTCAATTTTATTAAGTAATAAGCTAATAAACATATAACTTTTATTATTTTCTTGATATTGTTATAATTGTTACTTTTTTAAATTGTGTTCATAGTTGTTACTTGGTAAAGTTATACATTTTATAAATAATGAAGTATTAAAAAAATACAAGACATATTTGTCTACTCATAAATATAACGAAAAACCGCACCACCTATAAACATAGTGCCATATTTCGCTACTTATGAATCGTACTTATTGATATAAATGTTTGCTTATTTGTTCAACTAATTTAATAGCGAAAATTACATTTTTAATAATATAAAAATATGCGTTAATGAGATCACAAATGTCCACAATTTACACAGATAATTAACTACAGGTTATAAACTTATACTTTAAATAATTATAATACTTTTAAACTCTTAGCCAAACGACGAATTGATTTTACAATGATGTTTGTTAGTGTTTTTTTTTTTCATATTTACCAACACATTACATTCTAATTTACTCGGTAGTTTTTTTTATTTTTTTTAAATACACATTTTTATTTTTGAACAATATTAGTTTAAGAAATAAATAAATAGGCGTTAGAACGATTTTATTATCACAATTACTAAATATTGATATTACAAAAAAAGTTGATTGTTTATGGATGGCATAAAAAATTATTTCATTATTTTAAAATTTAAGGTAATGTAAAATATTGTTAAAAACATTAAAAACTTAGAAATATGAATAAGTTTAGATTTAATAATTTATTTAATAGTGTTAATAGTGTAAATTATAAAACGATTCCATAAATAGAATGTATAAGTTATGTTAATTTAAGTAGTATTTTTTTAAACATTTTCTCATTGAATATTAGATGTTTTAAAGCGCACATTAATTAACTAATGATCGTGTTTAAGATAAATTTGATATTATTGTACTAAGTGAGACTTGGTTGAGAAAATACTATAATATAACAATCCAAGACTATTAAACTTTTCACTCGTTAAGTATAATTAACTACTGTGATGGGGTATCTATCGTATTAAGTAATAAGTAATAAGTAATAACTATAAATTAGATAATGTGGAAACAAAAGTTATAGATAATTGTAACTCGATCAAAGTATCTATCCATAACAGCATTATTTATGATTTTACCGTAATTGATGTCTATAGGTCTCATGGCTGCAAGAATCAATTTATTACCTCGTTAAATAAGTATCTCTTGTGCAATAACTTAATAATTCATCATATTTTTTTGCTGTGATATATTATAAATTTATTAAAAATTCAAATGAATCTAATACATATATGTAAATACTATAATTTATTAAACATGGATATACTTTTGTCATTAATGACTTTACTCGAGTTACCGATAACTCCAAAACATGTATTGATCATATTATATTTATAAATAATTATTTTATACTTTTTGATGACTCATATACTATAATTAGTATTACCTATTATTTTAGTACGCTTATTACTTTTGAAAAGTCAAACTGTACAGCTATTATCAATGAATATCAACCTATTTGTATTAATTAGGGTCGTTTTAATAAATCAATTAACAATAAAAATTGGGATAGATGATATGAAACAAACGATAATTATACGGTTATTGAAAAATGTAATTCTTCAGTTAATACATTTATTATACTAGGTACATTAAAATATGCATGTACAAAAAAAAGAAAAAGATAAGCAGTGGATAACTAAGGGCTTGTTACTTCAATAAATTAGAAATCGAAAAAAACAATATAATAAATGATATAAATAGCCATTTAATACTGTTCTTAAACAAAAGTATAATAAATACTAAAATGTATTAAATATTATCATTAGATTAGCTACAAAGCTCTGTCTACGAAAAACATATTAAACTCGCAAGTAATAACTCTAAAAAAGTATGGAATCTAGTCAAGGAAGCTGCTAGTATTAATAAAAGTAATAAAATAATAGTATTTAATCTTATTAACAATAATGGTACAAAAATCCCAGAGAAAAAGTAAATAGTTCGAGAGTTTAATATTTTTTTTTCTATTATTGTTGCAGAAATATTTATAAATATTAAAAATAGTAATTTTAAAACAGTAAACTTTTCTGGATTAAATAAAAACTGTTACATCTTTGATTTCATATTTTTAAGACCAATTGACCCATCTGAAATTGTTAACTTAATTAAAAATGTAAACATTTTAATTCATTCTGTAACAATTCATGAACAAAGTAAATAATATTTTAAAAAGGACAGCTAATTATATATTATTTGCTATGTCTTTAATAATCAATATTTGTATTAATTAACATGAATTTTCAAGTTAAATTAGTTTAATAGATGATCTTTCAATATAGCTGCACCATAGGTGCGAGTAGACTTTGGTCGCAGTTTATGTGGCTGATAAAATGCAACCCTCGAATGTATAATATTAATGTTCATGGTATTGTCTTAAAATATTTATGATCACTATTGTTAATTACTTATAAAATAATAGGTTTTTAATTTGTTTTTGCCATGTTGAAAATCAAAAATATTTTTTTATAAATACATGTCTAATGAAAACGAAAAGCATATGATAATTTCATAATTCTTGTCACATGATATTAAGTCGTAAACTTAGATCGTAGCTACCTAAAAATAAACTGTTATTTTTTCGTTCCCAAAAGCATTGTTAGCGGAACTTTGTTCATAATATTCTCTCTAAAAAAGCCTTTACCTCAAAGTTGCTAAATAATCCAAGCGCATTCTAATAAGCTACTCATTAATTGTACACAAATAGAAATTAAAACTGTAAATTTCAGTGTAGGGGTGATAAATGTATATGATTTAAATTAAAATTGATGTTTCACAACTTAAGGTGTATCAATTAGGGACAAACGTAGACGAAATTCCGAGAGACGAGGTTTAATAAAATATCATAATTCTTAGTATTATATTATATTAACATTTAATGATTAGTATATTATTAGTATTATTAATATATGTGGACTGTGGAGAGGTTCTCTTTGTGGTTACAACATTTTCTAAATTCTATCAGTTATTTGTCATTTGAATTAAAGTTTATTATAATTCAACTCTATTTTAAATAATACTATATTTATTTATATTGTATTTAGTTATTATTATATAATATGTATTTTAATTATTATAGAAAAAAATGCGTATTATTACTATTATTCTTATAAGGGCGACAATGAAATTATTATTAGTATAAATGTTATATTATTAATGACTATTGAATGTTTTTGAAATGATTCAATGCATATTTTCAATATATATTTAGACGCCAAGAAATAAGGATCAAAAATATTTTAGTAATAAAATATAATAATACATTAACTGTGAAATTGTATTTCAAAACAATTAATAAATTTGTGATTTAAAATAAAATATATATTATTAGTTATTAATTTTCTATTTTAGAACAATATACATTTTCAAATATTTTATTTGTTTACACGAAACCAATACAAACATCATAGTCAAATCTATCTACATTTAATAATAATAAAAATGTATTCCATCAAACAAAATAAATAGACATTACAATGTATTAGTATTTAACAAAATTAGAACAGAAGATAGATCTATCAATCTCCTCGAAAGCCAATGGCTATCTAAAAGGAGTGAGTTCAACAAGGGTATTATTGTTGGTACATAATTTTATTATACTAAGTTATAAAGAAAGTATTTTATATAACATATCAACGAGAACTTATTCATAGACGTATTAAAATAATGTATTAATATACTTTTTATACATCCAGAAATTTTGGAAGTTATTAAAATTTAAATTATGATTATAACAATATTAAAGAAACTTATATTTATGACATTATAGCCAAAAAAACTGTTCTCATTTTAAGCACAATAATATTGGATTTATATTTAAATTGAATAGAATAACTATGACTTGGAATCGTCATGTCATCTTTGTCTTTTGACGTTATACATTGTTAGAATACAAATATTTTTATAATATAATAATGTTAAATTTAGAATTTAATCCTATATAAAAATATTAAAAATAAATTTGAGTAGTAAATTTAGAGTTGTTTCAAAGTTGATGAAATGGGTTTGATATTATATATCATCCTAAATTGAATGAACATAAGAATCGGTCGCAGCAAAATGTCTGGGTTCGTAATTGATATATTGGTATATTTATTGAAATTTAGACATAGGTTCCGAAATTTGGGTTCATTGTTAAAATTGAAGTTGAAATTATACAATTTATTATAAGCTCGAAGCATTTGATTTTCAGGTTCTTTAGTTTCTCATGAGTTATTATAAGTTAAATTATTGTAATTTTTACTCGAATACTTGAATATTTTAATTCAATTGTTTTTTTTTTTTTTTATGTATAATATTATGTGATAGTTATTACACGATACGTATATATTTAATTTATTATTATTTGTTTTCAGTCTTTTGTGATTTAAGGTTTTAATTATAATATATGGAATATAGCAGGGACGGTCAAACTTTTTTCGGCCGCGATCTACTAAAAATATACTTCACATTTGAGGATCGACTTCAATAAAAAAGTTTTTATTATTATTAAGTTACTATACCACCATAATTAATTTTCGTGTGCGCAGCCTAAAAATAAATTTTAGTACGATCGACTTTGAAATCGTTTGCGATCGACCGGTCGATCGCGATCGACTGTTTGGCCGCCCCTGGAATATAGAACTAATATTATAATGACAATAAATTTAAATTAATAAAGTATTTTTCCTTGAATATTTTAATGTATATTTTTTCATTTAGTTTTGTAGTTGATCGTTAGCATTTAAAAATTAATATTTATTTTAATTGTTCATTTTATTACATGCATTGTTTTTGTCATTCTTTTAAAATAATTTGGAAAATACTTATAAAGTAATATTTCTATATTTAACTTTGAAATAATCAGAATATAAAACAAATTATAATCTCATATTTAGAAATATTAATATATATTAATATTCCGAAAACTTTAAGTCCCTAAAATTATTATTCTGTTTTAACACAAAAATAAAATCCAACATGGGAGTTTCCGTGTCGATGAGTATATCCTCACATTAAATGCATTTAGTTAATCGGTGATATAAATAACACAATATAGAAAATGTATTTTAAAATAAAATTGTTTTAATTTAATGTAATTGTAAAATAATGTAATGTTTGTATTAAATTTATAACACCTATTAAAATATGTATTTTACTAATTATAAAGGTTTATATTTATAAGAGCGACATTTAATGCACGTATAAATAAATGTGCTAACTGCAGTACTTTATAAAATAAAATTATAGGTAATTATAGGTACTCAATAATCGTGAATTGGACAAGTATATTAACACCTATGTACGGTTTCGTTGGCAATCTAATACAATAAAATGTACGGTATACTAAACTTCAGTTTATATTAATTATATTAACCAATGATATAAATAAAACACTTTTAAATATCTTGACGAATAATGAATTGCTTAGGAATGCTAGTATCTCTCAATAATATTAATTTTAACTGAGTTACATTACAAGGAAAACATGTCTGTACACATTGAGTTTGGGGTTAATAAGATTTTCCAATATAACTTTTTGGATCAGGAAAAAAATTTAAAAATAATACTAACTACACTATAGGTATTAGCAAATGTATTATATGTATCTAAATTAAATTCTACTCAGTTAAACTTTTTGAAATATCATAAAGAATTTTAAATCCTAAAATAAATAAATAAATAATAAGTAGTTAAATAAATCAAGTATGTAGTTATTTTTATTGAAGATAACACATATAAAATAATTATGTCAATTCATCTAGTAAAAACCGTCAGTCTATAATTCACCAGTATTTTAGTTAGATAAATATTAGATGTATATTAATACATCACATTATGTAATATACATTACATAATTATTATACAAATCTTTACGATTAAATTTACAATTGTGGTAAGGAAGTAACTCCAACCACATACAGAATAATTTAACTTTAATATTCAGTGAATTAAATCAAAGTGATGATATTATTACTAAATACGAATTTATTTTTCATTTAAATAAATTACATGATAAGTTATTGAAATAAAAATATATTAAAATCAATTATAACTCATTTTGAAAATTCTATTGGGTAGGTATAAAAAAAATGCATGAATGTAATTATTGAAAAAGTGTTTTAGTATTTTTATTTCAATCAATAAACTAACTTATCATTTTAAAAATAAGCACATTCTACATATTAACTGTGTTCAAAATCTAAAGTTATAAAATGTAAATTTGTATTATTTTTTTTATGAGTATCATTTATTAAGTGATAATTTTTTGTAATTATTAAAACAACAATTTTATTAAAAAAATTATTTTTATATTTAGTCATAAAATTAACCTTTATTTTGAACACTTACAGCTAATTTACGATTTTTCCGTTGAATAAAAGTTTATGAAAATATAAATATTTTGTGAAATTAATAGGTATGTTCTATAAAATAGGAATAGAAAAAATTTTCTTTGTCAATAATAATAACATACAAATACATATTCAAAATTCAAACTATTTTTTAATGTGTGTGTATATTTAAATTATATATATTAACGTATAAAGTTTATACACTGAGCTATTATCAATTTCATTAATTTAATGATTTCATCTCAAAAGGTACATTATTTTATTAATGACTGTGCATAACTAAAAAAAACAGCCAGAAAAGTCACTATAAATAGTTCAAAAATAGTAAATATACTTGTTTTTGTTTATAAGTAAATATGATAAAAATATTTAGATGATACTTAAGATCTCGCTTTGGTTATTGTTTTTTGAATTAAAAATGTTCACTAAAAAAAATTTATTAAAAATGTATTCCTAAAAAAATATTAAATGTTAATAATATTACCCCATTAATTAGAAATATGATTTCAAGAAGTTTAAAAATCTGAAATTATATTTTAACTTCAAACATAATTATTGTTATATTAATAATAATTTATAAGTATTTAACACATCTGAAAATATTGATGTACTTAAATTTTAAATCAATTAATACAATATGTATTTAATCAAGATATTTATTATTTGAGTACGTAAATAATATTTTCAAATTATATACAAACAATAATATCTAATAATGAAGTTCAACTATAATGAGTAGGGTTAGGATGTTTATGACCTTAAAAACACTAAAAAATACATGCAAATATGCTCAATAAATATCAAAATATGCATTTAAAAAAAATTAAATGTCTTTTTAAAATTAGTTTATTAGGTACTAATCCAAAATCTATTCCTAATCAATTTACAATACTATTTTTATAACCTTAGACTTAAATACAAATATGAGATTTTTGAAATTAAAAATAAAGGCATCACCACACTATTGCGATCATCGTTCATAAACATGATTATATTGATTAATAAACATATAATTATAGTAAAGATAAATAAGTAATAAAGATAAGTTAATAATTTAAACTACACGTTTTTCTCGTTTTTATTAGTCATGAAACCAACAATGCCAATC